>NC_056749.1:577649164-577894164 GCF_019279795.1 Protopterus annectens
GCATTGTGGTACTGGACTTTAATAGTATGAGTGAGCTACACCAAAATCTTTAAGAACCATCTAGAGGTATGGTCATTCTAGGCTATCAAAAGCCATTTGGACATCTAAAAGGTTGCTGCTACTGGATCAGTAATTCACCTGCCGATCCACTACTGTATGCAGATAGTCTGCACTATCTGTCTTGCACGCCAACTGGATTTTTGTAGGGAGGATGGTCTCAACAATAAGATCTTTATCAGCATTTTGTTCCCCAGTGGAACAAGGAAAATGGCTTTGTAGTTGCTTGACCCCCCCCCCCCCTACTTCTTACCTGGCCTGTCAAGGTGATGTTTGCTTTTACTGTTCTTAGTTAAGAAGATGTTTGTTGATTTATTTTATTGAACAATGGAGTTAGAAGCAGAACCATTTTATCCATAATTTACAGAAATCATTTGTAATTCCCTTGTACTATAAATCATATTTACATGGTGGTTACTGATTATTCCATTCAATTAATCAGGTGAGATATTTAATTTAATTCTTCAGCTGGGCAAGGAAAAAGCTGGGGGGGGGGGGTGCAGGTTGAATAGCCCTTTCCTCAGTCTTTTTTTTTGCCTAGTCCTGTCATCTCCGGTTTGGTTTGCTGTAAGTTAGTATAACAGGTTGCAAAGGTTGCAGTTTGTTAGTTTAAAAAAATGTGGGGATTTTTCACTTTCTCTCTAGCTATATATGTGTGCCCAACTATCTATTCTTTTTTGTCTGGCTCAATAACATGGCCTTCCGTTTGACGTTTGTTTGGATTATATTGTTTTATGTCACAGTATTCTTTATTGAGGGTCCTAAAATGTAATTTTATTCTACCTTCCCTGCTACATCAGCCAGGATATTATGGCTTAGCTGTCCCTATCTGGATTTTTCCACACCTGAAGCTTAATTTGTATGTGAAACTTTTCAAAGTCTATGGATGCATTCTGTATACCCCATAGCAGCAATTCTGAGACAATAAAGGCCCTACGCTGGGCTTGCACCTTGACAAGTCCTGCTTTCCCCATTTAAAGTGATATTTTGTCTGTGCTGAAAGGCATCTGCTCTCAAAAAAAAAAAAAAAAAAAAGATTAATTTCCACAATCTAGGATTACCTTTTTCTGGCTGGAAATAATAAAGAGAAGATGGGTTAGAATTTACTGACAGTGACTATAGGAGTAGCTGTGAGTCTACAAAAATAGTTGAACTTGTTAACTTTTAAGTGGTCAAGGCTGAAAAGTTAAATTCCATACCATTTCTAATAGTCCTTTATCTTCAATAAAAAACGTGAGAATAGAAAATTAAAATGAATTGGCTATTAGGAATTTAACCCAAGGCTCCACAAGAGGGAGTATTGCATAAGGAAATAGATAGCAACCATTAATTAGAATGTAGAGTTGTTGGAATTAGTGTTTGCAATGTAGCAACTAAACTGGGCGGCCACGGTGGTGCCGTGGTTAGCATTGCCACCTCACAACAAGAGTTCTCCGGTTCAATTCCCAGCTGGGATGCCTTCTGTGTGGAGTCTGCATGTCCACCCTGAGGTCGTGTGGGTTTCCTCCTGGTGCTCCAGTTTCCTCCCACATCCCAAAGACATGCAGTAGGTGAACTGGGCACTCTAAATTGGCCCTAGGTGTGTCTGTGTGTGTGTGTGTGTGCCTTCTGTTGAAGGTTGGGCGCTGGGTTGGCAACTAGACACCGTAAAACTCCACTGCCAATCATGAGCGGACAGATGATCCGCTGTGGTGACCCCTAACTGGGAAAAGCTGAAAGAAGAAGAATGTAGCAACTAAACTCCGACTGCATATTTTTAATTTAGGAAACTGAGTAAAATAAATGTGAAAAGTATGAATGTAAGATGTATCATGATAGTTCAAGTTTGTATTTGTTTGACAAGTGGCATTATTCATTCAGATGCTGTTATTAAAAGATTAGCCATAAATAGATGAGAAATGAGGTAATGCACTAGAAATGTAGCATTACTTTGTATTTTACTGCCCGAATGACCTATCATTATAGCAACATTATACCCAGTGACAGTGAAGTTTCCTTGCTATTTACAGTTACATTTAGAAAAAGAATAGTGCTTAATTACAGTGTTTGTTTACTTGTATTTTGTTGTCCGGCTCACATTTAGAGAAATATCAGACCCTGCCATACATTTTACTTAGTGCCTTTCCATCATATTGCACCTTCTACCTTTAAATGCTCTTTAGAAGAGGGAACTGCATGCTGTGGAAAAAGACATTCAGAAGTGGGCCAGTCTTAATAATTTCTGAATTGTGGTCCGTTCTGCTAAGGTTCATAAAGAATAAATTTGTGTCCTTTGTATCGTGTGTTGTTATCACAAGGTGAACAAGATCTTTTCCTCCCTAGTGTTGAAGATTGCTCCAGAAGAAACCCATTATAGCCTCTGTGATTAGTGCTGAAGCCTTGATTCCTTTTCAGAATTTCCAGGCTGTGAAGTACTCTGCAGCCTTGCAGATATTCAAACCAGTCCAAATGCCAAGTTTACATACATATTTTGGACTGGTGGACTCCATGCTAGAAGTTTGCCTTTTGTGGGTCAAGGCATATCTATCTAGAAAGTGACAGTTTGTATGTGTGTGTGTGTGTGTGTGTGTGCAGATTGATAAATCTATCTATACACACACACACACACACACACACACACACACACACACACACACACACACACACACATATATATATATATATATATATATATATATATATATATATATATATATATATTATATATATATTATATATATATATATATATATATATATTATATATATATATAAATATATATAAGTAAAAAGGTCACACTTTCTCACAGTTTTTACCAAATGGTTTGTAAGACCTAGCCAAGCTAGAGTTTTTACTGCATAATACCTTAAACCTCATGTAGTTGACGCTAGTGGGATACATACAAATGACTTCTTAAGGACATACCAATGTTTCAACAACATGGCTTCTGACTGCCTGTGACATTTAACGTTTTATGTCTTTATGAGTACATTCAGGCCAATAAAGCCAACCTCCACTAGTTGTAGATATGCATACATGCATATTTACGCCTGTTTTTTTATAACCTTATCAGTGTAGCATATGTAAATTGTTTGACTATATTTTAGAAACACAAAGCTTAAACTCAAGCCTGATGTTCTAATACAGACACATATGCACAAATATACATGGATTCTCTCAAAAAAAAAAAAATATATATATATATATATATATATGTGTGTGTGTGTATATATATATATATATATATATTTTTTTTTTTTTTTGATATTACTTATATATACACACATACAAGCACACCTTGGTTGTCTCATACAGGATTCTGTGAAGGGAAAGACCTCACCATCATTAATATTGACCACGTTTCAACTGCCTTTTCCAAAAAAATAGTAGTAATAATAATAATGCTTTCACTGAGCCAGTCAGCATACTTGGCTGCTTACTGGTAGGCTTAAAGCATCACCGAGCCAAACTTCTCCTAAGCATCTTCAAACTCTCATAGCTCATGCCACAGGATATGTACTTTAAGAATAGACAAGCACCACAGATAGCTACATAAGGGCAGTTCATTTGCAAACCCAGGTAACTACAGTATAAGTCCATCAGAGCCACAGAACACAGTATTGAAAAATCGAATCATTAAGGGCGTACCAGATTAGTAGACTCTAGACCATTTGCAGTTTGGCTTTGTTAAGGGTACATGACACCTTCTTTAACACTTTACCTTCTTTGAATAGATTGGCAAAGCCCTATATGAAAGACTTCCCATCCGCACAATTTATCTGGATTTTAGCTAAAGCATTTGATGCCATTCCCACTCAGATATTATAAATAAGATAACTCGACTAAACTTCAACATCACTATACTTTGCTGGATTGTAAACTGGCTATCAAAGAGAAAACGTACAGTCAGAATAACTGGTGCCCTTTCCAAATAAAGCAAAATGTAAATATTGTCATCCCTCAAAGTTCCATTCTAGCGCCTTTCCTGTTTAGAATTTTTTTTCTGAAGTATAGACAAGCACTTTGGATAAATAAATTCACAGACATCTGCTATATAGGAATCATGCTTAGTTTCCCCCTCACATTCACTAATACTCAATAACGCCTTGGTTAAACTAATAAATGGTGTTACGATCATGGTCTCAGCATACATGCAAGGAATTATAGTATATTCAGTCACATCTGGCAAAATTTATGCTCCTGCATGGTACCACGTAAATGCTCTTAATGCTGACAGTGTGAACTCAGCTTTAAGACATACATACACAACAAATTGCCCTTCATTCAGCATATCTACATTATTGTCAGAAAAACATTCTGTCTCTGTTCTCATGTGTCATAGATTTTCATCCAAATCCCACTCCATCTGCCTTCCCCTTTCCTCTCCCTCATTTCCTCCATCACGGAATATGGTGCTTTGTTTAGCATGCATAACACTAAAGAACTCCAACTAGTATAATTTTCATGTTCTATAACAAAAACATTCCAGGATTTAAAGAACCATTCTTATTTGGATGGATGAAAAATGCTGTCCTTATTTTCTGTGGCCCATTGATTCCTGCAATGTGATGTGTGCCTTGCCTTCTGAGCTGTGTTAAAACCTACTCTCTGTGACCTCCTTTTCCCAAAAAGAAACTTTTCTCATAATATCCATTCAAAACATAGTTTTTTGACAAGGTATCAACAACTGGTTCCAATTCAGGGATACATTCATCACTCAACGTCTCCTTGGCCTATGGAACACAGCTTTTCTTAGATATTAAACATTGTAAAACTCTAGCACCATTCAGTATTCATTAAGATGAATAAGTGGGATGCCATGAATTCTCCCTGGGAGTCACTAGCTACAAACTTCGAACTATGCCAGACTAAAGCATTATTTCATCTCATCATCATCATCATTCTCTTTCGGCTTTTCCCGTTAGGGGTCGCCACAGCGGATCATCTCTTTCCATTTCTTCCTATCCTCTGCATCTTGCTCTGTCACACCAACCGCCTGCATGTCCTCTCTCACCACGTCCATAAACCTTATCTTAGGCCTTCCTTTATTCCTCTTACCTGGCAGCTCCATCCTTAGCATCTTTTTCCCAATATACCCATCATCCCTCCTCAGCACATGTCCAAACCAACGCAATCTCATCTCTCTTGCTTTGTCTCCAAACTGTCCAACATGAGCTGACCCTCTAATATACTGATTCCTAATCCTATCCATCCTAGTCACACCGATTGCAAATCTTAACATCTTTAACTCTGCCACATCCAGCTCTGACTCCTGCCTTTTTGTCAATGCCACTGTCTCCAACCCATATAACATAGCTGGTCTCACTACACTCTTGTAGACCTTCCCTTTCACTCTTACTGATACCCGTCTGTCACAAATCACTCCTGACACTCTTCTCCACCCATTCCACCCTGCCTGTACTCTCTTCTTCACCTCTCTTCCACATTCACCATTACTCTGAACTGTTGATCCCAAGTACTTAAACTCGTCCACCTTTACCAACTCTACTCCCTGCATCCTCACCATTCCTCTACCCTCCCTCTCATTTAAACACATATATTCTGTCTTAGCCCTGCTGACCCTCATTCCTCTGCTCTCTAGAGCATATCTCCACCTCTCCAGAGTCTCCTCAACCTGATTCCTACTCTCACTACAGATCACAATGTCATCTGCAAACATCATAGTCCACGGGCCTCCTGTCTGATCTCATCTGTCAACCTGTCCATCACCACTGCAAATAAGAAAGGACTCAGAGCTGATCCTTGATGTAATCCCACCTCCACCTTAAACGGATCTGTCACTCCCACTGCAGTCCTCACCACTGTCACACTACCCTCATTACATATCCTGTACCACTCTTACGCACTTCTCTGCCACTCCCGACTTCCTCATACAATACCACAACTCTTCTCTAGGCACCCTGTCATATGCTTTCTCCAAGTCTACAAAGACACAATGCAACTCCTTCTGACCTTCTCTGTATTTCTCCAACAACACTCTCAGAGCAAACATTGCATCTGTAGTGCTCTTTCCTGGCATGAAACCATACTGCTGATCACTAATCATCACCTCCCTTCTTAACCTTGCTTCCACTACTCTTTCCCATAACTTCAAGCTGTGACTAATCAGTTTTATCCCTCTGTAGTTACTGCAGCTCTGCACATCACCCTTATTCTTAAAGATAGGTACCAAAACACTTTTCTCCACTCCTCAGGCATCCTCTGACTTTCCAAAATTTCATTAAACAATCTAGTTAGAAATTCCACTGCCATTTCTCCTAAGCACCTCCATGCTTCCATTGGTATGTCATCTGGGCCAACAGCCTTTCCATTATTCATCCTCTTCATAGCTGCCCTTACTTCCTCCTTGCTAATCTGTTTCACTTCCTGATTCACTATCCCCACATCATCCAACCTTCTCTCTCTCTCATTCTCTTCATTCATCAGCCTCTCAAAATACTCTTTCCATCTACTCAACACACTCTCCTCTCTTGTGAGTACCTTTCCCTCACTATCCTTTATCACCCTTACATGCTGCACATCTTTCCCAGCTCTGTCCCTCTGTCTTGCTAATTGGTACAGGTCCTTTTCTCCCTCTTTAGTGTCCAATCTCTCGTACAACTCTCCATATGCCCTATCCTTAGCTTTCACCACCTCTCTCTTTGCCATGCGCCTCATCTCCTTATACTCATGTCTACTTTCTTCATCTCTTTGACAATCCCACTTCTTCTTCGCCAGCCTCTTCCTCTGTATACTCTCCTGTACTTTCTCATTCCACCACCAGGTCTCCTTGTCCTCCTTCCTCTGTCCAGATGTCACACCAAGCACCTTTCTAGCAGTCACCCTTACTAGTTCTGCTGTAGTTACCCAGCTATTCAGTAACTCTCCACTGCCTCCCAGTGCCTGTCTTAACTCTTCCCTAAACTCCACTTCACAATCACCCTTTTTTAACTTCCACCATTTAATCCTTGGCACAGCTTTCACACTCCTCCTCCTCTTCTTGATCACCAATGTCATTCTATATACCACCATTCTATGCTGCTTAACTACACTTTCCCTGCCACCACTTTGCAGTCTCCAATCTCCTTCAGACTGGCCCTCCTACATAATATATAATCAACCTGTGAGCATCTTCCTCAACTCTTGTACGTCACCCTATGCTCCAGCCTCTTCTTAAAATACGTATTCACCACAGCCATGTCCATCCTTTTCGCAAAATCCACAATCATCTGACCTTCTGCATTCCTCTCCTTAACACCATACCTACCCATCACTTCCTCATCCCCTCTGTTCACTTCACCAACATGCCCATTAAAGTCCGCTCCAATCACTAGTCTCTCACCCTTGGGTACACTCACCACAACTTCATCCAACTCACTCCAAAATTTCTCTTTCTCATCCATCGCACACCCAACTTGTGGAGCATATGCACTAACAACATTCATCATTACACCATCAATTTCGAGCTTCATAAACATCACTCGGTCAGACACTCTCTTCACGCCTAAAACACTCTTGGCATATTGTTCCTTTAGTATAACCCCTACCCCATTTCTCCTGCCATCCACACCATGATAAAACAATTTGAACCCGTTTCCTAAACACCTGGCCTTACTTCCCTTCCATCTGGTCTCTTGCACACACAATATATCAACCTTCCTTCTCTCCATCATATCAGCTAGCTCTCTTCCTATACCAGTCATACTGCCAACATTCAAAGTTCCTACCCTCACTTCTACACTCCTAACCTTCCTCCTATCTTCCTGCCTTCGGGCATGCCTTCGCCCTCCTCTTCTCCTTCGGCCAACAGTAGCCCAATTTCCGCCAGCACCCTGTTGGCTAACAGTACTGGTGGCGGTCGTTGTTAACCCGGGCCTCGACCGATCCGGTATGCAATTATGAAAAGTTCTCCACATCAGTAATTTTTGGCAGAAGTTTTACGCTGGATGCCCTTCCTGATGCAACCCTCCCCATTTATCCGGGCTTGGGACCGGCACAAAGAAATGCACTGGCTTGTGCATCCCCAGTGGCTGGGTTAAAGCATTATTTCATCTCAATCCTCTTTATTCTTTCTATTTTCCTCTCTTTTCTCCAATTTACTGCATAATCCAAACTGCAAATATTTTCTCTATATCTCAAATTAACTCTGTCTGCTGCCAACATCCTCTGAATTGTTAGCTCATCTTGAAGGTTCTTCCTATGGTATTGTTGGCTAAGCCTGTAATGGCTGCTATAACACTGCTGGCTTGGTAAGAAAATATTAACCCTGGTTTTACATACAGACCCTTATCTTTCTCCATATTTGTTTATATATATATATATATATATATATATATATATATATATATATATATATATATATATATATATATATATATATATATATATATTTATATGTGTGTGTGTGTATGTATACATTTTATATATATATATATATATATATATATATATATATGGCTCTCTACTTCACTTACCCGAATGCCCACATCACCGACTTTCACTTTGTTGAGATTAATACACCGACAAACCAGAAGACTGACATCCAGAACACCAACTTCCGACTCGAGGTAAGTAACCAACTGGCCATCCCAGAAAAAAACAAAAGTAAACCCACTCATGTGGGGGCTTTGCCCCTCATACCCCCTAACTAAATATACCTACTCTGAGATCGTACTACTGTGGGGGTAACGGGCAAAGTTCAACAAGGCCAAGCGGTTACCTACCTTGAGTGGAATGTCAGTCTTCTGGTTTGTCGGTGTATTCATCTTGGCAAAGTGAAAGTCTGTGATGTGGGCATTCGGGTAAGTGATATAGACCTATATATATATATATATATATATATATATATATATATATATATAATATACTTTATCTAAACATTGGTACAAAAATATCTAAATTCTTAATGCCAACAGCTAAAATATCTAAACATTAAAATCTAAACAAATATCTGCAATACCAAAACACATTCATAATATATGTTTTATCTCTGTACTCCCACATCCCCTGCTAATTATATATACCAAATCCAAAGTCGCACAAAGTACATCCTTCCCTGGATTAACTTTACTTTTGTTAATATTTAGTCTTTAAACTTTACAGCTGGCTGGTTGGTTGGTTGGACTGCTTTTGATCTGCAAAAGTTCTACTGCATACAGCAACAAAGATAGCTGAAGATGTTTCATTTCTTGATCAGTTTAAATTCATTTTAACTGTCTCTATCTGCTTTAGCTAAGGTCTTTCAGCTTATATTAATAATTCCAGCACATAGTTGTCCTGCATCTTGCTATTTAAGAGGACTAGTTGTTGGTATTAAACCCTAGTTTCTTTTTTATGTAGTGCGAATATATATATGTGTGTGTGTGTGTGTGTGTGTGTGTGTGTGTGTGTGTGTGTGTGTAGTTCAGGACTTACGTTTGCATTAAGAAAGTTCTAACCTATTCACCTCCGAGCCTAGGGTCAAATATTTTCCTCTGAATTACTCTGTTGTTACATTCTTAAAGCCAGTGGATCTGTCAATACCCACCCCTTTTGATAATTTGACAACATAATTCCCTTTCTCCCTGATTATTGACTGCTGACTGCAAGCATATAAATATCAGCTTACAAAGTCTGTCTCCCCTTAAGTTATAGGTGAAGAGACCTTAGATAAAAGTACTTAATATTGAGCGTACTGATACTGCTTGCACTATTTTATGTGCTAAAATTGTGAGTTTAGATTTATTTAGATTTAGTGGAGTTTAAAGTTGTGAGGTGCCTTACACTAACTTTTATAGTTGCAAATACTTTGAATTAAAATTTTGCCTTAGAAGACTACCTCAGAAAACTCCCCAGAAGAGCAATTGTCTTTTGCATTGAAGAGCACAGGCCTGCAAGTAACCTAATACCTAGCTGTTAACCCTTCTTGTACCATCCACAAGTAATAAAGCACAAATTAAGCATCTATTGCAATGGATTTGCCCTTTCCTACAAATTCAACAGCCAGCTTGGTGGATTTCAGTTGGCTCATGCTTACTGACAGCCATTTAATTCTAAAGCAAACTGATATGGTGCATGAGAGATGTAGTTACACAATGTCTCTGGAGGCCGGGCTCTCACTTACCAACCCAGACAACACAATACAGGTTGTCAGTTAACACACACACACTACACCCACTACACATAGTATGGACCAGACACACAGACCCATTTATGCTGAAGCTCTTAAATGTAATCTTCCATAACCTCAAAGGACTTAAAAACATATCTCACAAAACAAGCATCCTCAGCAAACTTGAGAGTGTTCTTCAAAGACAACATGCAACAAAACACACACACAGCTTCATCACAAGGTGTCTCAGCCTCTAAGCTTATAAGGCAAACTGCCACACAACAGAGCCTACTTTGTGATATTTTTGCCTACTTTTGTTATTTTTAAGAGCTGACTAACCACATTATAGGACTCACGTTGTCTGTAGCTCGAGTTACTGATTGTTTGTCGCTAAGAATCAAACCCATGTTCCAACCTGCTTGGGGCCCACTCTGCTCCCCTACACTCATTCCCACCCCCCTTGATTACATTTATACCTGCCTAAACGACACCCTTTCCTACTGCCATCCAATCAACTCACACCTCCCTTGGCGCCACTTCCAACATCACTTCTTCTGGTTAGAATAACTAGCATAACCCCATACACTCCCCTAACTATACATTTACCTCTAAAACTACCTAATCACCACCCACAGTTCTCCTAAATCCAAACAAAAGAATGACAAATCACCCAGTACAACAAACTCTACCAAATCTACAACCACATATATTATATACAGTGGATATAAAAAGTTTACACATCCCTCTTAAAATGCCATCTTGTTGTGATATAAAAAAATGAGACCACAATAAATCATTTCAAAACTTTTCCCACTTTTAATGTACAATTCAATTGAAAAACAAATATGTTAGGGGAAAAATATAACAAATAAAAATGCACACTGTTGGTTACATAAGTGTGCATACCTTTAAACTAATACTTTGTTGAAGCACCTTTTTATTTAATTACAGCATTCAGTCTTCTTGGGTAGGAGTCTATCAGCATGGCACATCTTGACTTGGCAATATTTGCTCACTCTTCCTTGCAAAAGCACTCCAAATCTGTCAGATTGCGAGGGCGTCTGTTGTGCACAGCCCTCTTCAGGTCACCCCACAGATTTTCTATTGGATTTAGGTCTGGGCTCTGGCTGGGCCATTCCAAAATTTTAATTTTCTTCTGGTGAAGCCATTCTTTTGTTGATTTGGATGTATGCTTGGGGTCATTGTTGTGTTAAAAGGAGACATTCCTCTTCTTCTTCAGCTTTCTTGCAGATGCCTCAAGGTTTTGGACCAAAAGTGACTGGTATTTGGACCTGTTTATAATCCCCTCCACCTTGACTAAAGCCCCAGTTCCAACTAAACAAAAGCAACCCCAAAGCATGATACTGCCACCACCATGCTTCACAGTGGGGATGGTGTTCTTTTGGTGAAGTGAAGTGTTGTTTTTGCGCCAAACGTACCTTTTGGAATTTTGGCCAAAAAGTTCAGCCTTGGTCTCATCAGACCATAACACATTTCCCACATGATTTTGGGAGACTTGATGTACTGTTTTGCAAATTTTAGCCAGGCCTGGATGTTTTTCTGTGTAAGAAAAAGCTTCCATCTTGCAACCCTACCCCATTGTCCAGACATATGGAGAATACTGGAGATTGTTGTCACATGTAGTGCACAACCAGTACTTGCTAGAAATTCCTGCAGCTCCTTCAGTGTTGCTGTAGATCTCTTGGCGGTCTCCCTAACCAATTTTCATCTTGTCTTTTCATCAATTTTGGAGGGACATCCAGTTCTTTGCAATGTCACTGTTGTCACATATTTTGTCCACTTTTTAATGACTGTCTTCACTGTGTTCCATGGTATAGCCAATGCTGTGGAAATTTTTTTTTACCCTTCTCCTGACTAATGCCTTTTAACAATGAGATCACTTTGATTCTTTGTAAGCTCTCTGTGAACCATGGCTTTTGCTGTAGCAGGCAACTGAGTAAATGTCAGGAAAATCCTTCTAGGACAGCTGAACTCTGAGGTTAATCAGAGACTCTTTAATTGATGGCAGGCATGTACCTAAGAAGACTGAATGCTGTAATTAAATCAAAAGGTGCTTCAACAAAGTATTAGTTTAAGAGTGTGCACACACAACAAAGTATTATTAAACCACTCCCCCAGGGACAGATAGGCTGCTCAAAGCTCCCCTCTTCCACAGGTGAACAGAGAAACTTCCTTCTATCCAGATAAGGTTACAGTTAGCTGCCTGTCAGGTGCCAGGATCTGCCACATAACACAAGCACTCAGGTCACTCCAGAACAAGTACAAATATGACTCTGTCATTGTCTATGTTGGTGTGAATGACCTGAGATTTACCTCCCTGGACTACATGAAAAGAGACGTGGAAGAGCTCTCTGATCATGTAGCCCAGGCCGGTATGACCCTGACCCTGAGTAGCATCCTGCCCTCACCAAGAATGATGCCACAGTATAAAGAAAAAAATTACCATTTTCAACAAATGGCTAAGTTTCTGGTATCATTCAAAGGGGATCCAGTATTTGTCCACCTGGGATGACATGCTCGACAAGCCACGTTGCTTTGCAAGAGATGGCTTGCACCTGTCACCCTTAGGCTTTCAAATACTGGCCAAGGCTCTTGCTGCCCCCATAGTGCCTTTTTAGGCAAGGCTCAAAAGGCAAACCCACCACCATAAATAACACAAGTAACCAAAATCTGAGGGCAATGCTATTCAACGCCAGAAGTCTAAACCTCAAAATGCACTCACTCGAGGCACTCCTCAGTATGGAAAATATTGACATCTGTGCAGTAACAGAAACCTGGTTTAAGGCTCCTGAGAGCACCCCAACACTACCAGGCTATAACTCATACCATACCTTTCGGCCACAGAACCAGGACCGAAACACAAAAGGCGGGGGTGTATCCATTTTCATCAAGGATACCCACACCTCCAGGTTAGTGGTGCAGCACAATGCATCAGAGATCATTCATGTGCAACTAACAATGGGCAAAACTGTAATCCAAATTGTAGCTTGTTACAGATCACATACCATGACCCAGGACCCCCATTCCGCATTTCTGGAGACACTGGGAAATATGAAGGTCCTACCAAACACCCTAATAGTGGGTGATTTCAATTACCCAAACATAAACTGGGTGAACTACTCAAGTACTAACTCCCTTGCTCAACGCTTCCTAGAATTTATAAACTCAAACACCCTGGATCAACTGGTCAACACCCCCACCAGAGGGAACAACATATTGGACCTGGTCATCACCAACATGGGTGACCGGTGTTCTACACTGGAGGTCAACCCACCTCACTGGTTAGATCAGACCATAGACTAATCACTCTGGATATCCACATTCTGCCCCCACCCCCACCCCCACCCCCAATTAAGGAATCCACAGTGAAAAACGTTTCAAAAGCAAACTTCATGTTACTTAAGACTGAGGTGGAAAGGTTCACAACCCCCATGCTAAAGGACAATGCTGTCCAAGCTGCTGAAACCTTTACAAAGTACTAAGGCATACTCATAGGAATCATTGAATCTGTGAGCTACACCAAGTTAGGACCACTCTCAAGATACTATTTTTTCGCTCAACAAACCAGGCAAACCGCTTTGGGCCCACTCTGCTCATATCCCACCTATACATTTATAGTGCAAACACACTTTCAGCATCAAGTCAACTAATCCCATGGCAATCAACATCCCTTCTTTGTAAGACAGCATAACCCATACACCCCCTATTACATTTACCTAAGCTACTAATACGACAATGTTCCAGATCCAAACAAAAAATGACAATACCCAGTTAACAAACTTTACAATTCAAGACTAATCGTGGAATCAAGTCACATCCCTCTTAAAAGCCTTTGGATAAAATGGCACAAAAATCATTTAAAACTTTTCCACTTTTGAAATTCAGCAATTGAAAACAATTTTAGGGACAAATACCTAAAGGACCTGCATACTTGCATAATTAGATCTTTAACACCTCAGTTTAATTACAGATTCATCTTCGAAGCTCAAAAGGCACATGTTACTTAATATTGACTTTCTAAAGCCCCAATTGTCTTAAAGGCTCTGTCAAGCCCTCTTACGCCACCTTAATTTTCTATGATTTAGGTGAACTCGGCGCCATTCCAAACTTATTTTCTTCGAAAGCCTGTTGATTGACTTGGTATCTTGTCAAAAGGGGAATCCTCTTCTCTTCAGTATCCCCATCCAAGGTTTGACAATTACTGGTATTTGGATTTATTTATATTTTTCATTTACATTTGTTCATCCAGGCTAGCAAAGAACCCCAAAGCATTTATGAGGCCCAGTTAATGCGTGTTTCTTTGGTAAGTAATGTGAAATTACAAACTTTGAGTAATTTTGGCCAAAATACTCAATCAACTACAATTTTCCCAATGATTTTGGGAGATTGATTTACGTTGCAAATTTTAGCCATCCAAAGTAATTCGTTAAGAAAATTCCATCTTCAACCCTACCCATTCAACATATGGAGAAACGAATGTTTAAATGACAACCAGTATCTAATTTTTTTTCTCTTCAGGTTAGAAGATTCTGAAGTTCCAACATTTTATCTGTCTTTACAATTTAGGTTGATCTTAACAATGCACTGCAATATTTTGCCACTTTAATGACTTTCTTCATGTTTTAGGTATGGCCAATGCTGGAAATTTTTTACTTTCTGATAATTCCTTTAACTTTACCACTTTGATTTTGAAGCTCTGGAACCATGGCCTTTTTGTAGTGGGAACTGCTAAAGTTATAAATCCTGGGAACTAGTTATTAATAGGAGTCTTTAATTATGCAGGATAAAGAAGACTGAGTGTTTTGATAGGGGTTTAAAAGTATTGTTTAAGAGTTGCAACTTAAAGATTTTATCATCAGGTACAATAGGCTGTTTTAAATTGAGGCAATGATGGGTTCGAAATGGGTTTCCTGTGGCAAATCTGGCGATGTTATTATAGGACCTTTCCAGTTTGCTGAGGTTGTGTTTAGATAGTTTAGTAAAGATGGTGAGGCATATAGAAGAGGAGCTATTAGGTGTGTGTGCTATTATTGTAATGAGCAGAGGGTAGGAGAAAAGATTTAATCTGATACAGGGAGCCCAATTTTTATTAACTGATTTTATAGTATTGTTTATATGTATATCAAGTTTAGTTTATTGTCGATGGTGACTCCTAGTAGTTTAGTGGTAGCTTCAGGGGATATAATAGTTTTGTTGATAGAAGTGACTGTGAAATCCAATGGGGAGAATTTGCTGGTGGGAGAGAATAGAAGGAGTTTAGTCTTTTGGGGTTTAAGAGAAGGCATCTGTGAGTAAACCATTTCTCTACTGTGTTGAACACTTGTTGGGTAAGGTATAGGAGGTCTGAAGAGGATGAGGCTGAGCATATAAGTGTAGAATCATCTGCATATTGTATACATGAGGCTTGAGGGATGGCTAGGTGGAGGTCATTGATGAAAATGGAAAAAAGAAGAGGTCCAAGGATGGATCCTTGGGGGACACCGAGGTTGACTGGTAAGTGGGTAGAGAGGGACTTGTGCCATAGTACTGCCTGCTGTCTATTGTCAAGGTAGGACTGAAGCCACTGTATGGAGGATGAATCAAGTGATAGGGATTTTATTATGGTAATGAGAATTTGGTGATTCACCATGTCAAAAGCTTTAGATAAGTCAATGAATAGGGCAGAAGAGAGTTTGTTTAGACTACGGTGTTTGTTGATAGTATCTGTAAAGGAGAGAAGGGCAGTGGAGGTACTATGTGAAGGCTGACAGTTAGCTAGAAGGTTATTTTGTGTTAGGTGTTGAAGCAGTTGTTTGTGGATGCATTTTTCCATAATCTTAGCTAGAGGTGAGAGGAGGGCAATAGGTCGATAATTGGAAAGCTCGGTAGAATGGCCACCTTTGTGGAGGGGGATAATATGGGAGATTTTCCATATAGAAGGGATATAGCTTTCAGTAATGGTTCTGTTGATCAGGATTGATATTGGGAGGGCAATGGCTTTAGCAGCTAGTTGCAGAAATTCTGCAGGTAGTTGGTCTGCTGAGGGAGAGCATGGTTTCAATTTCTGAAGGAGGGTAAGCACATATGATGTAGGGACGGGGTGAAGTTGAAAGGAGGGAGAAGAGTTTGTTTTTTTAGTAGGTAAAGTGAAGTTCTGAGGTGAGAGCTGGCTAGCTAGTGTTTGTATAGTGTTTGTGAAGAATATATTAAAATCATTAGCTATATTTATTGAAGTTTTGTGTTCAGTATTTTGAGGGCTAGGAGTGGTTGATTGTCCTGGGTGGAGTAGTTGATTGATGCTGGACCAGAACTTTTGTGGTTTGGATTGATTCAGTTGTTGGGATAGTAGGTAGTAGTTTTTTTTATCTAATATTACAGCTTTTTTGGTTTGGTTTCTTAGTTGTCTGAAGGTTTGTTGGTGGATGGGACTTTGAGTCTTTTTCCATATTATCCATTGTTTGTTTCTATCTTTGATTTTTTGTTTGGTTTCTTTAGAGAGCCATGGTGCATGTTTGGTTTTTGTTCTAATTTGTCTGGTTGGGGCATGATGGTTCAGGATGGTAAGGAAGTTGGTGTTAAAGTAAGTAACGGCTTCATCTAAGGATAAAGTTTGTAGTGGTGACCAGTTACATGCTTTTAGTTCCATCTGGAATAGTTCAGAGTTAAAGTTCTTTTTGGATCTGATGCTTATTGTGGATGTGGGAGAGGGACAGCTAGTTTTATGACTGATTATATAGGTAAGGGAGTGGTCACTTAAATCATCTGGGAGAGTTCCTGATTCATAAGTATGGGGAAGACGGTTAATAAGAATCCAGTCTAAAAGGCTAGATTTCTTATTGGATTTATTTGTCTATAATACCAGAATGGGGAATGGTGTTGAAAGCCTTTGCAAGGTCTAGGTAGGCTGTGTGGACCTCCTTTCCCTCATCTAATGCCTTGGTAACTGTCTCAAATGTCTGATTATATAGGTAAGGGAGTGGTCACTTAAATCATCTGGGAGAGTTCCTGATTCATAAGTATGGGGAAGACGTGTGGCTCATGGATAGAACCGAGTAGGTCTGCTAGGTCTGACTCTAAACAAGTGGGGCTCAGTCCCAGGTCCCTCCCCGTTCCTATACTTTTTAAGAGTACAAAGTGTACTACTACAGGAGACTAGGACTAACAAAGTTGACAGACGCATCAGTAAACTAGGGCCATAATTATCTCTCCGGCTGACGCTGACACCCTCCAGAAGGGTCCTAGGTTGCCTCTGGTCTAGTCTGCTATGAGTGCATCATCATGGAACCATCAAACAGAGACAGTGGGAACCTCCAAACCTTGACCCTGCCCAGTTTGGCTTTAAGAGCAGATTATGCCTCCTAAAACCTGGATGGACTTCTTTTGAGATACAGTTACCAAGGCAGAGGACGAGGGAAAGGAGGTCCACACAGCCTACCTAGACCTTGCAAAGGCTTTTTACACCATTCCCCTCATTCTATTATTATAGACAAGCTCACCAGCTTGAACATAATCCCTATTACCGCGAGATGGGCTGCCAACTGGCTCATGGATAGAACCCACACGGTGAGAGTTGCAGGCTCTAGGTCTGACTCTAAACTGGTTACAAGTGGGGCTCAGTCCTAGGTCCCCTCCTGTTCAGTATATACTTTTAAGAGGTACAGGCAAGCACAGGAGGACTATGGCTGACCATGTTCGCAGACGACTGCAAACTAGGGGCCATAATTGATTCTCCGGCTGATACAGACACCCTCCAGAAGGGTCTCACTGAGACGGATACTGGGTATCAGAATCATGGCCTCAAGCTAAATGCCAAAAAGTGCATAGTCATCCCCTTGAAAAAACAAAGTACCCGTGAACTATCACATAGGGGGTAGTCCCCTAAATACAGAAAATGTAATAAGGGATCTGGGGACCCAAGTAGATAGTAATCTCTCCTTTGATAATCATATTGCCAAGGTGGTTAGAAAATGTTTCTATGTGGCCCACCTAATCACAAAAGGGTTCGCATCTAAAACAAAAGAGGTTATTGTGCATCTCTACTCATCATTCATTAGACCCATCATAGAATACAACGCCCCATTTGGGATGTACCTTATAAGAAACCTGCAACAGCTGGAAAGACCACAAAAGTACCTCACCAAGAGGATTACTGGCCTCAAACAAATGCCCTATGCAGCCTGACTCAAGAAACTCCAGCTGTACTCGGTTGCATACCGCTTACTCAGAGGTGATCTCTGCCTGTCATACAAGGCTATGTCCAACCCTGAATTGATGGACATGCTCCACCTAAAAAAAAAAAACAAATCCCAGAGAGTCACATGCTCTGGAGATATAAACCTTACCAAAATGATAAATAGGACATGCTGGAGGAATATATTCCTGTCCCAGAGACTCCCCATGCTTTGGAACAAGATTCCAATATACATCAGGCAGAGCCCCTCACTAAAACTCTTCAAGAGAAACCTTGACGGGTGGATGGGAGACAGAAAATTTACCCCAGGGATCACTGCAGTGGCTCTGCTGGACAGAGAAGCAGGGAACTAATGGCTCTGCTGGGCAGAGGCACAGGGAATTAATCTAAGGGGGTGGCGAAAGCCAACACATTCTGGCTAGGCTTATAAATGCCCTTGGGCAGATAGCCTAGTACTTAACTGTGAACCTGTGAACCTATGAACCTAAGGGTGTGCACACTTATGCAACCAGCGTATTGTACGTTTTTTATTTTTTTATATTTTTTTTATTTGTTTTTCAATTGAATTGTACAGGTCACATTAAAGGTGAGAAAAGTTTTAAAATGATTTATTGTGGTCTCATTTTTTATATCACAAAAACCTGGCATTTTAACAGGGATGTCTAAACTTTTTATATCCACTATATATATATATATATATATATATATATATATATATATGTATGTGTGTGTGTGTGTGTGTGTGTGTGTGTGTATATATATATATATATATATATATATATATATATATATGTATATATATATATATATATATATATATATATATATATATATATATATATATATATATATATATATATATATATATATATATATATATATATATATATATTAGTCAAAACTAACTAAAACATAATATATCCCAATCTATCAACAGTACAACAGCAGCAGAACTACAATCAAATAATGCAAAGTACAACAGCATTACACTTTTTGATAATCATAGCACTCGCTATTACTGCCAATATTACCTCATATCTTACTAATACTACCTCCAACTTATGAACCCAATCACACTACCTCCAACTTAAGAACCCAATCACGCATAGACCCAACCCTTCCAAAACAAGACTCAACAGTCTTATCTGCTTCACCAAGAACCATCAAGCCACCTCACATTTAGTTAACCCCACTCAACTCCCCCCAGTATAGAACCAAAAACTGCTTCTCCGTACAGTGCCACCTATATGTGTCTAAATACTTGAAAGCCATTGTCCATATTGCATCTCAGCTGCTAATTAGCAGGGATGTTCATCCAAATCCTGATGTCAAATCCATAACCCTCCCATTCCAATCCACATCTACAGTAAACTCCCAGAGGAGTACAACAGACCTACTAATACTTAATATCAGCATAAGAAGCATAGTAAACAAAACTGAGGAACTGCATGCAACCTTGCCCTTATACTCTCCTGATATAGTCCTCCTCACAGAAACCTGCCTTAAGCCACATATTAATGACAATGAGTTATTTCTCCAAAGATATAATCTACTCAGAAAAGACAGAATAACCAAACGGGATGGTGGTATCACCATACTATACAAAAGCAACCTGACAATAAACATTATAAGCATAAATCCCCCTACATTTAATAACGCAGAGAAGCTATTCGCCAAAGTAAAACTCAAAGGCAACTAAATATAATTGGTGCCTGTATTCCCCCTGGCAACAACATTGACACACTACAAGCTATAGCTCACTGGTCATCCCCCCCCCCCCACAAAACACTCTTACAAGGCGACTTTAACATTGACTGGTCCACATGCATCCCCCCCCCCCCCCACAACTCACATAAACCTACATGGCTTTACTCAAGTAATCCAAACCCCTACCAGAATTGATAAATCCTCCAAGAAATAATCCATTCTGGATTGGATTCTTACCAATCGGCCTACTCAACCCTGCAATTCTGGCGTCTATATTATCTTATCGAAGTTTCAGAATATTGAATCTGATATGGTCAACACCATATCATCGAATTCTGAAACATTGAAAGATAAACAAAATGCCTAAAAACAAAAATAAATAAAAACTTACCTTTGCAAGTAGGGGGGCAAGGCCCCCTGCATCCCCCACACCCCCCTACTTAAATATACCAACTCCGAGACCGCACTACATTGAACTAAAAAGAAATCTCCACTTACGGAGATTTCCGTTTAAATGTTCTATGTTTTTTGCTTTTGCTAATCTGGTGCCAACAATATCAGCTTCGATATTGTCGGCCTTCGACAACATGAAGTAGACCCCAGTTCTGGGATGCTACCTGACAGTTTCAGTGACCACCAACCTACTTTCACTCAAAGGCACCACATTTAATCCATGAAAACTTCCTTTCTACAACAAATATGCTATACAAAAAACTTCAAATCCCAGGACCTCATAACTACTTTAAATCACTGTAACTGGTCACCCCTCTTAAACCTTCTCCAGGCCAAAGCAGTGGATTACTTTAACTCTACTTTCCTAAACATACTCAACCAGCTTGCTGGCACTAGAACAATAAGAACATAGTTCAACTATGTCCCCTGGCTTACCAAAACTATCCAGCAACTCCTAAAACAAAGAGACAAGGCATGGGAAACATGGCGGCAAAACAAAACCAGCCAAAATAGGCAGAACTATCTGGAGCTAAGAAACAAGTCTAAAAAAACAAATAAGAATTGACAAACAAAACCACTACTCTGATGTACAAGCCAAACACAAAACAAACCCTCAAAAAATTTTGGGCAATCTTAAATAAAATATTACAGCCTGGTAGAACTACCACCCCTCCCCTAATATAGACACCTCCACTACCAACACCGCAACACAATTTAATAAATACTTTACCAACTCCATTCAAAATCTGATTAATACCACCTTTCCAACAACTCAAACAAACCCCCAAACACCAACCTTTGACCAAAATGGCTACTCCCTGCAACCAATCCCAACTAATACAATATATAAATATCTGACAAAACTAAAGCCCACTGCACTAGCAGCCGATAGACTTACAGGTGAATTCCTCAATATTGCTGCCAAAGCAATCTGTTATCTTGTATCTATGCTAATAAACAGGTCACTAGCTGAACAACATATACCACCCTTCTAGAAAATCTCTCATATGATACCAGTTCACAAAGGCAGCAGTTCCACTGACCTGACTAACTACCGTCCAATTGCCATACTATCCCCCCCTTTCCAAAATCCTTGAGAAATGCATTCTTTCCCAAATACTAAACTACTTACTAACTAATAACCTCCTAGCTGAAATACAACACAGGTTCCGCCCAGACCATAGTACTACTACTGTCCTTATCCATAGACTTAGGTGCTCCTCAGGGATCCATCCTTGGACCACTTCTCTTCACCATATTCAACAACAACCTACACAAGGCTACCCTTCATGCCAACCTGGTCCAATATACCGATGATTCTACCTTAATATGCTCTGCCTCATTACTCCAACACTTACAACAAATCACCCAAGAATCCTTTTCAGCAATAGAAAAATTACTTTCTGACTCGCAACTAATACTTTGCCCTAAAAAAAACAGCTAATGTTATTCCATCTGTCTAAGGCTACTGAGCCAATTCCATTATTTAAAATAACATCTTCTGACTATACCCCCATCTTCCCCATTGCCTAAACTAAACTACTGGGAGTAATCATAGATCACAATATGAAATTCGACAAACATATAGCACAAGTCATCACAAAGGTTCACAAAAAGCTAGGGTACCCTATATAGATGCAAAAATTACCTAACCTCTAAAAGCAAAATCACCATTTGAAGAACCCACCTACTCTCCATACTACTGTGTACCTCCCCAGTACTAACCAATCTAAGCAAATGCGACTTAAATAAACTATCTGCTATAACAAAATAGCAAAATTCACCACCAGCTCACCATACAGATCCGATCACTGCTAATCCCTTAAAAAGCTATCCTGTCTAGAGTTACCAAAGCTACTAACTTTCAATCAAGTTACTATGATCCACCAAATCCTCTATCACCCCAAGAAAACCCCAGCACTACAGGGATTCCTACACCACTATGCTAGCAGTCGTCCACTAAGAAGTACTAACAAGGCACTAGTTGATATAATTAAAAGAAAATATAACTCGGACTCCCTCTATGCTAATGCTGTCACAAAAACATGAAATTCACTCCCTCTAGACATCCAGTCACTAGAAAACACACACATGGCTTTAACAGCCTTCTTAAGTTACATTTATCCAACTCATGGACTTGCTCATGTACTAGCCCTGGGTAAAACCTACCAACCCTCTTACACACACCTCCTCTCTCTCATCTAACCTATCTCTTTTAGCACTACTAGACCATAAGAGCAGATGGTATGCATATCACTACTATTAGTGCTGCATACTCTTACAGCTTACTGTGCATCAGTGTGTGCCTACTGATGCCACCAATACAGCTTACTGTGCATCAGTGTGTGCCTACTGATGCCACCAATACAGCTTACTGTGCATCAGTGTGTGCCTACTGATGCCACCAATACAGCTTACTGTGCATCAGTGTGTGCCTACTGATGCCACCAATACATATTACTGTGCATCAGTGTGTGCCTACTGATGCCACCAATACAGCTTACTGTGCATCAGTGTGTGCCTACTGATGCCACCAATACAACTTACTGTGCATCAGTGTGTGCCTACTAATGCCACCAATACAGCTTACTGTGCAGCAGTGTGTGCCTACTGATGCCACCAATACAACTTACTGTGCATCAGTGTGTGCCTACTGATGCCACCAATACAGCTTACTGTGCATCAGTGTGTGCCTACTGATGCCACCAATACAGCTTACTGTGCATCAGTGTGTGCCTACTGATGCCACCAATACAGCTTACTGTGCATCAGTGTGTGCCTACTGATGCCACCAATACAGCTTACTGTGCATCAGTGTGTGCCTACTGATGCCACCATCATATACATTCACCACTGAACACTGAGACTAAACTATATTTAACAAATATATAAACCAGTCAAGAGTCTCAACACTATGTTTGCTAAATATATGATCTTAACAATTTGAACACATCCATCTAACTACAAAATGTTGCCACCTCATATTGTCTGTAGTACTCTGTGCATTATTATTGCATTATAGTATATGCTACCTATACTTACTGTATATTTTGTCACCACATTTTTTTCTGCATTTACGACTGTATTTTTTTAATATAAGTATTATTCTATGGAGCTTTTCTCCCCTGGCCTCCACTGAAAACAGGCAGCCCTGCCCAGCTGGACATTTCCCGGTAAAGAAATGTAAAATAAATAAATATTTTTTAGTTATAGGGGATTCTGTTGTGACACACACACAAGTTTCACTCATCAGGCTGAGCAAGGAGAGAGTCAAAGTCAGCTGCCTGTCAGGGTCCAGGATCTGCCAGATAATGCATGCACTCAGGTCATTGCACCGGAAGTAACAGTATGACTGTGTCATAGTTTGTGTGGGTGTAATTGACCTGAGACATACCTTCCTGGACTATATGAAGAGAGACATCATGGGATTCTTGGACTGTGCATCCCAGGCCAGTATGAGACTAGCACTGAGCAGCATTCTACCTTCGCCAAGGATGATGCCACAGTGCCAACAAAAGATAATTGACTTCAATAATTGGCTTAGATTTTGGTGTCTCTCCGAGGAGGCAAAATATTTGTATGCTTGGGAAAATATGGTAGACAGACCATGCTGCTTTGGCAGGGATAATCTGTACCTGTTCCCCTTAGCATATTGAATATTGGCTAAAACCTTGTCCAGCCCATAGTGCTTTTTTTTTTTTTTTTTGAGCAGTGCCAACCTGATCAATCTACCAACATAGCTAAACTGACTCAGAATAGTCGGAAGCTGTTACTGCTTAATGCCAGGAGTCTAAACAGGAAACTCGCCTTCCTGCAAACTCTCCTTATCCTAGAGAATATAGACATCTGTGCAGTTATCAAAACTTGGTTTACAGCCATTGCAGCTTTAGAATAGACATAACTGCTAGCAGGACAGTTAAAACAGGCTTGACTGCAACTTTTATTTGCCCCTCTAAAGGAATATGCTTGCATAAATGCATTAAAACTATGTTATTCAGATATGACCTTCCATTCTGTCCCTAAATTTCAAACTCTACAAAAGCCCAGATGAAAAACACAAGGCCAACTGCTGCCTTTATGTGTTCATGCTAAACTCACTCTGTGCAATGTTTCAAGAGGCATATAAATGCTAACAGTAGCAACTGTAGTATGGGATAGACTGATGTCGGGTTTTCCGACACCTTCAAAGCAGTATAATACAGAGAATGGTGATCAGGTCTCATAGTAACCAATTTATTTTGTGTCCGAGGCATGGATGCCAAAAATTCACCAAAAGAACAAAGCTTGGGATGTCCAGAACTTAAAAGGGTTTTGATCGGTGAGACCCAATCGTAATTCTTTGTAGTACATAGAGCTTTATCTAGTTACAGAAAAGAAAAACGTGTAGGGGAGCAAAGTGTTTTTCCAGCTTTTTGAGCCTTTAAAAGCCAATGAAACACTAAGATAGACAAAAAGGTAGCAGATAGACATGAAGGGCTGCAGAAACCATTAGACATTTTCTTCTGCTACATGTTTTATTTATAAGTGTGGAGGAGAGAGTATGTGACACCTTTTAAAGTTCTCATACTTTCTGTCACTATCCTACTGGCTATTACTTCCTGCTGTTAGTCCCTAGCATGAGACATGATCTTAACAGTACTTAGGGTTAACAACCATAGCTTTTTCCCCAGTTTCAGAGCATAATCACAGGCATACCTCTCAATTGTCCAGTTTTGTCTCATATTTTTGGTCTATTCCTCATAAAATCTGTGGCTTTCTGACAAATCACTGGTATGATCTTTGGATTGAAATCACTAAATGTCATGCATTTGAGTTTCAGATTTCAAATCCTTCAGAAAATGTATGTTAACACAAACCCTGTCACTTGGGCAACTTTCTAAGTTCCTAAGAGCAATATTTAAATTCTGTCCCTATTTTGAGTCTTTTGTCCCCCATTTTGTCAGGCTTTGTCCTTATTTCTTGCACTGAGAGGTTGAGAGGTACAGCAGTACTTATACTACAACGCAGTTTGCTTTTCAAAGCAAGTGCTTATGAATGTATAAGCAGAAAAGTATGCAGTGTGTGCAAAAAGTAGGTGTCCAAGTCCATATGCTGTCAGTAATAGCTAAATTGTGGCTTGCAAAATGTAGGAGGTAGAGACATATGTATGTTGTTAGCAACAAGTAAATGTGGGACCCTGGCAACCGTGTAAGCTGAACATAACAATAGTTACTACAATGTCTTGCATTCCTTGTCCTGCTTGTACATACTGTCCATTAATTCTACAGCAGCTGTAGCACTGAGATAGTGTGTGCACTAACATGGCACATGCTGTCTATAAGAGAAAGCAGTCAACTGGACTAGTGCAGATTACAAGACTTCTGAGGCTGAATGCATGATACTTAATAACCTACATTGAAGCTGAACTCCATGTTTGTCTCACAAGAAGTAGTTTAGTACACATTCATCAAACTGATTAAGAAAGTTTCAGTAACTAAAATCACAAAGAGTACAACCACTGTGAGAAAAAAAAACTTCAAAAGAGATATAAAAGGCATTTATGGAACATATTAAGGATGCAACATTCACTCATTGTTAAAGGAGGACATGTTTAAAAAAATGTGGCTGTGTGGAGTGATAGCCAACATCACCAAGTTGGGAAAAGAGACACTACTCACAGCTTTTTACAGACCAATTTCTATTTTAAATGTTGATATCAAACTGATTTAATGCTAAGATGACTAGATAAAATGCTACTTCAACTTATGAACTGAAATCAGTGTTTTATATGTAAAAAGTGTTGGTTTGTCCTACATACATTCACTGAGGAATGTATGCTTCTGCTAACCTACATTATGTGAATCCATGCTCATCAATCACTAATTGTCTAATGTGGAAGTCAGCTGATGAGAGGTCAGGAGAACTGTGTGAGAAACAAAGTTGCAGGGGGATTGCCATGTATTTTCCCCATTTTTTAATGGGTGACCTTTGAAACATGATGAGGTAAGTGAAGGTGGTGGTGGTGGGAGTTAATGTATAAAATACTAATTTTATGTTAAATTTTTCTCGCAGTATGTATTGCTGAGTTGTTTTGTAGGTTTATATTTTTTATGTTTAACTGAGCATGCTCTCCCTTTAAATTATTGTTGCAGTCATCCTTACTGCTGGGACTTCAGACACAGAAGGTTAGTATCCACTATGATGTTCAGAGCTCAGCACTATCTACAATATGCAACATATGCACTGCTGTTGCATTCGCAGTCCAGCATTGTTCAATCACCTCGGGGGGGGCGGGATCATTCAGAAAACCTTAAAGTACAAGTAGTTTGGAATGTAACCCAAAAGCAGCAGCACATAAATGTGAAGTAGATGATAGCCTTAGCTCAGGAACTCAGGTCCTTCAAGCCTATTTGGAAAAAGGAGTCCTGCAGATGACAACAGTTACTGTAATACAGCACATCAATAAAGTTGGGGCTCATTGTTGCCACTTGTGAGATCTAGTGATGACTGCTTGTGAAATAGTCCTACAGTTACAGATGACCCTGAAGGCAATTTACATCCCATCACAGTTGAACTCATTGGTGGACCAACTAAGCAATTCAACTGCAGAGCTCCACAGATGGATGTTACAAAGGGATGTTAACATTCAGTTAGTGCACAGTTGGGGGTGCCCAAGAGACAGACAGACCTGTTGGTGTCTTTGAGCAACAGAGAAAGTGCAGCTCTGGAGCACTTGACAAAGACACTTGGGCAGTAATGCCTTCTCCTTCAGATGGGCAGGTTTCTTTTTGTATGCTGACTTGCCTAAACATGGGCTAAATTCTTGGCTAGGCTTATAAGGGCCTCACGGCCAGTAGCCTAGTAACTTTCTATGATCCTATGGTTTCCCTCCAACCCCCTACTCCCCAGCATGATACAGATGGTAATAGAAGAGGGACCAAGGATGGTCTTAATAGCACCTTTTTGGCTTAGGCATCACTGGTTCTCCCTCCTCATGCACATGTCCAGGTGGAAACCATTCTTGGTACTTCTGAAAATTAACTTCCTATCCCAAGCAAGGGATTCCTAATAATCTCAGCCTAGAAATACAGCTACTCATGGCCTGGATGATTTAACTATTTTGATCTTCAGACACTAGCTTACTGAAGATGTACTTAACACAGTTAAGGAGTCTAGAGTATTTGCCACAAGGGACCCCTACTTATCCAAATGGAAAAGGTTTTCCCCCTTTTGCCATTGAAAGAATTAGGACCATTGCATTGGTGTCCTTGATTCTGCTTTGCTTAGATGAACCATTTAAATCAGGGTAGGCTATTCATCTGTAAAGCTACACCTTTTGACTTTCTCACTCTACCTCCCTGTTGACCCCAGTGTTATGCCTGGATAGACATTTCTTCAAATGAGTCTTTCATCTGTGACCATCCATAAAGAGAATAGCTCCTCTTTGGCACTTAAATGATTTCCTGGAAGAGCTGACTAAATTATCATTTGAGTCTGCTGAAACATCATCATCATCACCCCTTTTTCCAATTTATAGGGTGGGGGTGTCACATTAACTGTTTCCATCTCTTTAAACTCAATGACGCTTTCCAACCATTAACAGTCATGCCTGACTATTGTAGGTCTTCTGTCACACAGTCCATTCATCTTTTTGCTGGATACTCTTAATATCTCTTACTTTTCTCCTGTCTCTCTTAAATTGCCTTCTGTTTTACTGCACTTGTGCCCAAACCATCGAAATCTGATCTCTGTCCATCTCTCCAACTACAGCTACTTGCGTTTCTGCTCTGTAGTCCTGACTTTTTCATCTGTTGGTTACATAAGTGTGCATACCTTTAAACTAATACTTTGTTGAAGCACCTTTTTATTTAATTACAGCATTCAGTCTTCTTGGGTAGGAGTCTATCAGCATGGCACATCTTGACTTGGCAATATTTGCTCACTCTTCCTTGCAAAAGCACTCCAAATCTGTCAGATTGCGAGGGTGTCTGTTGTGCACAGCCCTCTTAAGGTCACCCCACAGATTTTCTATTGGATTTAGGTTTGGGCTCTGGCTGGGCCATTCCAAAATTTTAATTTTCTTCTGGTGAAGCCATTCTTTTGTTGATTTGGATGTATGCTTGGGGTCATTGTTGTGTTAAAAGGAGACATTCCTCTTCTTCTTCAGCTTTCTTGCAGATGCCTCAAGGTTTTGGACCAAAAGTGACTGGTATTTGGACCTGTTTATAATTCCCTCCACCTTGACTAAAGCCGCAGTTCCAGCTAAACAAAAGCAACCCCAAAGCATGATACTGCCACCACCATGCTTCACAGTGGGGATGGTTTTCCTTTTGGTGATGTGAAGTGTTGTTTTTGCGCCAAATGTACCTTTTGGAATTTTGGCCAAAAAGTTCAGCCTTGGTCTCATCAGACCATAACACATTTTCCCACATGATTTTGGGAGACTTGATGTACTGTTTTGCAAATTTTAGCCAGGCCTGGATGTTTTTCTGTGTAAGAAAAAGCTTCCATCTTGCAACCCTACCCCATTGTCCAGACATATGGAGAATACTGGAGATTGTTGTCACATGTAGTGCACAACCAGTACTTGCTAGAAATTCCTGCAGCTCCTTCAGTGTTGCTGTAGATCTCTTGGCGGTCTCCCTAACCAATTTTCATCTTGTCTTTTCATCAATTTTGGAGGGACATCCAGTTCTTTGCAATGTCACTGTTGTCACATATTTTCTCCACTTTTTAATGACTGTCTTCACTGTGTTCCATGGTATAGCCAATGCTGTGGAAATTTTTTTTACCCTTCTCCTGACTAATGCCTTTTAACAATGAGATCACTTTGATTCTTTGTAAGCTCTCTGTGAACCATGGCTTTTGCTGTAGCAGGCAACTGAGTAAATGTCAGGAAAATCCTTCTAGGACAGCTGAACTCTGAGGTTAATCAGAGACTCTTTAATTGATGGCAGGCATGTACCTAAGAAGACTGAATGCTGTAATTAAATCAAAAGGTGCTTCAACAAAGTATTAGTTTAAGAGTGTGCACACACAACAAAGTATTATTAAACCACTCCCCCAGGGACAGATAGGCTGCTCAAAGCTCCCTTCTTCCACAGGTGAACAGAGAAACTTTCTTCTATCCAGATAAGGTTACAGTTAGCTGCCTGTCAGGTGCCAGGATCTGCCACATAACACAAGCACTCAGGTCACTCCAGAACAAGTACAAATATGACCCTGTCATTGTCTAAGTTGGTGTGAATGACCTGAGATTTACCTCCCTGGACTACATGAAAAGAGACGTGGAAGAGCTCTCTGATCATGTAGCCCAGGCATGACCCTGACCCTGAGTAGCATCCTGCCCTCACCAAGAATGATGCCACAGTATAAAGAAAAAAAATACCATTTTCAACAAATGGCTAAGTTTCTGGTATCATTCAAAGGGGATCCAGTATTTGTCCACCTGGGATGACATGCTCAACAAGCCACGTTGCTTTGCAAGAGATGGCTTGCACCTGTCACCCTTAGGCTTTCAAATACTGGCCAAGGCTCTTGCTGCCCCCCATAGTGCCTTTTTAGGCAAGGCTCAAAAGGCATACCCACCACCATAAATAACACAAGTAACCAAAATCTGAGGGTAATGCTATTCAACGCCAGAAGTCTAAACCTCAAAATGCACTCACTCGAGGCACTTCTCAGTATGGAAAACATTGACATCTGTGCAGTAACAGAAACCTGGTTTAAGGCTCCTGAGAGCACCCCAACACTACCAGGCTATAACTCATACCATACCTTTCGGCCACAGAACCAGGACCGAAACACAAAAGGCGGGGGTGTATCCATATTCATCAAGGATACCCACACCTCCAGGTAAGTGGTGCAGCACAATGCATCAGAGATCATTCATGTGCAACTAACAATGGGCAAAACTGTAATCCAAATTGTAGCTTGCTACAGATCACATACCATGACCCAGGACCCCCATTCCGCATTTCTGGAGACACTGGGAAATATGAAGGTCCTACCAAACACCCTAATAGTGGGTGATTTCAATTACCCAAACATAAACTGGGTGAACTACTCAAGTACTAACTCCCTTGCTCAACGCTTCCTAGAATTTATAAACTCAAACACCCTGGATCAACTGGTCAACACCCCCACCAGAGGGAACAACATATTGGACCTGGTCATTACCAACATGGGTGACCGGTGTTCTACACTGGAGGTCAACCCACCTCACTGGTTAGATCAGACCATAGACAAATCACTCTGGATATCCACATTCTGCCCCCACCCCCACCCCCACCCCCAATTAAGGAATCCACAGTGAAAAATGTTTCAAAAGCAAACTTCATGTTACTTAAGACTGAGGTGGAAAGGTTCACAACCCCCATGCTAAAGGACAATGCTGTCCAAGCTGCTGAAACCTTTACAAAGGCACTCTATGAGCATCTGTAGGAATGCATGAATCGTGCTATCCCAAGTAAAACCAAGACTCACTCCTCCAAGAAAAGGAAACCAGTCTGTTGGACCCCTGCCATAAACAAGCTATACAATAGTAGGAGGAAACTAGTACAGAAAAAAGTAAAATCCCAAGAAGGAAAGACATCCCTGATCAGTATCAGCAAGAAACTACGATCCCTCATTAAATCATCCAAGGCTAGCTTTGAAAGAAAAATTGCCAAGGGCTCCAAAGATAACTGCAAAGCGTTCTTTAGCTATGTCAAGAACCTAAGTGGAAACTCTCAGATCTTCTCTGAGTTAGTGCAGAATGGCACAAAATACACTGAACTGACTGATATTGCCAATATTCAGGCAGAAAGGTTTAGTGCAAGCTTCAGCCCCCCTCCCTCAAGGGCTCATAACCATACCAAAAGAATGTAGGACCCCGTCAATCACCGACACACAGGTTAAATCAGCTCTATCCAAAGCCAAAAACACAGTTTTAATGGGACCGGACGGTGTCCCAGGCTGTGTCTTACAAGAGCTCCAAAATGAATTAACCCCCACCTTAACACACTGTTCAAACTCAGCCTCTCTACAAGCTATGTACCCACAGAGTGGCACACAGCAACAGTTATCCCGCTCCACAAAGGTGGAGCCACAACGGACCATGGGAACTATCGCCCTATAAGCCTGACTAGCCTGGTCTGTAAGGCTATGGAGTACATCATCATGGAACTCATTAACAGAGACAGTGGGAATCTCCAAACCTTGGACCCTACCCAGTTTGGCTTTAAGAGCAGATTATGCCTCCTAAACCTGATGGACTTCTTTGAGACAGTTACCAAGGCATTAGACGAGGGAAAGGAGGTCCACACAGCCTACCTAGACCTTGCAAAGGCTTTCAACACCATTCCCCATTCTGGTATTATAGACAAGCTCACCAGCTTGAACATAAATCCCTACGTCACGAGATGGGCTGACAACTGGCTCATGGATAGAACCCACACGGTGAGAGTTGCAGGCTCTAGGTCTGACTCTAAACTGGTTACAAGTGGGGCTCAGTCCTAGGACCCCTCCTGTTCAGTATATACTTTTAAGAGGTACAGGCAAGCACAGGAGGACTATGGCTGACCAAGTTCGCAGACGACTGCAAACTAGGGGCCATAATTGATTCTCCAGCTGATACAGACACCCTCCAGAAGGGTCTCACTGAGACGGATACTGGGTATCAGAATCATGGCCTCAAGCTAAATGCCAAAAAGTGCATAGTCATCCCCTTGAAAAAACAAAGTACCCGTGAACTATCACATAGGGGGTAGTCCCCTAAATACAGAAAATGTAATAAGGGATCTGGGGACCCAAGTAGATAGTAATCTCTCCTTTGATAATCATATTGCCAAGGTGGTTAGAAAATGTTTCTATGTGGCCCACCTAATCACAAAAGGGTTCGCATCTAAAACAAAAGAGGTTATTGTGCATCTCTACTCATCATTCATTAGACCCATCATAGAATACAACGCCCCATTTGGGATGTACCTTATAAGAAACCTGCAACAGCTGGAAAGACCACAAAAGTACCTCACCAAGAGGATTACTGGCCTCAAACAGATGCCCTATGCAGCCCGACTCAAGAAACTCCAGCTGTACTCGGCTGCATAACGCTTACTCAGAGGTGATCTCTGCCTGTCATACAAGGCTATGTCCAACCCTGAATTGATGGACATGCTCCACCTCAAAAAAAAAAAACAAATCCCAGAGAGTCACATGCTCTGGAGATATAAACCTTACCAAAATGATAAATAGGACATGCTGGAGGAATATATTCCTGTCCCAGAGACTCCCCATGCTTTGGAACAAGATTCCAATATACATCAGGCAGAGCCCCTCACTAAAACTCTTCAAGAGAAACCTTGACGGGTGGATGGGAGACAGAAAATTTACCCCAGGGATCACTGCAGTGGCTCTGCTGGACAGAGAAGCAGGGAACTAATGGCTCTGCTGGGCAGAGGCACAGGGAATTAATCTAAGGGGGTGGCGAAAGCCAACACATTCTGGCTAGGCTTATAAATGCCCTTGGGCAGATAGCCTAGTACTTAACTGTGAACCTGTGAACCTATGAACCTAAGGGTGTGCACACTTATGCAACCAGCGTATTGTACGTTTTTTATTTTTTTATATTTTTTTTATTTGTTTTTCAATTGAATTGTACAGGTCACATTAAAGGTGAGAAAAGTTTTAAAATGATTTATTGTGGTCTCATTTTTTATATCACAAAAACCTGGCATTTTAACAGGGATGTCTAAACGTTTTATATCCACTATATATATATATATATATATATATATATATATATATATATATATATATATATATATATGTGTGTGTGTGTGTATGTATGTATATATATATATATATATATATATATATATATATATATATATATATATGTTAGTCAAAACTAACTAAAACATAATATATCCCAATCTATCAACAGTACAACAGCAGCAGAACTACAATCAAATAATGCAAAGTACAACAGCATTACACTTTTTGATAATCATAGCACTCGCTATTACTGCCAATATTACCTCATATCTTACTAATACTACCTCCAACTTAAGAACCCAATCACACTACCTCCAACTTAAGAACCCAATCACGCATAGACCCAATCCTCCCAAAACAAGACTCAACAGTCTTATCTGCTTCACCAAGAACCATCAAGCCACCTCACATTTAGTTAACCCCACTCAACCTCCCCCAGTATAGAACCAAAAACTGCTTCTCCGTACAGTGCCACCTATATGTGTCTAAATACTTGAAAGCCATTGTCCATATTGCATCTCAGCTGCTAATTAGCAGGGATGTTCATCCAAATCCTGATGTCAAATCCATAACCCTCCCATTCCAATCCACATCTACAGTAAACTCCCAGAGGAGTACAACAGACCTACTAATACTTAATATCAGCATAAGAAGCATAGTAAACAAAACTGAGGAACTGCATGCAACCTTGCCCTTATACTCTCCTGATATAGTCCTCCTCACAGAAACCTGCCTTAAGCCACATATTAATGACAATGAGTTATTTCTCCAAAGATATAATCTACTCAGAAAAGACAGAATAACCAAACGGGATGGTGGTATCACCATACTATACAAAAGCAACCTGACAATAAACATTATAAGCATAAATCCCCCTACATTTAATAACGCAGAGAAGCTATTCGCCAAAGTAAAACTCAAAGGCCAAAAGCAACTAAATATAATTGGTGCCTGTATTCCCCCTGGCAACAACATTGACACACTACAAGCTATAGCTCACTGGTCACCCCCCACAAAACACTCTTACAAGGCGACTTTAACATTGACTGGTCCACATGCATTTCTCCCCTCCCCACTACTCACATAAACCTACATGGCTTTACTCAAGTAATCCAAACCCCTACCAGAATTGATAAATCCTCCAAGAAATAATCCATTCTGGATTGGATTCTTACCAATCGGCCTACTCAACCCTACAATTCTGGCGTCTATATTATCTTATCGAAGTTTCAGAATATTGAATCTGATATGGTCAACACCATATCATCGAATTCTGAAACATTGAAAGATAAAAAAAATGCATAAAAACAAAAATAAATAAAAACTTACCTTTGCAAGTAGGGGGGCAAGGCCCCCTGCACCCCCACACCCCCCTACTTAAATATACCAACTCCGAGACCGCACTACATTGAACTAAAAGGAAATCTCCACTTACGGAGATTTCCGTTTAAATGTTCTATGTTTATTGCTTTTGCTAATCTGGTGCCAACAATATCAGCTTCGATATTGTCGGCCTTCGACAACGTGAAGTAGACCCCAGTTCTGGGATGCTACCTGACAGTTTCAGTGACCACCAACCTACTTTCACTCAAAGGCACCACATTTAATCCATGAAAACTTCCTTTCTACAACAAATATGCTATACAAAAAACTTCAAATCCCAGGACCTCATAACTACTTTAAATCACTGTAACTGGTCACCCCTCTTAAACCTTCTCCAGGCCAAAGCAGTGGATTACTTTAACTCTACTTTCCTAAACATACTCAACCAGCTTGCTGGCACTAGAACAATAAGAACATAGTTCAACTATGTCCCCTGGCTTACCAAAACTATCCAGCAACTCCTAAAACAAAGAGACAAGGCATGGGAAACATGGCGGCAAAACAAAACCAGCCAAAATAGGCAGAACTATCTGGAGCTAAGAAACAAGTCTAAAAAAACAAATAAGAATTGACAAACAAAACCACTACTCTGATGTACAAGCCAAACACAAAACAAACCCTCAAAAAATTTTGGGCAATCTTAAATAAAATATTACAGCCTGGTAGAACAACCACCCCTCCCCTAATATAGACACCTCCACTACCAACACCGCAACACAATTTAATAAATACTTTACCAACTCCATTCAAAATCTGATTAATACCACCTTTCCAACAACTCAAACAAACCCCCAAACACCAACCTTTGACCAAAATGGCTACTCCTGCAACCAAACCCAACTAATACAATATATAAATATCTGACAAAACTAAAGCCCACTGCACTAGCAGCCGATAGACTTACAGGTGAATTCCTCAATATTGCTGCCAAAGCAATCTGTTATCTTGTATCTATGCTAATAAACAGGTCACTAGCTGAACAACATATACCACCCTTCTAGAAAATCTCTCATATGATACCAGTTCACAAAGGCAGCAGTTCCACTGACCTGACTAACTACCGTCCAATTGCCATACTATCCCCCCCTTTCCAAAATCCTTGAGAAATGCATTCTTTCCCAAATACTAAACTACTTACTAACTAATAACATCCTAGCTGAAATACAACACAGGTTCCGCCCAGACCATAGTACTACTACTGTCCTTATCCATAGACTTAGGTGCTCCTCAGGGATCCATCCTTGGACCACTTCTCTTCACCATATTCAACAACAACCTACACAAGGCTACCCTTCATGCCAACCTGGTCCAATATACCGATGATTCTACCTTAATATGCTCTGCCTCATTACTCCAACACTTACAACAAATCACCCAAGAATCCTTTTCAGCAATAGAAAAATTACTTTCTGACTCGCAACTAATACTTTGCCCTAAAAAAATACAGCTAATGTTATTCCATCTGTCTAAGGCTACTGAGCCAATTCCATTATTTAAAATAACATCTTCTGACTATACCCCCATCTTCCCCATTGCCTAAACTAAACTACTGGGAGTAATCATAGATCGCAATATGAAATTCGACAAACATATAGCACAAGTCATCACAAAGGTTCACAAAAAGCTAGGGTACCCTATATAGATGCAAAAATTACCTATCCTCTAAAAGCAAAATCACTATTTGAAGAACCCACCTACTCTCCATACTACTGTGTACCTCCCCAGTACTAACCAATCTAAGCAAATGCGACTTAAATAAACTATCTGCTATAACAAAATAGCAAAATTCACCACCAGCTCACCATACAGATCCCATCACTGCCAATCCCTTAAAAAGCTATCCTGTCTAAAGTTACCAAAGCTACTAACTTTTAATCAACTTACTATGATCCACCAAATCCTCTATCACCCCAAGAAAACCCCAGCACTACAGGGATTCCTACACCACTATGCTAGCAGTCGTCCACTAAGAAGTACTAACAAGGCACTAGTTGATATAATTAAAAGAAAATATAACTCGGACTCCCTCTATGCTAATGCTGTCACAAAAACATGAAATTCACTCCCTCTAGACATCCAGTCACTAGAAAACACACACATTGCTTTAACAGCCTTCTTAAGTTACATTTATCCAACTCATGGACTTGCTCATGTACTAGCCCTGGGTAAAACCTACCAACCCTCTTACACACACCTCCTCTCTCTCATCTAACCTATCTCTTTTAGCACTACTAGACCATAAGAGCAGATGGTATGCATATCACTACTATTAGTGCTGCATACTCTTACAGCTTACTGTGCATCAGTGTGTGCCTACTGATGCCACCAATACAGCTTACTGTGCATCAGTGTGTGCCTACTGATGCCACCAATACAGCTTACTGTGCATCAGTGTGTGCCTACTGATGCCACCAATACAACTTACTGTGCATCAGTGTGTGCCTACTGATGCCACCAATACAGCTTACTGTGCATCAGTGTGTGCCTACTGATGCCACCAATACAGCTTACTGTGCATCAGTGTGTGCCTACTGATGCCACCAATACAGCTTACTGTGCATCAGTGTGTGCCTACTGATGCCACCAATACAGCTTACTGTGCATCAGTGTGTGCCTACTGATGCCACCAATACAGCTTACTGTGCATCAGTGTGTGCCTACTGATGCCACCAATACAGCTTACTGTGCATCAGTGTGTGCCTACTGATGCCACCAATACAGCTTACTGTGCATCAGTGTGTGCCTACTGATGCCACCAATACAGCTTACTGTGCATCAGTGTGTGCCTACTGATGCCACCATCATATACATTCACCACTGAACACTGAGACTAAACTATATTTAACAAATATATAAACCAGTCAAGAGTCTCAACACTATGTTTGCTAAATATATGATCTTAACTATTTGAACACATCCATCTAACTACAAAATGTTGCCCAAAGATGCAAATGTTGCAACCTCATATTGTCTGTAGTACTCTGTGCATTATTATTGCATTATAGTATATGCTACCTATACTTACTGTATATTTTGTCACCGCATTTTTTTCTGCATTTACGACTGTATTTTTTTTAATATAAGTATTATTCTATGGAGCTTTTCTCCCCTGGCCTCCACTGAAAACAGGCAACCCTGCCCAGCTGGACATTTCCCGGTAAAGAAATGTAAAATAAATAAATATTTTTTAGTTATAGGGGATTCTGTTGTGACGCACACACAAGTTTCACTCATCAGGCTGAGCAAGGAGAGAGTCAGTCAGCTGCCTGTCAGGGTCCAGGATCTGCCAGATAATGCATGCACTCAGGTCATTGCACCGGAAGTAACAGTATGACTGTGTCATAGTTTGTGTGGGTGTAATTGACCTGAGACATACCTTCCTGGACTATATGAAGAGAGACATCATGGGATTCTTGGACTGTGCATCCCAGGCCAGTATGAGACTAGCACTGAGCAGCATTCTACCTTCGCCAAGGATGATGCCACAGTGCCAACAAAAGATAATTGACTTCAATAATTGGCTTAGATTTTGGTGTCTCTCCGAGGAGGCAAAATATTTGTATGCTTGGGAAAATATGGTAGACAGACCATGCTGCTTTGGCAGGGATAATCTGTACCTGTTCCCCTTAGCATATTGAATATTGGCTAAAACCTTGTCCAGCCCATAGTGCTTTTTTTTTTTGAGCAGTGCCAACCTGATCAATCTACCAACATAGCTAAACTGACTCAGAATAGTCGGAAGCTGTTACTGCTTAATGCCAGGAGTCTAAACAGGAAACTCGCCTTCCTGCAAACTCTCCTTATCCTAGAGAATATAGACATCTGTGCAGTTATCAAAACTTGGTTTACAGCCATTGCAGCTTTAGAATAGACATAACTGCTAGCAGGACAGTTAAAACAGGCTTGACTGCAACTTTTATTTGCCCCTCTAAAGGAATATGCTTGCATAAATGCATTAAAACTATGTTATTCAGATATGACCTTCCATTCTGTCCCTAAATTTCAAACTCTACAAAAGCCCAGATGAAAAACACAAGGCCAACTGCTGCCTTTATGTGTTCATGCTAAACTCACTCTGTGCAATGTTTCAAGAGGCATATAAATGCTAACAGTAGCAACTGTAGTATGGGATAGACTGATGTCGGGTTTTCCGACACCTTCAAAGCAGTATAATACAGAGAATGGTGATCAGGTCTCATAGTAACCAATTTATTTTGTGTCCGAGGCATGGATGCCAAAAATTTCACCAAAAGAACAAAGCTTGGGATGTCCAGAACTTAAAAGGGTTTTGATCGGTGAGACCCAATCGTAATTCTTTGTAGTACATAGAGCTTTATCTAGTTACAGAAAAGAAAAATGTGTAGGGGAGCAAAGTGTTTTTCCAGCTTTTTGAGCCTTTAAAAGCCAATGAAACACTAAGATAGACAAAAAGGTAGCAGATAGACATGAAGGGCTGCAGAAACCATTAGACATTTTCTTCTGCTACATGTTTTATTTATAAGTGTGGAGGAGAGAGTATGTGACACCTTTTAAAGTTCTCATACTTTCTGTCACTATCCTACTGGCTATTACTTCCTGCTGTTAGTCCCTAGCATGAGGCATGATCTTAACAGTACTTAGGGTTAACAACCGTAGCTTTTTCCCCAGTTTCAGAGCATAATCACAGGCATACCTCTCAATTGTCCAGTTTTGTCTCATATTTTTGGTCTATTCCTCATAAAATCTGTGGCTTTCTGACAAATCACTGGTATGATCTTTGGACTGAAATCACTAAATGTCATGCATTTGAGTTTCAGATTTCAAATCCTTCAGAAAATGTATGTTAACACAAACCCTGTCACTTGGGCAACTTTCTAAGTTCCTAAGAGCAATATTTAAATTCTGTCCCTATTTTGAGTCTTTTGTCCCCCATTTTGTCAGGCTTTGTCCTTATTTCTTGCACTGAGAGGTTGAGAGGTACAGCAGTACTTATACTACAACGCAGTTTGCTTTTCAAAGCAAGTGCTTATGAATGTATAAGCAGAAAAGTATGCAGTGTGTGCAAAAAGTAGGTGTCCAAGTCCATATGCTGTCAGTAATAGCTAAATTGTGGCTTGCAAAATGTAGGAGGTAGAGACATATGTATGTTGTTAGCAACAAGTAAATGTGGGACCCTGGCAACCGTGTAAGCTGAACATAACAATAGTTACTACAATGTCTTGCATTCCTTGTCCTGCTTGTACATACTGTCCATTAATTCTACAGCAGCTGTAGCACTGAGATAGTGTGTGCACTAACATGGCACATGCTGTCTATAAGAGAAAGCAGTCAACTGGACTAGTGCAGATTACAAGACTTCTGAGGCTGAATGCATGATACTTAATAACCTACATTGAAGCTGAACTCCATGTTTGTCTCAAGAAGTAGTTTAGTACACATTCATCAAACTGATTAAGAAAGTTTCAGTAACTAAAATCACAGAGTACAGCCACTGTGAGAAAAAAAAACTTCAAAAGAGATATAAAAGGCATTTATGGAACATATTAAGGATGCAACATTCACTCGTTAAAGGAGGACATGTTTAAAAAATGTGGCTGTGTGGAGTGATAGCCAACATCACCAAGTTGGGAAAAGAGACACTACTCACAGCTTTTTACAGACCAATTTCTATTTTAAATGTTGATATCAAACTGATTTAATGCTAAGATGACTAGATAAAATGCTACTTCAGCTTATGAACTGAAATCAGTGTTTTATATGTAAAAAGTGTTGGTTTGTCCTACATACATTCACTGAGGAATGTATGCTTCTGCTAACCTACATTATGTGAATCCATGCTCATCAATCACTAATTGTCTAATGTGGAAGTCAGCTGATGAGAGGTCAGGAGAACTGTGTGAGAAACAAAGTTGCAGGGGGATTGCCATGTATTTTCCCCATTTTTTAATGGGTGACCTTTGAAACATGGTGAGGTAAGTGAAGGTGGTGGTGGTGGGAGTTAATGTATAAAATACTAATTTTATGTTAAATTTTTCTCGCAGTATGTATTGCTGAGTTGTTTTGTAGGTTTATATTTTTTATGTTTAACTGAGCATGCTCTCCCTTTAAATTATTGTTGTAGTCATCCTTACTGCTGGGACTTCAGACACAGAAGGTTAGTATCCACTATGATGTTCAGAGCTCAGCACTATCTACAATATGCAACATATGCACTGCTGTTGCATTCGCAGTCCAGCATTGTTCAATCACCTCGGGGCGGGGGGGATCATTCAGAAAACCTTAAAGTACAAGTAGTTTGGAATGTAACCCAAAAGCAGCAGCACATAAATGTGAAGTAGATGATAGCCTTAGCTCAGGAACTCAGGTCCTTCAAGCCTATTTGGAAAAAGGAGTCCTGCAGATGACAACAGTTACTGTAATACAGCACATCAATAAAGTTGGGGCTCATTGTTGCCACTTGTGAGATCTAGTGATGACTGCTTGTGAAATAGTCCTACAGTTACAGATGACCCTGAAGGCAATTTACATCCCATCACAGTTGAACTCATTGGTGGACCAACTAAGCAATTCAACTGCAGAGCTCCACAGATGGATGTTACAAAGGGATGTTAACATTCAGTTAGTGCACAGTTGGGGGTGCCCAAGAGATGGACAGACCTGTTGGTGTCTTTGAGCAACAGAGAAAGTGCAGCTCTGGAGCACTTGACAAAGACACTTGGGCAGTAATGCCTTCTCCTTCAGATGGGCAGGTTTCTTTTTGTATGCTGACTTGCCTAAACATGGGCTAAATTCTTGGCTAGGCTTATAAGGGCCTCACGGCCAGTAGCCTAGTAACTTTCTATGATCCTATGGTTTCCCTCCAACCCCCTACTCCCCAGCATGATACAGATGGTAATAGAAGAGGGACCAAGGATGGTCTTAATAGCACCTTTTTGGCTTAGGCATCACTGGTTCTCCCTCCTCATGCACATGTCCAGGTGGAAACCATTCTTGGTACTTCTGAAAATTAACTTCCTATCCCAAGCAAGGGATTCCTAATAATCTCAGCCTAGAAATACAGCTACTCATGGCCTGGATGATTTAACTATTTTGATCTTCAGACACCAGCTTACTGAAGATGTACTTAACACAGTTAAGGAGTCTAGAGTATTTGCCACAAGGGACCCCTACTTATCCAAATGGAAAAGGTTTTCCCCCTTTTGCCATTGAAAGAATTAGGACCATTGCATTGGTGTCCTTGATTCTGCTTTGCTTAGATGAAGCATTTAAATCAGGGTAGGCTATTCATCTGTAAAGCTACACCTTTTGACTTTCTCACTCTACCTCCCTGTTGACCCCAGTGTTATGCCTGGATAGACATTTCTTCAAATGAGTCTTTCATCTGTGACCATCCATAAAGAGAATAGCTCCTCCTTGGCACTTAAATGATTTCCTGGAAGAGCTGACTAAATTATCATTTGAGTCTGCTGAAACATCATCATCATCACCCCTTTTTCCAATTTATAGGGTGGGGGTGTCACATTAACTGTTTCCATCTCTTTAAATTCAATGACGCTTTCCAACCATTAACAGTCATGCCTGACTATTGTAGGTCTTTTGTCACACAGTCCATCCATCTTTTTGCTGGATACTCTTACTATCTCTTACTTTTCTCCTGTCTCTCTTAAATTGCCTTCTGTTTTACCGCACTTGTGCCCAAACCATCGTAATCTGATCTCTGTCCATCTCTCCAACTACAGCTACTTGCGTTTCTGCTCTGTTGTCCTGACTTTTTCATCTGCCTCACAGTGTACATCCTGCCACCATCTCAGATACTTAATCTCCATCACCTCTAACTTCAACTACTCTGCTTTTAATGCCCAGTTTTCTGTACCATGCAGCAGTACTGGTCAAGTACTGTTTGGGATGCCTTACTTTTCAGCTGCTTTTGGCATTTTCCTGTCACATACTGCCCCTGACATTATGTGCCAGTTAGCTGCAGCCCCTCTTTTTCTAGCTTTGACCTCCTCATTCAGACTTCCCTACTCCATCCTGTATACTTGAAGCTGTTAACCTGTTCCATTATTTCCCTTCAATTTCAATTTTCATCATCTTCTGATTTCCCTGTTTACTGGCATAACAACTGTCTTATCTGTACTGACGTTCATCCTTTGTGTCTTCAATTTCACATTCCATTCCTGTATCATTTGCTGACATTCTTGTTCAGAGTCTGCCTGTAAGGCTACGTCATCTGCACACACCAACTTTGTTAATCTGTCGAATCCATCCTGTTTGCTAAAGTAGTCCATCACCAATATGTACAGCAGTAAACACAGAGCTGAACCCTGATGTACTTCCATTCCTACTGGGAACACCTCTGTTAGCATGAACACTGTTCATATTTGTGTCATTGGGTCCTTGTACACAGCCTGCACTAATTCTACCCATCTGGTCTATCCCACTGCAAATACCTTGCCAGTTTTGCTACATCCTAATCTGAATCTGAACTGCCCATCTTATTTTCTTTTATTTTGCTTATTCATCAATCATCCTCTCCAGAACGTTTCATGCAGTGTGGCAGTATTTGATACCTCTGTACTGCCCACTGCTGTGAATGTCCCCTTTGTTTTTGTACACTGCCACTAGAAAGCATATTCAACAGTAATTGCAGGTACAGCTTTCTCTCCATACTGCACTGAGTACCCTCTGAAGCCATTTCTACCCTAACTCATCCAACATCTTGAGCTTATCCACCATGACCTCATCGGAGCCTGCTGCCTTCACTGTCTTCATTTTCCCTAGGGCAGCTCTTATATCCTGAAGAGTGGGCTCTTCTTCCTCTTTCATTCTACGCTGTGTCTGAGGCAGTACAACTTCCTTGGAGTTTTCTATCATTCAGAAGATGCAGGAAGACCTCCTCCCATTTGACTTTGATGTCCTTTGAGCAGGTTATTGCTGTCATCCCTTATGAAGGGTGTCTGATTACTATCTTCTTTGTCTTTCTGTTGTTGCCTTGCAACCTGTAAGAGTTTCTTTGTGCCACCTGCTGAGTCACTTTTCAGAAGCTGATGCCTTGTTCTTTGCCATTGACACTGTTTGGTAGCCAACTGGTATTCCTTCTTAGCCTGATCCATCTTTTCTCTCTCCCACTTTTTCCTGAATGCCTTCTTTCTTTTGATAACTTTCTGGATGTTTGCATTCCACCACAGGTTTCCTTATTAACCTTATTTCCATCCCTGGCTCAGCTACATATCTGCTCTATAATCCTCACACATGTGGTTTTGAGATGCTGCCATTCTTCTTCAGCTCCGCCTATTTCCTATTCTACCTTAGGTGCTAGAGTCTTAAGTCTTTCCTTGAACACCTGTGCTTTCACTGCATTCAGCTTACAGGTCTTAAGCCTAGTTTCTGTTGATCTTAGAGCCTTCTCTGGCCACTGCCATTTGCTACACAGACGCTAGAATGGCTTCTCCTTCTTTATTAATACTGCCCTGCCCAAGTGTACCCAGACAGCCCAGCCCTCCTATCTTAAGTCTATTCTGATATAATTATTCAGCCCCCCCATTATCAATACCAACTCACATTATTCTTTATATAATAGGTCATGCAACTACTGCCTGATTGCAGTCTTTTCTTCACTAACACAACCCTGCTGTGGGACATAGGCTGAGATTATGAATACTGTCCTATCATTACACTGGAGTCTCATTGCCATGAGTCTGTCAGTAATTCTGATGACATCCCTAACTGTTTTTTTGGAAACTCTGCTTCACTACATTTCCCACACTATTTCTAGTCCAGTCTCTCCCTGAATAGTAGACTCTGGATCCCAAACCAGGTGGCTTTGCTGTATTGCCCTTCCATCTTGTCTCCTGGATGCAGAGGATGTTCAGCCTCCTCCTTACCATCATGTTATCCACTTCCATGCTTTCTCCTGTCACTGAACCTGTATTGAATATAACAATCTTTAGTTCATGTTTTTCAAGTTGGTTTTACATTCAACTTTTGCTCAACAGAGTTATCCCAGGTAACTCAATCTTGGCAGCAGGACACTGGCTACCAGTAGCTTATAGACCAAGGGTTGCTGTTTTTTATGGTGGGCACACACTGGCCAATACAGGTACATAGATCCCTCCAGTCATTAGCATAGATCCCTGGTGCAGGTCAGAGTAAGCCGAGTCCTTAATATACTTTTCACCTGCAAATACCAATGCCCATTTTTGGTGACATGAGTCAACAAAACCAAATCACCTAGAGATATTTTTTACACCATTCTGTAGCTAGTCCTGACAATGGTGTTGAATCTGTGACCTGCATTCTCTTATCTAGAGATTAATGTGCACCACAATTGATGGCTAGAAAGTTTTATCTATACAACTATTTCCTGAATGGTCTGCTAGAGTCTGTGCTGTTGCCGTTCATGACTCTCATCAATTTTTGGGTAAGTTTTAGGTGTAAAAACCCAGCAGGTTTTTGGGAGATGGATAGAAACCCCAGAGAGAGACACACACATGGAGAACAGGCATTAGCTGGAAGTCCAGATCAGACCTTCTACCTTGCACACTGAAAAAGACACGACACAGCTTAGAAGACTGCTTTGTCAGTGGCTGCCACTTCTGCCAGGAGCATGGCAGATCTCTAGGCTGACTTATACAGAGAGCCCTTTCAAATATTTCATAATGACTGAATCAACCTAAGAACAAACAACACTTTCATGCCAAAAAGTCATAGGATTTTCTGTTTAGCAAGCTATTCATTTATCTGTCTTCTTCCTCAATCCTCAGAGAAAGTGAGAAAACATCCTACTCTCTCTAGCTGTACACGGACTGCCGTGGTTTTACCGATCTAAAACAAGAAACATCAGAAGCTCAGACCAGTTATGTATGTCTTTTGCAAGAGGAAAAGAAGGAAGGCCAGTCTTCAATCAGACAACTTACAAATGGCTGGAATTATGTCATGTTCTATTATTTCTCCAATGAGAAACAGCTAGGAGAAACTGAGAGAGACCACAGTACTACTACGGGCACATCTGCCATTGTGGCTTTCCGCGCGGGGGGGGGGGGGGGCTCAGGCTTTATCAGAAACAGCTGCATTGTATTCAGTCCACACTTCCTCTATGCACTATAAGCTGGACATATCTTTGAGGTCCAGAGCTGTGTTTGCAATTGCCATTCTTTAGGTCTTGAAGCTCAGTTCTCCTACATTTGCCACCTCCATTTCTTCATGAATTCTGAACTGTCCTATTAGTAAGAACACCAGCAACGGTGATCTAAATGAAGAATGCAGTGCAACCTTGTAAGAACAACTGTAATAGTAATGTTCAAATAAATTGCTGTTGCAGTACTGTTTCTGTTCCACCATCCCTATCTTGCTTTGTTAGGTTATTCCAGTCCATCCCAGGATGCCCAATATCTAAGCAACAACCCTTTTCCCTTGCAGAGTATCTAGACTGCTCAGGTCCCAACAAATATGAGGAATCCAATTTGAAGTGCTCCCCTCCCTTTAGAACAGCATAAGAGGATCCCTTTTTTGTAGGAATTCTGTTGACTTGCATATTCACTCATAGGGTGGATACCCTCATGTCCTCTTGGTTAAGCAAGCTCTAAAATGGCATGTGCAGATGATGTTTTTATACAGGGAAAATCTAAATGTCTTTGAGAAGCTGACACCTGCCACTGCTGGTAAAGGAATGCTGACAAGCTTTGGAACTAAAGTCCCAGGCTAGGCCTTCTGAGGCTGAAGTCCCAGTAGTAAGGACTACTGCAGTAGCAATCTGTCCGAACATCTGCTATTATGGTAAGTTCTTAACACATCTGAACTTTTTCACTTTTGTATTGTATGATTGATGTAGGGGACATTTCATAAATGACTCATTTAAAGAGGACAGATTTGTAGTTTACTCTTGAGTACAAGCAATTTTTAATTTTTATAGTGATTTGTGGATTATGCCAAGGCTATATCTGTCAATCTTTTATAGAGTATGCTTAAGAAAGTGTGATTTGACGCAAGACCTTTCAGTGAGTTGCACTGTGCAACACAGTTTTATAGCCTCAGGACAACATTATGTAAGCAGTCATACTTGACAGGATAGGCATAGGGTAAAGCAGATAATCCTGGGTTGTCTTAAAATCCAGTACTGCAGACAGAAGGCTTCCTTGCAGCTAGAAGGTCCATTATTTAACTATATGATGTTCATGTTTTTATATATTTATTATTGTTTATTTTAATTTTTTTATTTTGCTTTTCACAGGACCTCACTCAATGGCTCCTTTATCTGCACCCAATTGGCCTTTTTTTCTGGGAGAATTGGAATTATAGTTAATTCCTGAACTAGGCAAGAGTCCTACAGCTTATTTGCTTCTGCCTAGTAATCCTATTCAGCTCTCTGTTTCCACAGAGAAAATTGCGATGGAGGGAGCAGGCCAGCTTGCAGGTCCTTTGAGGCAACCTACTCCTCCACTCCTTTAGATTGCCCCTCCTCAGGTAGCAGCTCTCCTGCACCCTGATGTTGCTGTTTCCCCAAAGGAAGCGTGCCTCTGCATGTTGAGTTCCCCTTTGTTTTTGAGTGCAAATGCACTCAGTGTGGGCTTAGTAAGCTTAGACTCCACTGGGTGCAACACCTAGTGCTTATGCCAGGTATCATCACCCATTTAGTGAGCCAGAGACCACTCCCTCAGGATGGAGGAGCTGGCAACAACTGTTTACTCCCATCCTCCCAGGCCACCTCCTACACGTGTCCAAGATGCTAATCGGACTCTGGATGCCTGCTGTGTAGTCAGGGATTTATCCTTCTACACCACAGAACTGGCTGTTTATTATTTGTCATGAGGAAAAAGTAAATCACACTAAAATACTCATATTACAATGTATTTTATTTTAAATGAGCTGCTGCTGTATTCCACCATATCATATGAATCATGACTGCAGGTACTCCACTTTTAATTTACACTAAATTTAACAGTAAGGAAAGACAAGCTTTGAATGCAGTCCATAGTGTAGAATGACTTGCCCTTCCATCTGGAGAAGCAGTCATGGACTCAGCAAGCCAGTGATAAAGGGGTGAATCAGGGTCTTAACTGCTGAGAATCTTGGGATTGAATCACAGAGATAGAAGGCTTTGTATGTTGAACATGTTTATATCCTTTCAGTCTTGAATGGTGTAATACCGAAGAGGAATCTTTTACACCTGTGGCTTCCAGATAGCACAGAGCTTTGGCAAAGCTCTCGCCACTAAATTGCACTTGGACATTGCTTACAAATTATACAGTGGGGACAAGAAAGAAAGTCTAATAATAATGACATCAGATGAAGAACATAACAGATTATTTTATGCTTGTTTTTTAATGTGAGATATAGTGTGGATATCTAAACAACGTTCTTGGAGAGTATTTAGAAACAGCAGGATTTACTGTGGCTGGTTGAGAAGCTAAATCTTTGCTGACTGCTGTGCTGTAAGGATACAAAAAAAAAGACTGGGAGAGAGAGAGAGAGAGAGAGCGAGAGAGAGACTATACATGAAGACATACAGCACCACAAAGGACAGGCCATGTGGCCATGCCGAATGCTAATGAAGTATTCTGGTGGTGGTGGTGGGGGGCATATGCTGATTAGCCATGTGCTCTCTCCCCAGAACCACCTCCAGGAAATGCATCTATACAGATGAGCGATTCAAGAGATTACTCAGCTGTGTAGATCAGCTTGGCTATCCCCACCATGTTGCAGACAGCAAAAAGGCCATGCTCACTGCTGAACAAGAACATAATATGGGAGGAACCACTTGACACCAGGGCCAGAGTCATAATGGCACTGACAGCAAAACAGAGATTGGGGGGGCTTAATTTAAGGGCTGTTATGGCACCAATGATAGTACATGAATTGGGGGCTGTGGTGGGTGAATCACCAAACACAAGAAATGATTCTTTAAAGTGCCCTAATGGCACAGACTTAATAATGGATACACTAGATGCTATGGATGATTTTATAAAGTATTTTATTGGCACCAACAGTATTAAAGGAAATGGAAGTTGGAGTAATACATGTTGTAATGGCACGCAGACTATTAAGGGGATGGGGATAACCAGTGAAAGGCAGTTTGGTTAGGGGCAGGTATAACGACTGTGACATGTGTGTGTATATTTGTTATTGTGTTTGTGTACTAGTATGTGTGAGACTGTGACAGGGGGAATGTCACTGCCTAAGTGAGCAACAAGTTACCACCTCTAATTGTTGTAGTAACTGCAATTCAGGAAACATGCAAATTAGCTAATAATGAGGTCTTACCTCATTGCAGCTAACATGTTTCTGAATCACAAATGGTAACATCATGGGAGAAGGGCCTTTGTAACATAAGTCGTCCAACTTGTACTAGGAACTTTAATGAATTCTTGGGTCTATCTAGGCCTTTCAGTTTTGCAACACATCCTAGCCAATTTGAAATTTGAAGTTTGCTTAATAAAATGGAAGACATTGGAAATGGTTGATTGTTAACTGGTGCTGTGATGAGTTATGGTACTCATTAGTGAAGAGTTTCTTTTTGCTGGTTCTTCTTTAATCAGGATGTATGCAAAATTTCTGACCCACTGTTTATGTGCTTTCAGCTAATCAGCTGTTTGCTTTTTTACCTCATTTTGTAAAAGAAAATGCACTTACTGTGTAAAATATAAACAAGACAGACAGCTGCTACATATCTCAGTCTTCATGCAGAAAAGGCAAATGGCAGCTTTAATAGATGATTCATTAAATGTTTTCTAAGATATACAATCACCCATGTGCTTGCATCAAAATCTGTGGAGGAATTATAGACTGCATGCCACTAGGATGTGGCTTTGAGGAGGATGCTACCTCATGTCTCTTAGTTGCATTAAAATTCAAACTTCTGTCACAACACAAGTTGTAAGACAAAGCTTGTTGATTCAGGGAGCAGTTATAAGAATAGACTAATGGTAGCATTTTGTTTTGATGTATGTTAATTTATGTAAAATAAATTGAGGAAAAGACACAGTTAGTTCAGTAAGATAACTGGATATAAAGTGAACAGTGCTAAAACAGAATTCATAATGACATTATTCCCCAAGCAGATTTGTACCGGTTGCATTTGCCTTAAAAAAGAGACAAAAAGTCCAATATTTGGCCTTGAAACTAACCCATAAACTGGCTCTGTTACCCACTGTTCACTACACTGATTTATGGAAACAAATGAAGATTGATGCAACACAGTCGATTTTTAAGGAGAGGTCATTGACGCAGTAAATCATAAAAATTGGGTTTGTTGTTACCTGTGAAGCTGCATTGGTCCATCCAGTTTTTTTTTGTAGCTTTACAACTCCCATGTGAAGGCCACTGCCATGTGTACTGACAATTTGTGATCCAAAGTTTCCATATAATTAACACTGGCATGTACTGAATGCAGTTCTTTGAAGTAAGAAACCTCTATAGAGAAATGTACTTGTGTTAGACAAATTACCCAAAATTATTTACAGATATAAAAGTATATGTAGTACCAGTTGTATTAGAGCTGTGCATGTTAACTGTGTATTGCCCTTACTAAGAAACTTGTAATACACAATCCAACTAAATAATCATGGAAAATGAAAGAGGGTAAGAATGGTAGCTTTATTGCCACAGTGACCTCCCCTTGAAGATCTACTGCTCCAGTAGGTATCGCATTCAACTGTGCTTTTTTTTTTTTTACTTTAGGGAGGATGCTTGCAGCATTAAATTACAATATTTGGATGAAATCCTATGCAATAATAGATAAACAGGTGCACAGTTTCAGGATCTCCTGCAGCACAGCCTTGCAGATACATGATATATTTCCAGTGGTGTTAAGTGACTTGTATGGTCAGTAGTCCAGCTTTTTGTCTTTAATATATCTTTGAGTAGAAAATTTCAAAGGTCTACTGCAGACATAGCTATGCCTGCTACAAGATGAGCCTTCTCACAGCCTTAAAGTGAATCTCTGTACATAATATTTTGTATGATACACCATCCACTTTAACAATGTTTTTTTTTAAACAGCAAGAATTCCCTTACTTTTTTATTTTCTGAAAGAACTAGTCCTTCCAGAATAGTACCTTAATCATATGTGCATGTATGTCCACAGTATTTAATACAAATTTTCCAGTATTCTGGTAGGCAGAGTAAAATGCTAGTACAGTAATTAAATCGACACTCAAGGATATAGCTGACTCTGGTTTTGGTATAAAGAAAGGATTAATTTTTAATGAAGCACACTCATTATGAAGTACTGAGTGAGGAGATTTAATCATTAGGAGTTGTAGTGTAAATATTCTTACTAAGAAAAGAGATTTCCATGAAAAGTAATTCAAGTTCAACAAGTTTGCTGATTCAAATGGAGAAACTTTTCCTGGAATAATGTTCAAGCGCCAGGAGGTCTTAAATTCAAAACTCCTTTAAGAAAACTTCTAACTGGAGGATTAGCTGCCACCTGATGGAATACAAAAATGCAGACTGAAAATGTGTTTCTCAGACCCATTAGCTAAGAAGTTTTGACTGATAACCATGGCAAAGTAAATTACAACTGTCTACAATTTTCTAAAGCACAAAACTGACATTTAATAACAATAGCACACATTTAAAACTCAGTAAACAGCTGGTCAGGGAACATTGGAAGATAAGAAAACAGTTTCATGAAGAACTATTGAAAGTAAAGATAAATAGAAAAGGAGAAAAAGTTCAGAAGTTCAGTTTACAGCAGAACTGTATATGTACATATATTTTATGAGGAAGTACTGCAACAGCAGCCTTAAAAGTAAGTTTGTGAGGAAGATGACAAATAACCAGACCATATGGTTTCTTTACAGTCTAGCTAATTGCATACCTCTCTCAGCAGTTTGCACTAATACCAACTACTGCTATTAGGAATGTGGAGTTTTTCATTCAATACCTTGCTTTGGAGGGGAGTGGAAGTGAGAGAGTGGGAAGTAAATTTGTTAAGCTGCAGGCTGAGCACAGAAGATTAGTAAGCAAGAATTGAAAACTTTAGAAGGCCTGATAAAATCAGGAAATGTTTTGAATGGTAGAGAATGAGTTATACATTTAATATATGGATCAAATTTTAACTGATAATCAATTAGCATGCTCAAATATTTGTAAGATTAGACTGTCAAAAAAATTCTTGACTGAAGTGATTTAAAGGATAGAAATGGTTAACTTAGCTGAGGATTTGGCACTAAAAGAATAGCTTTCACTTTCCGTGCATTTAACAACAGACCAGTGTCTCTTAGCCTGTTTTGTGTTTAACTAAACAGGACTGAACTATTTTTTCGGGGTGGGGGGGCGCTGTAGAATTGTTAAGCCACCTGTGACCTGCATATTATTAATTTAGCTGTTCCACAAGCAGCAACGTCATTGATAAGACTGTTGAAAAAAGGAAGCCAAGTACTGAACATTGTGGTTTCCTAAAAGGCAAACATGCGTTCAAAGCATACTCTGCATTTTGTCTTGCAACTAATATATCGACCTACTGAACAGTTATGCCAGCTAGACCCAGCCTGACAGTCTGGTGCAAGAGAACACGGCAATTAGCAGTCCCAAATACATTTAATAGGTCTAGATACAGTGCGTTTACAGAGTTGCTTTAGTTAAGCCGATCACAAAGAACGTATGTGAAGATAAGTAACGCCAGTCCAGACTTCCTGTATGAATAAATGTACTCCAGTTGAATAATGCTTTGTCAGTTTCTGCTCATTGAATAAAACATTGCTGGAAAACTACCAGCTAAAGAAAATAATAGAATTTTTTTGTAGGGGCAAGCCTTGTTCTTCCTCATATGGGGAAGCTTCATTCCTCCATCCTTTTATTTTGTATATACACAATGCACCACAATAGAGGTAAGAGAATCATTCTCAAACAGAGCACAGTGGTCTTGTACAAAAAGACATATATAAGTTATATTTATTTATGTTTATTTGACTGAGTTAGTCATACTAAGCCTGTGGCCCATTTTTAGGGAGATGCAAGGTGTTATTCATATTGCCTAGGAGACGTTTAGCTAGGACACTGGAGAAATTCTCTGTTTTTATGATTTTTTGTATTTCTAATAAACTTTAATGTACTTCTACACTCTTTGTTTTTTTTGGGGGGGGGGGTCTTAACATATTAAAACTTTTCAAAATGTTGTGTACATTTGTATATAATTTTGTATAACATCTGTAAATGTTTCTTTTACATTCCACTGAGCTCCCACTAACTTAGGCATATTGAACTTATGTTTACTTTCTCATTTGAAAGCTTACACCCTCCTTATATTGCAGTGGTGTGGTTCTAGAACCCACAGTCTTCTAATCTGTTATTAAAGGTGAGTTTGCTATCTGTTGAGCCAGTGACACTCATGGGATCATAGGAAGTTACTAGGCTACTACCCCTGAGGCCCTTATAAGCCTAGCCAAGAGTTTAGCCAAGTCAGCACCCAAAGCATCTGTCCAGCAGGGACACAGGTGGAATCCCAGGGGTGTATTTTCTGTTTACCATCCAGTTATCCAGGTTGCGCTTAAAAAGGGATAATGAGGTACTCTGCTTGACGTGGAGAGGGAGACTATTGCACAGATGGGGGAGTCTCTGGGATAGAAATCTGTCCCGCCAAGAAGTCCTATTGATGTCACAGATCAGGTTGAGGTTGCGCGTGGGGGTTACTCGATGGAGCTTGGCTTACGGATAGGCAGCAGTCCCATCAAGGGGTCTGAGATTGCTTTGTATGCCAGACAGAGGTCACCTCTGAGGAGTCTGTATGAAACTGAGTAGTGGGATAAGGTTTTTAGCCTATCTGTGTAGGGTAGATATTTGAGGCCCTGGATTCTCCTGGTGAGGAACTTCTGTGGTCTCTCCAGCTGCTGCATGTACTTTGCAAAGTACATGCCAAAGGGGGCATTGTACTCAATAATGGGCTTTATTAGGGAAGAATACAGGGATGTTATGACCTCCTTGTCCCTGGATGAGATAACCTCACTTATGAGGTGGACCATATCGAAAGCGTTCCATACAATGGAAGCAACATGTTGGTCAAAAGTCAGGTTGCTATCAACCTGGGTGCCCAAATCTCTCATGACAGATTGCATGCTTAGGATATTGTTATTAATGTGATAATATGTGGAGACGTCACTCTCCCCAAAGGGGATGATGATGCTCTTTTTGGCATTCAGCTTGAGGCCATGTTTCTGGCACCAGTCATTTGTTTAAGTGAGACCTTCTTGGAGAACATTCACATCACTTGGTAAATTGATGAGCGGGCCCAACTTGCAGTTGTCTGCAAACTTGGTCAGCCATAGCCCACTGGTTTTGGCGTGCACCTCAGAGAAGTGTATCCTGAATAAAGGAGGCCCCAAGACCGAACCCTGGGGTATGTCGCTCATTCGGGTCTACTGCTTGAGGTGGCTTCCCCTATTTTGATTAAATGGGTTCTGTCGGTGATCCAGTTTGCTACCCATTTGGTAACATATGGACTGATGCCTAGTTGAGAGGGTTTATCTATTATGCCCGAGTGGGGAATATTGTTGAAGACTTTGGCCAGGTCATTGTAGGCAGTGTGCACCGTCTTCCCCTTGTTCATGGATTTGATGACTGTCTCAAAGAAGTTGACCAGATTTAATAGACATGACCTTCCCTTGACAAAGCCAAACTGTGTGGGTTGAGTGTTTGGAGTTTGCCAATGTCCCTGTTAATGAGCTCCATGATAATCCATTCCATGGCCTTGCAAATCTGACTAGTTAGGCTGATGGGTCTGTAATTTCCCAGATCAGTGGATGCTCCACCTTTGTGTAAACGGGATGAGAGTGGCTGTCCTCGACTAGCCTGGGACAAAGCTGGTATTCAGACCTTGGTTGAATAGGATGCCTAATGGTGCTGCAAGTTCATGCCTGAGTTCATGTAGTATGCTGCCTGGGATGTTATCTGGTCCCATGGAGGCTGCATTTTTTGCCTTTGAGAGGGCAGTGATGACCTGTTCCCTAGAGATACGGGGAGAGGGGTAGGTGGGCTGGTACTGGGGATGTCCTGATTTACTGATGGTGGGGACAGAGGGGTGAAGTTTTAACTGAATCTGTCAGCCAGTAGGTTGGCTATATCTACAGCATTTGTGTATGTGGTGTCCTTGACCACCAGTTCTGAACAGATCTGGCTGCTTCCTTTGAGATTGCGGACATATGTGAAGAAGGCCTTATAATTGTCTCTAGTAAATGTGGCTAATTTGGACTCGAAGTTGGCTTTAGAGGATTTCACTAGTGCTCTTATTTGCTTGTTCAGGCTAAGGAAAGCTTGCCTCCAATTGGGCACCTGCTTCTTCTTGGTCCTGGACAGCAATTTTTTCCTTTTGTTATATAGTTTATTTATTGCAGATGTCCATCAGACAGGTTTACTCTTCCTTGCAGAGGATGATTTTGTCCTGTCAAGTATTCCTGATTCCATGCATCTATATAAGTGCTCGTATAGTACTTTGGTGTAGATATGTACATTGGTGCCAGTTCCTACAGAGGGGGACGGGGCTCTGAAGCTGTTTATACCATCTCTTAGGAGGTTGTAATCATATTTGGGGAAGTTTTTGTGTTTGACTCTAACTGGAGGGGGGGGGGGGTCAGGGGAGATGCTTGCTTCAAAAGTGACCGTTTTATGGTTGGATCCTACCAAGGAGGATGATAATGTAGGGATGTTGCAATGGTTACCCATGTTGGGTAATACCAAGTCAAAAATATTATCACTTCTTGTGGGGGTATTGACTAGCTGTTCCAAGGCATTTGCATTGATAAAATTGAGGAATCGCTGGACATTTGTGTTCTGGCATTAGTAGTTTTTCCCAGTCTATGGTTGGGTAGTTAAACTTGTCCAGGATCAGGGTAAAGGGTTGAATCTTGATAGATTCAAAGAGGTCCAGATAGGTGGAGTGGGCAGTTTGAGTCAAATGTGGGGACCAGTAGCTAGATATGATTTCAATAGGGTTCTTGTCAATGGTTAACTGCACCTGGAGTGTCTCCTGTGCGTCATACTGTTTGACCAGCCTGGAGGTGTGTGTGTCTTTAATATATATTGAAACTCAGCCTCCTTTGGCTTTGCTGCCCACAGTTTGGGGTCTGAATATATGATAGGATGAGTAACCAGGTAAGGCTGGGATGGTCTCTGCAGGTTTGAACTAGGTTTCTGTGACTGCACAAATGTCAGCATCTTTTAGGGTCATACCTCTCAATCTCTTAGAGCAAGAAATCTGGACAAAGCCATATATAAAGATGGGACATAAGCCCACAAATAGGATCATTTTTAAATATTGGTTTTACAAGCTTAAAAAGTTAACAGAATAGCAGGTTTTACATTTTTCTGAATGGTATGAAGTCTAAAATTCAAATGTATGTCATTACTTTTTTACTTTAATCTCTAATGATTTGTCTCTCACTAATTTGCTAGAAAACCAAAAGTTTTTAAAAAACGGACCAAAAATATGAGGCAAAAATCTTGACATTTTGCAAAGATCTGTACAGGTGAGCTGTCTGCCCAAGGTTAAGAATGCTTGTAATGAGTGCAGTTTAATGTTTAGACTCCTAGCATTTAGCAGCATGACCTTTAATTTATGTTTTGTTGAATTTTTTATGTTGGTTGTATTGAAGTCATGACTTTTCCTAAAAAACGCGCTATGCGGGAGGCAAGGGCCTTTGCCAGAAGCCTGAAGCCCAAGTTGGACAGATGCAGGCCATCTCTAGCAAAGCATCATGGTCTGTCAATCATATCTTCCCAGGCTGTCAGGTACTGGACCCCCCTGGAATGACACCAGAAACTAAACCAATTGTTAAAGTCAATCATTTTCTTTTTGTATTGAGGCATCATTCTAGGTGATGGTAGAATGCTGCTTAAGGCTAGGGACAAACCTGCCTGGGACACACATTCAGTGAGCATAATCATGTCTCTCTTTGTATAGTCCAAGGAGGTACATCTCAAATTGTTCACTCCGACATGGGCTATGACAGAGTCATAACTGTGCATGTGAGTGTGTGATATGGCAGATTCTGGCACCTGACAGACAACTAACCATGAAGTTCTCCTTATCCAGCCTGGTGAGAAGTGCATCTGTGTGTCTCACAATGGAGTCATCTATGACTAATATGTTGGATTTATGGTTAGGCCTCAGTGGTTGTGAGACACAGCTGTGTGGACTATGCATGGTATGTGGTGTGGAGGGTTGTGGAGTTCACTTTTGTTTTTGCCTCTGAGGTCTCCTTTGTTGTGGTTTGTTTTTGTTGAGAACCTCCACATATGTGAGTGTGTGTTGTGTACTTGTGGGTGATGTTTGAGGTGTAGTGATTGTCAACCTTCTCAGTGTCAGATATACTGGCTTGTGAGGGAGAGAGCATAGGCGCTAGGTTCTCAATGTAATTGCATCTCTTACAAATTGTGTTCCTAGGTGGTAGTAGTAGATGGTTGTCCATGTACATGAGGCAGTTGCTACACTTTCTCAGGATGCCTATATCAACCAGGCTGGCAGAAGAACATGTAGGAAATTGTCCATCCATATTTGTCAGAATCTGAGGGACAAAGGCCAGGGAGAGCTAAGGGGTAGGCCTAAAACCCAAGTGCTTAAACCAAAACTAAGAGGCTTAGAATAACAATTTAAACAGGCTAAAAACAAGCAGTAATAAATGCAGCAGAAAAGATGCAAGTGAACACTTTAGAGAACAAGTAGCAGAAAAAGCAAGATGAAGAATAGAGTTGGAGGAGGAAACACAAATACTGTAAAAGCAGATGAATAAAGTGTTTTTTTTTTTTTAAGGAAAGTAGAAAGGGAGAAAGAAGGAACATAAGATAATTTAGGGTTAAGAAACTAAGGGGTTAGCATTCCCAAATGTTCTTTCTGTATGCAGAGTGAGATAATGAGGCTGGACTGGGAGGAGTGTCTCAGATCAGATTTAGACTAGGAGCAGGCAACTGCAAAGTCATCAAGTTTAAGGACAAGACAACAATAGCGAGAGAGGGTGGGGAACTATGCTACAGCTGCTAGCTAGATAGACTATTTAGGCAGAAAACACTACAGAAATTTTTATCATAGAAAAAAAGCAGTGAGACATTAAATTAAAGTTTTAAACAGAAAGAGGAGCAAGGCGAGACTAGAGAATGCTTTTAACTGCAAACAAATATCTTATATGATGCACTCCTTGGCAGGAAAATCAAAACAAACAGATGCTTAACAAATGGAGGAAATTTCCAATTAATACCTTTCACACAGTGAAACTAGCTAAAAAAACTTTACAAACAGTGAAGCAATAACAAAAGTGATTTAACAGGCCCAGTAAGGCAGACAATTGCAGTACAACAATGCAGATTAGTTTATAGCAATAAAATACAGTAAAAAGTAGGCATTAGACAAAAAGTGCAGTAAAAAATAGGCAGAAGACAATAAGTGCAATAAATGGTAAGGATAAACAATAACTAGTAAAAATAACCAAGAAAACAGGATACTTATTATTATATATCACAGATCAAAGTTATGGTCAGTGCCCCTCCTCCGTTCAGCTCAGTATGAATAAGTAGAAACCCTCTCAAAGGTAGAAGTAGAGGAAAATTCAAACCATAAACAGCTTAAAAAAAGCTCAAAAGAACCAATGAGGTGCTTACTCCATGCTCTAGACCAGACAACCTTTACCAGCCAGTGGCCAATCAACACAATATTCTCATTAAAGTGAAGAATGGCCTCTGCTAATCCAAGATGGCCTGGAAAATGTGCTCAGAACAAATAGCCACTGCAAACAAATGACCAAGCCCAGAGACAGCAATCCTGAAACTAGACTATGCTATAGCTACTAGCTCCGGTATTTTAGGCAGAGAACACTACATAAATGTTTATTACAGCAGAAAAACAGCAGTGAGACACTAAATGAAAGTTTTAAACAGAAAAAGGAGCAAGTAGACTCTAGAGAATGCTTTTAACTGCAAACAAATCAGTTGTACGATACATGCCTTGGCAGGAAAATCATAATATATCAGATGCTTAACAAATGGAGACAAATTCCAATTAATACCTTTCACACAGTGTAACTAGCTAAAAAAAGTCTTACAAACAGTGAAGCAGTAACAGAAGTGATTTAACAGGACCAGTAAGGCAGACAATTGCAGTACAACAGTGCAGATTATTTTATAGAAATAAAATACAGTAAAAAGTAGTCAGCAGACAAAAAAGTGCAATAAATGGCACAAATTGGTAACAACTAGTAAAACTAATCAAGAATAAACAGGATAGTTATTGTTATATATCACAGATCAGAGATGTGGTCAGTGCCCCTCCTGCATTCAGCTCAGTGTGAATAAGCTTAAGGTAATAGACTCTCCTCTGTTCAGTTCACCCATTCACACCAGCTGTATTTGTATCCTGTATTAAAAACTAAAGCCAATACAGAAAAGCAAAACAGTGAACGTGAATTCAGTAAAATAACAGATAAAACATCACCCAAAAACAGTGCCTTGGCCAAGCATATGGAAAGGCCTGATTAGTGCTATGATCATGGAAAAAGCCATGCTGCAAATCTTGCAAATTTGAAGGGATGGCAAGATTATGTATATAAGCTGAATGTGAATTCTATTTTCCATTATTTTAAACATGAAATAGAAAAGCACCAGATGTAAAAATTTTAAATGAGCATAATGGACTACCTTTATATAAAGGAATAATCATGGTTGAGTTATAGTCTTCTTTTAGAGAGTGATTTATTAAGCAGGTCAATGCATTGTGTCAGCAGCAGTTTTTAAGCATTCTAGGGGAAGATAGTCAGAAGCTAATGATGAGGGCTTTCATTTTTAAGGCATGAAACAGATTTAGCTGGTCTGAATGGGTGAAAAGAACTGATGAGGTTCTGTGCATGCTAATTCCATAATACATGCAAATGCTTGTGTGGGGTGGGGGGAGTTGCAGAAGAAATATCCTAACGAAAAATACAATAAAATTGATTAGTTAGTTCTTGAGGAGTGGAGTCAGAAGCAGGGTTAGATTATGCTGCTTCACTAAAGTTAAGGAAACAATTCTGTGCTTAAATGTTTTGGGGTTATTGAAAGATCTAGTCTGAAGCCCCAAAATACATTTCTGATAACTTATAGGAAAGTTTACTTTGTTCTGGATCTCAAAATATTTTGTATTATTTTGTATAGCTATGTCCAGGTAATGCCTCTTCCAGACTTTATCCTACTTTGCAATGAGGATTCAAATTTCTTAAATTATTCAAGGGAAGAATTTTTGTCTCTTTTTTTGTCTGGAATGAGGGCATACAGTCAAGAACAAAGGTTTGTTGAAAAGCAGAATTTAGATCAGATAGAAAAGTAGAAATGAGTTTACTGTTCAAATAATAAATCTTAAAGATAATAGGCTGATTTTTTGGTGTTCTTAGATTAAAAACATTATATTTTCACATCTTTAGAGTGTACTCAAATTGCCTGTACATCGAAGGTCAGAATATGGTCATTAAATGAGTCTGACACCATCTCCCTCATGGAAGATATAATGTGATAATTAAACAAGGATTCCATCTAGCATGTTTTCACTGTTGAAAACATTATTCTGGTGACAGATGCAAGGCTGATAGAATGTGAAAGAATATTACAAGAACACTTTAATAAAGTAGTTGATTCAGAGACATTGTTGAAAGAGTTTTTTGTATGCTTTTTCCTCTCCACTGACTGCTGGCCAAGATTATTTAGTCCATTTATTGTTTGTAAGGTGAGAGAGAGTCATAATTTTGGTAGCCATTACAGTTTTTTTTTTAATTAGGCCATAACCCCGCTCCTTGTTAGCTGTTGTGGAACTCTGCATCACTGCAAGAGCCTACTATCCCTTGCATGTGAGTGCTTACACCCACTAATTTAAGCCAAGCTCATCTCTCTTGTTTTGCCTGCAAGTTACCACTTGCATTCAGTGAAAAAGCCACTGGAGCACCAGTTCCTATTTCAAGAGTAGGTGAATTGGCTTTCACTTTTCACTTTCCTCTCCCCTCCCTGGCTCTTTCAGCACTGAAGTTATTAATTGAACACAGGTTTGGCTGTGTTATACTTGGGGTTTATCCTTCTATGATACACAGCTGGGACTTGTTGAAACAGTTTTAGAATTTGACAGAAGAGCCTAACTCCTCTTTACTATTAATTGCTATGATTTAGCCATAGAGCTACAATTTTGGCCCTCAGTTTTAGCCTTGCTTCTCTTAGATTTATTATGTTCCTAATAAAGTTAGAACTGTTTATGGGTACATATATTAAGTAAATAAATTAAGGATATACAAAGATTTTCTACCACTAACTATATAGCGTCTAGCATATAAAGAGCTGCTATTGTGAAATATGGTAAAGTGCTCCTCTTTCTTACCATCCATTATGATTTTTAAAGGCAAGTGCTATGATTTTTAATGCCTGGAGGTCAAGAGGTATGAGCTCCTGTGCTTTTGCCCATTTTGAAAATCTGCAGTTATTAATGCATGGTTTTCTAACAGTAGACTTCTTGCTTTCATTTAAGGTTTTCACTGTTCTTGAAGAAATTACTATTAATAATTAATGCTCCATCCTCCAAGCTGAAAATCTGAATAATGTCAAAGTTTGTCTGAAGAACGTTGCCTTGTTCCTGTGTTAATAATGTTTTGACCAGAGGGAGATGAAAAAGTGAAAATGTGTTGCATGGCATAAGCTGTGGAAGTTTTCTTTTTGCTTTTTTAATCATGTTAGCCCTATTAGGAGATCTGAGGTGGTATTTATGCTGAATAGGGGACATTTAGCTACAGTACAAGGGGAATTTCTCCACTATTTTAATTTCTAGAGGGGAGCCAAGGGCTGGAGACTGTGAGACAAGATGGCTGCAAGACGTCAAATACTGTGCTGACTAACACTGATGATATTTGGATTAACAAAATGTTTCAGAAAGTGAGTAGTTATACAGTGAAAGCATTTCTGAAATAATGAAAATGGCTGATAGTAGAATGGATAATGAATCACTAAAGTGTATGATGCAGGAGAACAAACCAGACAATGACACTTCAGTTTCCCTGGGGAAAGCTATAGAGCAGTATGTGCTGGAAACAAAGAAAGTAAAAGTTGTGTGGCAGTAGCTGTGGTGGTGGATAAAAGCTGAAGGAATGAATTAAAATATGTGGATTCTATAGGAACTATAGTTTTGGGTGCTTCTGTTTAACGTAGAACTATTTTACCATCTGGAGGAAAATGTCATATGCTGTAGGCATGGCAGCAAAACAAAATCTAAGTACTGCACCTCCTTTGCAGAGCAGAAATAAAAACATACCTGTTGCTATAGTAATTAAAAAAATCTGATGGCACTCTGTTAAGATATTTTGTATGGGACCATACTATTGTGCCATTGGGCTTTAGCTCACAGGATGTTCAGTCCTTTATTCATTTGGGGAAAAACAATTCTATGAAGTAGCATGAGCTATAGACACCACTATAGTCAACGCAGTGGTGCAGCGGTTAATGCTGTCGCCTCACAGCAAGAGGTTCTCTGGTTCGATTCTCGGCTGGGGTGCCTTCTGTGTGGAGTTTGCATGTTCTCCCTGCATTCGCGTGGGTTTCCTCCTGGTATTCCGGTTTCCCCTCACATTCTAAAAACATGCTTCTGGAGCATTTCTTCCCAGGCCTCCACTGAAAACAGGATCTGTGGAACCTAGTTGGACTTTCCCGGTCAACAAATGTTAAATAAAAATAAATAAATAAAAAATGAAGTAACTTCTGAATCTTTTCAATTAATGGGGACATTTTTGTTGTTAAACATTGAAAAATCCTTAACGTTCTCTTAGCTAATAAAGACATAAACACTTTATAATCATGGTTTAAAATTTAAATGGATCTATGTGTTGTCAGATTTGAAAGATATTTCTTTTGGGTAGCACAGTCACTACAGCTTTCTTCCAAGATGCTGGTATACTCCCCTTTTAAAACATTGTTAAGCAAAACTTTCCAGATTTTTATCTCTTTTTTTTCCCACTAGCTCCCAAACTTCCATAGGTATCTTGGGTATTAATTGATGAGCCTCATCTTCATGTAACCTTGGCATAATTAAGTCTTCCATAAATATTTCAGTTTTGCATTTTCTTGGCTCCCTGTTGCTCTGCTATATTCACATTTTCCAAAATATCTCTAATGTCTCTTTAGAATCTTTGGTTATTTTTCATGTCATAGGCTTCAAAAGTTTGGGTTCAACTATTACTGTTACTTTAACTGCCAAAGTCATTGTCCTAATTATTTTTGCACTCTAGAGTTGTTGTTAAAAATAGTTGCTTAACAGGAGCCCATCTAAACTCCTGCATATTATTCAAATACCCCCTCATTTTCCCTTTAGTGCTTTGCAATTGCTCCTCTTCTTGCTCTGAGAAATTCCTCTTCTTCAGTACTTTAACTATTGATATCCCCTCAATGTCTATTATTTTCCCATCTCTCTTTTATTCCTAGCATGCTTTTGAACTGAATTTTCATTTCATTTGTCTCATTACCTATCCCTTCAAAATAAATTTCTACATTCCCTAATAACTCTTAAATCATATCCACTGCCTATTACTTAAGCACCTCTCGTTTTAATAGATAAGTTGGAAAACACTAGTGTCTCACATTTTTACATCATTAACTTGCATCTTAGTTTTAATCTTCATCTTAGTACTATTAATGTATTAATAATATATTATTATATATATATTATTTATATTAAGGTATTAATATACATTCTAATCTTAGTTTTAAAGTCTGCATTTTAGTTTTAATCTTAGTTTTTATTGGTGTACAATCGGATATAATTATTGGATGGGTCTCAAAGCTTTCTGTTAAATACATATGCTCATGTGAAATATAATTTCTGTCTAATCTAGCTCAGTTATTGTATCTTGGGGAATGATATGCAAATTTTGTCTGACTTCTTGCTACTAAATTCACATCTATATACCAGACATTTTCATATATTTCTTCAGAAATCTACCCTTTTTTATATTTATCCTTCTTGGTCCCCTTGATAGATCCTCACTAGTGTGATTCAGGGTCTAGTCCCTACCCATAAATAATATCCTCTGCTGAAAAGTGCACTATTTATCCTAAATTTCTACTAAGCTCCATAATACTAGTTTTAGTTATGCCAGCATAATCCTTCTCTTCTGCCAATAACCCCTTACTACAACAAATCTTACCACTATGTTTGCTTTTTCCTCTTTTGTAACTGTTGGAGCTCTTGTCACACTTAGTATTATTTCCATTTTCCTTTGTTCCTCAAACTCTGCTGAATATTTTTCTTTCAAATTGTTTTTGGTCCCCTGACTTCATTTTACTGGCCTGGCTACAAAGTACCCCATGTCCACATCAGGTCTATCAGCTAATGTCCTACCCCCAGGACTTACTCTGGCATTGTTGAGGCTAGTTGTGGATCCAAAAGATGCCCTAGGGTCATGGCATCTTTCTTTTTCTCTTTTATACACTCCTTTCTCCTCCCCCTGTGCTCATTGGCTACATCTGAGGGAGAATCTCCCCTTTGGACCATGCCTCCCTCATTGAGAATCATTGATGAATGCCCTCCCACCCAGGATGGCTAGGCCCACCCCTCCCTACTACTCCATCAGTCACCCAAGCCACTAATCAAACCCAAGTTGCCTGGGCCATAGTCAGGGTTTTATCCCTCCATGCCACCAGAGTTGCTATGCTCTGCTGGATGTTGATACTGAAATTATTCTTTTTGTCAATTTTAAATGCTCATGATTTCTGTAACATTGCTGTGTTTATCCTACACTTCTTAATGTAATTCAACACACTTTGCTTTTTGTCTTTCTTTAAGGCCATTTACATTTCATGCTAATATTGACAGACCAGCAGGTCTGATAAAAAGCTGCTACTTCTACTTATAATACATGGTGATTCTTTTAAATATATGATTCTATCTTGTAGCTTACATGCACACATTAAAGTTTTGCAGGCTAATCTCGTTTATAGTTGCTTCTTTTTATATTTGTTTGAACGTTCTGAGAATTTCTGCTTAAAAACACTTTTAACTCACAGCAAGACACACAAAACTAGAAGTTTACCCATTCATATAGGAGCAGTTACCACAAATTGATGGCTATACCCACAGACATTACTTATTCTAAAGTTAGGGTTAGCCATGGTGGACTGCACATTAGAACCTGTGTTCCTATTTGCAAAAGATTGTTAACTGTTCTTAGCTTAACTCTGTTTTCACTCACAGATATAAAATATTAGCTTTTAGCTTAAAAAGGTGCACTGGCAGCCCTTAAATAAATGAACTAAATTGTGTACTGTTAGATGTAATGCCATAAAGTATTAAGGCTGGTGGGAGGCAACTACTTACATAATTATTTACTCCCTACAGTTTTAAACATTATTTCTTTTTACTGATCTGCTTTCTACTATCCCTTTATTAACATTAGTTATACTGTACCTTGTACATTTCATTCAGAATACACTGCTCAGATCTTTCCTAATTAAGTGCTCTCACTAACAAACTCATTCTCTGTGTAAGTGATTTACTTCATTTCAAGGCTTATTTATAAAGGAGGTTTACACTGAAGTAAGTTAGTTATACCAAGAACAAGTATTTTAAAATTGGGTCCATAGTCTCCAAATAAATCCCTTTTTACAAGTAGAAAATTAGTTAGTAACTTTGCAGATGCAACAAAGAACCCTTGTAGATTTCACTCAGAACACATTTGTCAAATCTTTCATGGTTAATTGTATGCATCTGTTTGTTCCTTGTCTTCAACTAAAAACACATGCTAATGGAAAAATGAACTGCTAATAACTGTGAAATATGGCTAAACTACATCTTGTGGGATTGATGCTTAACAGTTCTCTTATTTATTCACTAATTTCAAATTGTTGCCAGTGTTCCTCCTGATCAGCTTCACCTCCCAACACAGGTCTCTATTTCACTTCCAGAATACTCCTGGTTCTTCTAGTCAGCTCCCTGAGCTTTCTTTCCGTCATGCAAGTTTCTTTCTTTGGAAAAATGGACAATGTTTCATTGGTAAAATCTATCCATAGGATTTGTTATTGTCAGAAGAATGAGAATCAGATTCCTTTTCATCTTGCTGGTCACTCTTTTTTGACTGAGCTTTATTTCCTTCTTAGTCTGTTTTGCATGCAAAATGTCTTTAATCCTCCAGGAAAAGATGAAAGACAGCTGAATATAGTGACTTGAATCTCATCCCTGCCTTTTGACATCCTCCAACTGCTGGGATAAACTTGCTTATCTTCTGCCTGGTGTGCATTGAATAATATTTTTTTACAAACACTTTAGTATCCTCAATCCTTAATACTTTTCCCTTCTGCCACAGTGTTATCAGCAGCAGCTCTTTCTAGTGATATGGTTGCATCTTTACTAATATAGCATCTTGGTTACTTTCTCAAGGTCAGACATGATGTGTCTTCTCAAATAAATCCTGCTCCGTACCACCAATCCAGTTGCTAATTTGTATTTTCATAAAATTAATGCAATCTATTCCTTCAAGTTTCTCTGACATAGCAGAGAATCTCAGGCTTTCTCTGTGTGCTCTGCCTTCTAACTCTACTATTTTAAACTCTCCTTCTTGAGAAGCCTAACATTCTGCCAGACTTTCCTTCATTTAGACCCCTTTTTTCCTGCAGTTTTATCATTGTATCAGATACCTCTCTGCATTTGTTTTATTTTTTTCCATTAAATTACTGGAAGCCATCTCCTGTATTAAAGCTGAAACATGAACTGTTTTTAGTTCAACAGATGTAAGTTTCTTCCCAGCCAGACCTTTTTCTTCTTGTTTTTTGACTGACATTTTCTTACTTTCACCAAATGTATTTTTTGTTGACATCTAGGCAGTATAATGGCATATTAACCAAACCGATAACTCACTGGCTCAGTTTTCATACTGGGCTGGTTTTAATCAAAGTGTTGCTTAGAGTGTAGCCATCTTGGAAGTTACTAACCTCCTGAATCTTGCCCAGGTGAAGCTGAATTTTCATCTGTAATGAGTCAAAAATTGCATCAGGAATGATGCTTCCTATAGTGGAATTATTTTCATTTCTTGTGGGTTATGGTTATGCTAAGGGACTAAAAAGATCAAACTACAATTTTTAAATGTTGATGTAAATGTTGTTGTGTTTGGGCTAAAAAAGTCAGTAATACAGATAAGGGAATACACTTATTTGTTGTCCCTTAAATGTGTCAAAACTGGACATGTTTTTGTAATAATAGCCCAGTCAGCTCATATATTATTATATAAACCAGGTGTGTCTGTGGGAGCTATATAGACCATGTAAAGCTTTTTTTTTTTTGTTTTTTTTTTGTGCTGGATCCTGTGCTTCAGGATGCTGAGAATATGAATGAGAAATGTTTCTAAAGTTATAAAAACAGATGGGATGGGCCACATGGACTGCTTCATTCTCATCACCTCATAGCACTGCCTTATAGGAGATAAAGGGTCACATATTCGCCACCCAGTTTATTCACTCATATTGTTAACAATTTCCCAAAATGTAACATCTTTGATGGAAAAGTCTCATTGTAGTCAGTCTGTTGCATCTGAGAATCTTCATCAGAAAACTGTGGAAAGGGACACCTGTTTATTGTCCTTTTACCTTCTCTTACCAGTCATGGTAGTAGGGCAAGGTGCTGCCTTAGCTTGAACAGTGAAACTACACAGGTGCTGTACTGGCCAGTAAAAATGGCTTTGAACTTGGAGTCTGTTGAATTAATTGCCAATTGAAAATACTCCCCTGCGTATTCTTTATAGTCAAAGTACTGGGGGAATATTTGACTATAGTGAATACTAGAAGAATCTGACACTATTGATGCAAATGCTACCTCTTTCACAAGTGGTGCATAAAATATGCTGGACATCTCACTATTGACATTCTAAATCTTTCTCTAGTATGGTGCCATTCTTGGATAATTTTATGCTATTCTTTTGAAGATGCTGAGATCATTAGCTGTTTTACTCTACAAGAAGTTGAATCAAAATTTGTAACTCCTTTTTATATACTTCTTTGACCTCCTTTTGTGTCCCAGAAGGGGGACCCATCAAAAAATGCAGGTGCTTCATCCAGAGACTCAGTAAAGTCTTTACTTTTTTTTCTGTATTTATCAGTTGCATTATTGTCTTCTCTGTTTTCTTCTATTTTTGTTTATAAATTGAAGCAACAGATTTAACAGTATATCTCCCACCCTAAAAAAAAGTTATAACTGTTTTTCTGTTAGATAAGATAATATAGTAATAATATAATCTCCAAACCCTTTGTCACCACTCTTTTATGTAACTGGCCATAATACAGCTACGTCTTTACAATCTCTATCTATCTGACTATCATCTACCCCTCTCCACTAATGTCTTTATCTTCCTTTACTTCAATGTCTCCTACTCAATAAATATTTTCAGCTGATTCCATTTGCAAGTAACTGCACTCCAAGTCTGATATTAACTAATATTTATTGTATTCTTCATGAACTGTTATAGCATTACATTTCTATCTATGTGCATTTACTATTCTATGCATGTACATTTATTATTTTATTAACTGTCATATCATTACTAGTACATGTCTGTATATACATTTATTATGTAACTCTTGTAACTGTGCTTAACTGCCTTTTACTCATTCTTTAAAAATGGAGCATTTTTCCCAGGCCTCCCCTGAAAATGGTACTTGTATCAAGTCAGACTTTCTTGGTAAAAAAAAACAAACAAAAAACAAAATATAACTAAATAAATAAGAAAGTAGTTTTCAGTCTCTATACTTGAGACTAATACCTTTTATTCAATTTCAAGCAAAAATACGAATTACTAATATTGTGATCAGGTCAAAAACAAAATAAACACTGTACACATTTATTGACTGAAAGAAACACACTTCAAGATTTAACTGTCAAGAAAGTCTGGTAAATAATAGATGAAAGGTAAACGAAGTTATAGCTACAAAAGGTTGGGAGGGTGGCCTAATGGTTAAGGTGTTTGCCTTACAAACACAAAGTGCAGGGTTTGAGTTTCACAAGGGATAATTGGCTAGGTTTACAAATGGCTTGCAAGGGCAGTTAGCCTAGCACTAATCTATGAATCCAATAGGACCTAAAGACTGACTACAATGCAATGATGAAAGCAATGCAATTAATAAACTAACAGTTCTGAAATGGTAAGAAGAATTGAATTCAGCATATGCCACTGTTACTTGCATCATGTTTCATGTCTCTGCAAGACTAGCACAGGCCTTCGTTAGGGCATAAGAAAAATACAGTCAAAAATAGCCTTACCAGTTCAGTCAAAGTATATGGTCTACTATTGCAGTAATGCTCCCCATATTAAGTTAGTAACTGTTAGGTTTTAATATGTGGCAAAAGATGAAGGCATTTAAAATGAAGAGCTTACCTAGAAGAACATACATAATACAAACACTACCAATAAAGATAGATTTGCCACTGTTAAAACTGCTGGAATAACAAAGTTTACTGACACTAGCAAAGCACATGAAAATGGGTGTATTGAATAAAAAATATATGAAAATGATGACGTAGCTCTATATCAACCGATGAGGCAAACAAGGCAATAACAGCCTATAAGGACAAAAGGAAGGCATTGCATTTCTCAGAAGAATAAATTCATTACAGGTTGGCTGATTGCATGTGAGAAGTATAAAACTGATATAAAAATGCATTAGATTATTTACCTTAGAAATGATGCAGTACAGTCTAAGAATGCAACATTGAGTTAGAATTTGCCCACAATCACTAGTGAGATGCCACTGCAGTGGTTATGCAGAAATAAGTGTGTGGAATACCAACGGCTTTTGAAATATATATATATATATATATATATATATATATATATATATATATATATATAAAACTGCAAAACTTTATTAAAACAAAAAGAAACCAAGCATATGTAAAAAAAAAAAAAAATCCTCGGAAGAAAAAGAAATAGAGACATGTTTAGAGCATGCTAAAGATAGTACAGCAATAAAAATTTTACAGGCTTAAAAGACTTGTATCAAGATAATATCTGGCAGTTTTAAAATAGAGCAAGGAAACTCTATGTACAAAGAGCTTGTATTAAGGGTGGTAAGCAAGTTTTACTACATAATATGAGAAACTCCCCCATCGTAATAAAAGCAATTAATTTAAAAATAAAGCCAGATACTTTAGAAGGCCTTACAGGCAACAGATTTCAAGAGACCTAAGTTTTGTAGTCTTATGGAATGGATATGGAAACAAAGAATCTCTGTGGACTGAGTTATGTTTGATTGCCCTATAGTGGAGAAAGTTTAGCAACAACTACAGGCTTCGTGCTTTTTTCCCCCCACACCAGAGTAGATTATGAATAAATGGGTGGAAGGATTGAACATGGTCAGGGACTCATACTGGAACAGATAAGATTTTGTGAGGGCTTTTAGTACTGGATTTAAAGTGGAAAATCAGATGTAACCATGGAGTAGGGGAATGGAGCCTTCTCAAATTGAAGAACATTAGATGATGATTAGAGTGTTCAATATGAAAGACTTATAGTCACAAAAAGTGGAACAAAAATCAGAATATTCTGACAAAGATGGCTAATACAAGCCTTAAGTTCTAAGATAAGATAAACTAATCGGAAAGGAAGGTGACAGTAGTGAAAACTAAAAATGAGCAGGTAAGTCAATATTATGTTTTCTCTTGTTACGGATTTTAAAAAGTTTTATAAAAGTAATAGTTAAGAGGCAGTGGTCTCTTATAAAATATGGAAGTATAAAAAACACATGTAATCCAGTCATGGTATGAAGAATTGCATGCTACGTACGTTCATACGCAAACTTTTATGTATTTCTTTTAGTCTCTTGGCTGGGTTTAATACAGTGTTGTGATGATTGCATGCAGGCTGCGGGGTACCTTGTAAAGTGTACAGACTAATAAAAAACAGTGCTATACAAACTAGCCCATGCCTACATAATAGCCAAAAGTAACTAGAACTAAAATGCATTGTTTTCTACCGAATAACAGCTTGAAATACAGGATATGAACATTGATACTGTAAAGTAAGTTGTCTGTTTTATAATGAAAATATAAACCTTAGAAGAAAGTGTACAGTTTGTTTGGAAGAACTTGGACAAGGAATATAACAAGTTTCAGCTGGGTTAATGCACAATGGCGGTTCTCTCAGTATGAGTAGCATTTGTGAAGAACCTTGAGAACAGCTCTTGAAAAATATTAAAAATCAGAAAATTCAGACAGAAACTCTAACTTTAGTTTAGTAGTATGCCTAAAAGAATAAAGTATTAGAAAAGGATAATTCTTCATAAGTTTGATACTTAGTAAAATGTTTGAAATGCTTCACTGAGCTTCATTACAAAGAATACCTCTAAAAACTGAATGTGGCAAGTTAATCCAGGAAAAAAAAAAACCTGCAAAAAGAACAAACATGACAAATAAAGGGGGCTCAAAGGCACCAGAGTATGTAGCCATTTTAATCTGGGATTAAACAAAGGTCCAGATCAGAACATCAAAGCTATGCATACTGCAAATCAAATGGAGCAAAACTGATTAGGAATTTTGAGAGAAGAACGATTAGAATCATGATAATGTAGCCTGATATTGTGGGTAGGCATGTTCAAGAGAAACAGTTTTCTTAAACAACACTAATCAGGAAGCATAACTAATGTGCTCCCGGAGGATCTCAAACTTCAAAATAAAAATGAAATCTGAACAGTGTATTTTATTAAACTGGTGCAGAGCACGTGAACCAATGGAAGTCTGTTACTTAAAGATCAGGGGTTTGACCATAAAAGGGCAGCAGAAAAATGATCAACATGACAGAGAAGTGGGTAACAGGAAAGCATGATGACCTGAGGAAAGGGAACATTGCAAATGAAAACAGTATTTAAAAGAAATTAATTGCAGTGCATTTTAGCGAGGAAGTTTTCTTTTGTTCCAAACTTGTTGGACATATATATTGTAACAAACTAAATTTCAAAGCAGCTTTTGGAAAGATGATTGTAAGTGAGATGGGTCTCATGTTGCAAATGAAATGTACATTTGAAGATGGATGAAATTATAAAATCAAGCAGAGGACAGAAATATATATCTTAATTGTTCAAACATCATATTTCAGCAAAGGTTTACGTTAAAGCTACCCTTAAGTACTCTAGGAACTCTATAAATTAGAATTAAAGGAAAGCAATTTCCAGTCCCTTGGGAGTGGGAATGCAGCAACTGTATATAAAATATGAAGTCCAAAATGCTTTAACTGTGCCAAATGACATAAATCTGGGGTTTAAAACTGATTTTTGATATGGAATACAAGCTTATTAGCTTTTGAACAGATATTTTAATCAGAATTATAATTACAGGTCCATCTGGGACTTTTAAGTATTTCAGAGTTTATAACTTAAGTTTTCAGCAAGATAAAATATGCGAAAATGTAATCTGCAGTAATTCAGTAAGCTCCATGTTTAGTACCCAGACAACTTATAGAACATTAAGCAGCATGCTTAGTGCCCATATTGTTAGTTGTACTATGTTTATTTGCAAATCATGGTAGCCTCTAGTACGGTATAACAACCTTCTCATTTTATTTATTTAATGGTATACAGGATCGCAAATAATATTCTGAAGATACTAGCTGTACCTTTGCTTGGGTTGAAGGTAGTGCTGTGTAGTGTGACAGCACTGTGGAGCAGAATACTGTAAGGCAGTCAAGCGCGGTAAAGCCTGCTGTAACAAGTAGTTATGGATAGCTCCTTGGTAAGGCACACTGTACTTTAAATAACAGTTTTTCAACTCTCTGCTGTGGTTTGCCATCATGCCTGACTGTGATTCATAAAGAAATCACAGCCTTTAGGCATACGTGTAGACTATGGTCATTTGCATATTGTTGGTAATAAGGGATTTGCCAATGTGAGCTCACTAGCATCATTGTCTTGGGAAGAGACAAGGTAGTGTGTCACAGCAGGTTTGCCTGTGAAGAACTCTGCAATTTGGAATTTTCCTGCCATTAAACAGAGCTGGTGTTGTAGTTCTATGTTTTATTGTTAGTATCTTGCTCAGTGGACTACTAGTGGGAGAATTGGATTGCTGCACTTGGGAGCACAGTACCATTGGTAGGTATATGGTTGTCCCAGAGCTTATCCTGTCAGACAAGCTGGTAATCTAGAGGTGCTGGCTTTTTAATTGCATACACTTGGGAGGTGGGGTACTTTGCATATGTACTCTGTGAACTGAGTACTGTGCTTACACAATGGGACAAGGTCACATGCATGGTCTTGGCCCATTGTGCACTGATTTTTTCTGAACTGGTATGGGCTGAGTGCACAGATTTACTGGTTACCACCTGATAGAACAGCAACGCTCACAGCTTCATAATTAGATACTAGGTATGTGGCCAGGAGACCACTGAGAAGACTAGCCCAAATTCCAAATTCTCCCAGAGCACTATTTGGCTAAGTGATGAATTCAGAGTCACATGGTACACAAACGGAGGCTGAAGAAATCAAATCCTGTACTGTTAACAGCTCATTGCCATAGTCCTGTACACTAACTGGCAGAGAAATGCTTTATGAATACTGACCTTGGTAGAAGGTAATATTGACAACTTTAGAGTGTCAGTAATGCACAGGCATCTTGTATTAATTAAAAACAGTTAATTAATTACATTTTTGCTGTTTATATAGATGGTCCTCAATAGTTGTTTAACTTATTGATAATGTGCAAACTATATTAGATTTTACATATGATTTTGATCATGGTTAGAATCATATTATTTACCATTTTTGTGAGTATTGTCAGTTTTATACTGTGCTAATGCATTCTCCAGGTTAATGCAGAACAACTTTGTACCTAGCAGAATCCAGTTGGCAGCTTTGAGATGTGCTTTACCACATCTAAGAAACAGGGACTTGTAAGCAAATGTTTTAAACAGGCCATGTATAAAAGACTGTTTAGGTCTTTCTAGACAGATTGGTTTCATTTGCAAGAAAATAATTTTATTGAATGCAGCCTTGATCAAATCTTGTCATTGTTGCATTCAGTGAAGTTTTCTTGTTCTGTGGAAGGAAAGACTCCCTAACCCTCCATTCAGAAAGCTGTTCCTCTTACAGATATTACAATCACATTAAGGGTCACTGCAACATGAAAGCAACAAGATATCCCATAATGCAGTGGTCTATTCACAGAAATTGCCATTTTCAGTACACTTGACAAAAAAAAAATGCTGTTTTACATAGACTGCTGTTGTAGAACTGACTAGCTCACCTCAAAAATGTATAATAGGCTAGAAGACATCATTTCTCTTTCATTTCTCTCACCTAGAACTATAGTCTTTAGTTGAATGGCTACATGTTCTGACTCTGACATGGAGTGGTAAAAACTGGTGACTTTTTCAATACATTTTTTGAGAAAATGAAAGTTAATTAAACTTAAAAGAAGACCGGGGGAAATGGTCCACATATTTCTGTTTTGGAAGGGTAGCGCAAGTTCTGTCTCCTCTCTTTCTGTAGTTGTCACAGTACATCTTTGCAGCCATTGTCTTTCACTGAGATCTATAGACTTAGTATTCTGAAGTACTATAGTTTGACAACATTGGACTCTGCAGCTGATCTCTGAGCCCACAGTAGTCTTCTTTTATGGCATATCTTCAAAGTAGTTCTGCATCTGGCCCAATAGTCTTTTACACATAAAATATTTATTATAAATGGAAGACATTTGCAAATCTTGACAGCAAATAGTAAATGAAGCACACAATTTTGTGAGCTGTATAACCTGATGTGTAAGTTAATAAGATACATATTATAGATCACAGTTTGTTTATTGTTAAGAAGGATCCCCATAGGGTTGTGGACCATTTTCAGTAGAAATATGTGAAAAAGCTCTGTTAGCATAAAAATCAGTTCTAGAAATACAGAAGGACAGATAGAAAAAGTACATTTTTCAAGAACAATGCAACAAAGGTAGACATGTTTATTGCATTGTATTAAAAACAATTTTGCTGTAAACTTAGGTAGAAGAAGAATGTATGATGGTATATAAAAATTCAAGGGAAATGGAGAAAAGGTGTGGGTCATGGGATAAGAGGTTGAGAGATTGTGATGACAATTGTCTAATGTTTAAGAATGTTGATTCAGACCACGTATAGGGACTCTTGTTGGTATAACTTCACATTGGATTCTTTCTGAACTCATGGAAAAGAGTACTGCATCTCAAGCCCTGTGTAAGGCCATTCCAGATGTCACAGCATAGTTTGAGAAGTGCAAAGTACCATTCAGATCATGACATTTAGTATGTTCGGTTACTGTGCAGCTCTGAGTCGATTACCTGTCCTGTTCAGTAGTTCCCTTTGCAGTAGACCTTTTGCTCAGGGGAACTTTTTTCCAGTAAGCAAACTCCGATAATTATTCCAGACAACCCATTTTCCTTCAATCAGATTTGCATTGTTTACTGACTTTCAGCCCATTTTCCTGCCATTTTGGCAGACAATTGTTGCAGCATTGTACAGTTAACTGCAGTCCAAATGTTTTTTTCTTTTTTTGAGTAATTTTTGTTTAAAGGACTGTATTTCATTCGTTACTGTTATCATGGTGCTCAGATTTTTCATAGATGATTTTGTTTTTCAGTTATCTTAGCTTGTAAAAAAAACATAAATACTTCTTGGTCTTGATTGTGAGGAGTTTTTGATTTTTTTAAAAGGCTGTTGTTTTGTACAAATTCAAATTCCTGTCCAAGGTATCAACAGAAGTTAAGTTTGCTCAGCTGATTTGTAAGTTATATATTGTTAATCTAGGGGATTCATTATTTGATTTACCAAGAAACAAATATCTTGCCAAGGTATCAAATAAGCATCTAAGCAATGGTTAATCAAGAAAGTCTGACTGCATCACATTCATTTGCAAAGACACAACAAGGGAGCTTCCTTGTCTAACCAGTACTTCTGAGTCCACGGACACGGCAACTTGGGAATTTAATTCAGTGGTGCAGAGCGGACACCAGTAAAGATTTCCATACTCGATCGGTTGAGGCCCGGGTTAACAATGACCGCCACCAGTACTGTTAGCCAACAGGGTTCTGGTGGAAATTGGGCTACTGTTGGTCAAAGGAGGAGAAGAGGCGGAAGGCATGAAGAGAGGAGAAAGGCTAGGACTGTGGTAGTGAGGGTTGGAACTTTGAATGTTGGCAGTATGACTGGTATAGGGAGAGAGCTAGCTGATATGATGGACAGAAGGAAGGTTGGTATATTGTGTGTGCAAGAGACCAGATGGAAGGGGAGTAAGGCTAGGTGTATCGGAGGTGGGTTCAAATTGTTTTATTATGGTGTGGATGGGAGGAGAACTGGCGTAGGAGTTATCCTGAAGGAACAGTATGCTAAGAGTGTTTTGGAGGTGAAAAGAGTGTCAGCTAGAGTGATGTTTATGAAGCTGGAAATTGATGGTGTAATGATGAATGTTGTTAGTGCATATGCTCCACAAATTTTGGAGTGAGTTGGATGAAGTGGTGAGGACAGTACCCAAGGGTGAGAGAGTGGTGATTGGAGCAGATTTCAGTGGGCATGTTGGTGAAGGGAACAGAGGGGATGAGGAAGTGATGGGTAGGTATGGTGTTAAACAAATAAATGCAGAAGCTCAGATGGTAGTGGATTTTGCGAAAAGGATGGACATGGCTGTGGTGAATACATATTTTAACAAGAGGGAGGAGCATAGGGTGACATACAAGAGTGGAGGAGGATGCACACAGGTGGATTATATCTTATGTAGGAGGGCCAGTTTGAAGGAGACTGGAGACTGTAAAGTGGCAACCGGGGAAAGTGTAGTTAGGCAGCATAAGATGGTGGTTTGTAGGATGACGCTGGTGATCAAGAAGAGGAGGAGGAGTGTGAGGGCAGCACCAAGGATCAAATGGTGGAAAATGAAAAAGGGTAATTGTGAGGTGGAGTTCAGGGATGAGTTAAGACAGGCACTGGGTGGCAGTGAAGAGTTACCAAATAGCTGGGTAACTACAGCAGAGCTAGTAAGGGAGACGGCTAGAAAGGTGCTTGGTATGACATCTGGACAGAGGAAGGACGATAAGGAGACATGGTGGTGGAATGAGAAAGTACAGGAGAGTATACAGAGAAAGAGGTTGGCAAAGAAGAAGTGGGATTGTCAGAGAGATGAAGAAAGTAGACAGGAGTATAAGGAGATGAGGTGCATGGTAAAGAGAGAGGTGGTGAAGGCTAAGGATAAGGCATATGAAGAGTTGTTTGAAAGGTTGGACACTAAGGAGGGAGAAAGGGACCTGTACCGATTGGCTAGACAGAGGGACTGAGCTAGGAAAGATGTGCAGCAGGTAAAGGTGGTAAAGGATAATGAGGGAAACATACTCACAAGCAAGGAGAGTGTGTTGAGGAGATAGAAAGAGTACTTTGAGGGGTTGATGAATGAAGAGAATGACAGGGAGAGAAGGTTGGATGATGTGGGGATAGTGAATCATGAAGTACAATGGATTAGCAAGGAGGAAGTAAGGATAGCTATGAAGAGGATGAAGAATGGAAAGGCTGTTGGTCCAGATGATATACCTGTGGAAGCATGGAGGTGTTTAGGTGAAATGGCAGTGGAGTTTTTAACCAGATTGTTTAATGAAATCTTGGAAAGTGAGAGAATGCCTGAGGAATAGAGAAAAAATGTTTTGGTACCGATTTTTAAGAATAAGGGTGATGTGCAGAGCTGTAGTAACTACAGAGGGTACAGAGGGATTCCATTGATCAGTCACAACATGAAGTTATGGGAAGAGTAGTGGACGCTAGGTTAAGAAGGGACGTGATGATTAGTGATCAGCAGTATGGTTTCATGCTGGGAAAGAGCGCTACAGATGCAATGTTTGCTCTGAGAGTGTTGATGCGTTTTAGGTGGAGGTGGGGTTACATCAAGGATCAGCTCTGAGCCCTTTCTTATTTGCAGTGGTGATGGACAGGTTGACAGGCAAGAGTCCCCGTGGACTATGATGTTTGCAGATGACATTGTGATCTGTAGTGAGAGTAGGGAACAGGTGGAGGAGACCCTGGAGTGATGGAGATATGCTCTAGAGAGAAGAGGAAGGAAGGTCAGCAGGACTAAGACAGAATATATGTGTGTGAATGAGAGGGAGGATAGAGGAATGGTGAGGATTCAAGGAGTAGAGGTGGTGAAGGTGGATGAGTTTAAGTACTTGGGATCAGTAGTTCAGAGTAACAGTGAGTGTGGAAGAGAGGTGAAGAAGAGAGTACAGGCAGGATGGAGTGGGTAGAGAAGAGTGTCAGGAGTGATTTGTGACAGATGAGTACTAGTAAGGGAAGGTCTACAAGAGGGTAGTAAGACCAGCTATGTTATATGGGTTGGAGACAGTTGTATTGACAAAAAGGCAGGAGTTTGAGCTGGATGTGGCAGAGTTAAAGATATTAAGATTTGCACTGGGTGTGATGAGGGTGGGCACCCTCAAGGATTCTCTCCAAACAATAATTTTATTCCACTGAAACTAGACCGGTTTCAGCAAACAAGGCTTTCATCAGTAGTATTTTACGCCATATTGGTTTAAGGCAGATCTTATATACTCCCCAATTTCAAAAAAATCACATCACTTCCTGTGCAAACAGAAGCATTTAAAGCAGTATGTCATGTCATATAAAAAGACAGATGGATATAATGGTGGTTCCATGATTTAAACATCACATATCATATATAACCAAAACAATATCTGAATACAGATATAAATATATTTATCAAGAAGAAAATGAATATATATTTTTTATTACAAAGAAGTTTTGGTATATGATATACTGTAGTCACCAAAACTGAATTAAATATGTCATTGGGTCCGGGTGAGAAAAGAAGAACATCTGGTTTAGTAATCCTGTGCAAACAAAAGCATACGAAACAATATATCCTGTCATGTAAATAAACAGGTAAATATAATAATGTTAGATGGAATTAACATCACATATCCAATATAATCAATACAATGTCATACATCCGAAAACAGATGTAAATATATTTATCACCAACATATATAAATGTTGCAATAATATATATTTGGACACATGATATATTATTCTGACCAAAAATAGATTATAATTTATCATTTAGTCCCGGTGGAAAAAGACCACCTAGTTTAATTATCCATCTTTTTTCTTTAGCATTAAGAATTTCATGCCAACCTGTCTTGAAACTGCGATTGCCCACAATGCAATCAATAATAACAAATGAAAATTTGGCTGTCTCATGCTTGATTGTGTGTCTATACAGTGCACTAGTCAATCTCTGATTTCTAATGTCCCCCAGGTGTTCCGAAATTCTAGTGCGAAATTGTCTAGATGTTTGGCCAATATAAAATGCCTGGCAGGTGCATGTTGCTAGATATATTAACCAGTCTGAGCTACAGTTACCAAAGAACCGAATGTCATAAACTTGCCCAGTGTTTTTGCTGGTGAAACTATTTGTTTTGAAAATATAACCACAAAAACTACAATGTCCACATGGGTATATACCTGTCAGTTTATCACCTGTAAGTGTTCTTTGTGTAAATTGTATATGCGTGTCCCTGATTCTCTTATAATGGGAAAATAATGAACCCAGTGTTTGGCCTTTTCTATAAGTGAAAGGACAACGTTCTCCCAAATAATCAGACAATAAGGGATGGGATTGAAGTATATTCCAATGATTATTGACAATGTTCACCAAATTCCTACTGTTCCTACCATAGGTAGTGACAAATCTACATATTTCAGTGTCCTGATTCTTGGAACGAATATTGTATTGGAGGAGATCCTCCCGAGATTTAGTATGACTGAAATTGATAGCTGCATCAATAACCTGTGGAGCATAACCCCTAGATACAAATCGATTAGTTAGGTCCACTCTTTCCTTCTTCAGGTCTTCTTTGGATGAACATATCCTTTTAATACGCACAAATTGAGATTTAGGTATATTTTTGATGATATGTTTAGGATGATGACTGGCCGAATGTAGAAGAGTGTTATACTGTGGAAATTTTCTATAAATAGACGTTTTCAATGTATTGTCCGACTGTCTAGTCAGATGGACGTCCAAAAAATTAATTTCATTGAGATTATGTTCCACAGTGAATTCAATGCCCCAAATGTTGTTATTTAGATGTTCCTTGAATTCCTGAAGATATTCCCAACCTCCTTTCCATACTAGCCAGCAGTCGTCCAGGTATCTCCTCCATATATCCATCTCAGGTAAATATATGTTGTGCATGGGGTCATAGATGATTTGCTCCTCAATATATCCCATAAAGAGGTCAGCATATATGGGTGCAAAAGATGCACCCATAGCTGTACCTTGTAGTTGCCAATAACAATCTTGCTGGAAGAAAAAAATGTTCTTAGTAAGTATATGTTCCACCATGCATAGCAATAAGGTGTTCATCCCAGGAGGATACATGTTAGATTTGTTTAACCAAAAGTCCAAGGCCTGAAGCCCCGCCCAGTGTGGAATACTGGTATAAAGGGATGATACATCAAGTGTACACATTAACCAGGTTGGTTCAAGTTCCGCTTTCTGAAACAATCTGCAGGAATTCTGTTGTATCTTGAATTCTGGCACGGACATATGTTAACAGTGGTTTCAATTTATCCGTCAAAAAGACTGAAATAGGTTCCGTAAGTGACCCAATGCCGGAGACAATAGGTCTACCTGGAGGTTGAAGTTTACACTTATGAATTTTGGGAAGTAAATATAGCTGTTGTTTGGCAGGATCCTTTACTATAAGATTAGTTTTTGTTTTTTCAGAAATAATACCGGATTCAACTGCTTCCTGCAAAAATTCATTAATTTCAGACTGAAAAACCGGTGTGGGATCCGTAGCCATCTTCATATAATGATGATGATTATTTAATTGTCGTAATCCTTCATTGACATATGAATCATGATCCATAACCACCACCGCACCTTCTTTGTCTGCAGGGATGATCACAATGTCCGTGTTGTTCCTGGGTTGTTTAAGAGCCATTTGTTCATTATGAGATAAATTATGTTTCATAGAATGATCAGAACCATACTGGAAATGTAAATCCTTGATTACTGCTTGTTGGAATATTGCGACATATTTATCCATAGGTGGATTGAATTTGGATTTATGGAACCTAAAATCAGATGATCTTTGAGTGTCAGGCAGAGCTTCATGTTGTTTAAAAAATAGTTTAAGATTGATTTTCCTACAGAATTCAATGGTGTCACTAACCATGGAACTTTCGTCAATAAAGAAACCGGGGACAAAGCCAAGGCCTTTATTAAGCAAGGAATGTTCATCCACAGTTAAAACATGTTTTGATATGTTCAAGACATTGGTACAAAGCTGATCTACTTTACTACTGATAGAAAGAGCTCTTCTAAGTTTGTAACCCCTGTGTTTTCTACCTGCCCTGTGTTTGTGCCCCCTAAAGGGGCCTCCATTGTCCTTCCCTGCTTGGCATTGGGAGAGTCACCAAAACTAGGTGTAGCAGTGTCTGTGGTTGACGATTCTTCTCCTGATGTTATAGAGTTATACCCTGTCTTGTTCTTCAAGATGGATCTTGGTCTCTTTTTATGTGTAGAAGAGACATTTTTGGAGCCATGTGCAAATCTGACACTTTTGTGTGATTCAAATTGTCTGCCCTTATCATAGTCCTCCTTATCACGAGTAAATTTATGCAACTTCCTACTTTTCAAATTGTTCTCCAAAGCAGACAGTTCTTTAGACAGTTTGCTCAAACAACCCTGAAATTTAGTATCATGTTCGAAATGTTTAAGCTCATTACAGGTTTGCTCAACCTCTTTAATGTTACCTTGTATCATTCTCTCATAGTAAGATGCTAAGATACGGACCCTAGCCATAGCGGCATCTTGTTGTGCTGCTTGCCATTCTTTAAGCAGGGTCTCATCTGGTTTGCCAACCAATGGTTGTATTTTGCATCTCAAACCTCTCGGAGAAATGTTTTGTACTTGATAAGCTTTAAATAATTTGTGATGCCAAATATTAGTTCTCAAAATTTTAATTTGTTTACCCAATTTAAAAAATGAGTTGTCGCAACCGTCAACTGGATCCATCATGTGTGATTTGTCAATCTCTCTAGTATCTACACCAATGCCAAATATTTTAAGGTCATCCTTATCGGAGCAAAGACCTGATAACAAATTTTTAAGATCCATGACAATAGGTTGCCGCAAGTTGACAAAAGTGACCACAAAAATATTTCAAACCAATGTATGTATATATGTAGATATATATATATATATGTATAAATAATCGGTTGGAAGAGCAAACTGTAATTATCTGCCACAACAGGAGGAAAAACAGTCAATCAGAATCACAAAAGAGTGTAAGCTAAACTTTGTCCAAAAACCACAGAAAATATCACAGGAAAAATCACAGAAAAAATCTGTGTATGTTGTAGGCTCCAGTCTATATATATAAATGTAACCAAAATCCAAGTTATAAAAGATGTAAGAAGAATACCGGTTGTCCAAAAAATTATGTCTATTAGCTATATATAACATAGGATCAACCACAGTAGGAGATAAACACAGAGATACTAAATTAAAGAACACTTTATTAGATTCCTAAGCTCCGGACCAGTGAACCAAGGATGATTCATTTACTAACAATGGTTAACATCACAATATTTCCTAGACACAAGGACATCATAATTAACCTATTAGTTAGATCCAGTTCTGTATATCATAACAGCTCAATATTCTTATAATACCAAGTATGTCTGAAAAATATAAACAGTCTATAGTGCAACCATCAACATCTATGATGAGACACCTAAAAAACTGTTGAATGGACAATAGGAGGTGGGATGAAATAATAAGACCCACAACCCAAAAATTAAGGTCTATAAATAGTTAATACTCTTATAGGAAATGTCTCCAAGTTTAAACAACATGTGTTACTGAGTCCCTAATGACACCCCCCTATGTTGTATCTTATTACATAAATGCTTATAGACATACCTGGCCTGTGAATAAATAGTATATGTTGGATTATTGTAACACAATGATAACAATAGAACACAATAGGTTATAGGTTATGAAAGAATATTTAACCATATGCAGTTGTTAAAAAAGGACAAAAGCACTTTAGTAAATAATGATCATGTACACACATGAACTGGGGACAAAAAGTAGAAAATCATCACTGAACATAGCCATGTATAGCAAAGATTGAACAGGAAAAGGCACTGTAATCTCTCAATGTTAGTCCTTAGATACAATAACCTGGATATTTTAATCTTATTGAGGTGCTTTTGTGTGATACATAGAGATTCTAAACACAACATTCATTGTACTAATCACAATATCCATGAGCAATATAGTTTAGACTCATAGGGCACAGTGGCTAAGAAATTATTTAAGTTTTGCTAGATCTGTGTGTTTCTACCATATATAAATGTATATAAATATTGTGGTAAAATATAGAGCTAGCAAACTTATTACATATAATATGCTAGGTTATACCTTTACCACATCAAAAATGTTATTGTATGTAATAGCATTAATATCCAAATATACTGATATTGGCAAAAAAACAACATGTATTGCAAAACACAATGCCAAATAGGCCCAAACAACCGTATAAGGTTGTAAAATACTGTTGAGTTAATGCGGAAGTTGGTTCTACCAGCTTTAATGATATTAGACCTGATTCACAACCAAGAGATGTAGTCGCTTGAATAATCCTAAACATATAAAAGAGCTATTATGTGGAAAAAATAGCTATTATGTGGAAAAAATTGTTTTATGGTATTAGTATGCACACATAAGCATAAAGCTATAGTCCAGACACGATATCCTGGCACCTATGTAGGCCACCTAAAGATAATCAAAAGTCCAGAAGTAAAAGTTGTTAAGAGCGGAAAATGGTTCTGCCATCTCCAACGATGTTAAACCATGTGTGTATCCAAAACATCCGTGTATAGACCACAAACTCCGTTTTTGAATAAATATTAGAGCGTTCGATCCAAAGTCACTCCAGTTAAGTATGTCCCAAGGTAAATAAAAGTTAGCTGTAACTTGGTTCTTTGAACGCTAACTATACAGCTTTGATCCAAAAATTATATTCAGCCCAAACCTTGTTAACAGTCCTAGGGTAAAAAGGAGTTAGCCGTAACTGGGTTATTGAACGCTAATTATGCCGCATGAATCAAAAAATATGTTCCGCCCATACCTTGTTAACAGTCCTGCCAAAATGTATGACCATTAGGAAAAAGGTGACTCATTCGTGCCTACGTTTGAAAAAATAATGAAAACAAACAGTACCTGTGTCACTATTTGGGGACCGTATTCAAAGGTAATATAGTCAGAGCCCAAAAGGGTATGTTAATCCATTGGTCCAAATGAACCTGATGTTATAAGTTTCCAAAACGATTCTCGAAATTAGTAGACCAACATTTGAGGCCAAATCGAACCCAACATACAGGAAGTCCATCAGATACTTATTGATGAGAAAGGTCGCCCGTCTCCTGCAAACGACTTAGAAACAGCGTCACTAGCCAAAAAAATATATAAAGCGACCACACCAACGTTGATGAGAATTCAAATATCTTAGTAACATGGAAAATCCACCAAATAAACGATTCTTTCAAATTGAATAATTCACCAACATGCCCACTGAAATCTGCTCCAATCACCACTCTCTCACCCTTGGGTACTGTCCTCACCACTTCATCCAACTCACTCCAAAATTTGTGGAGCATATGCACTAACAACATTCATCATTACACCATCAATTTCCAGCTTCATAAACATCACTCTAGCTGACACTCTTTTCACCTCCAAAACACTCTTAGCATACTGTTCCTTCAGGATAACTCCTACGCCAGTTCTCCTCCCATCCACACTATAATAAAACAATTTGAACCCACCTCCGATACACCTAGCCTTACTCCCCTTCCATCTGGTCTCTTGCACACACAATATACCAACCTTCCTTCTGTCCATCATATCAGCTAGCTCTCTCTCTATACCAGTCATACTGCCAACATTCAAAGTTCCAACCCTCACTACCACAGTCCTAGCCTTTCTCCTCTCTTCATGCCTTCTGCCTCTTCTCCTCCTTTGACCAACAGTAGCCCAATTTCCACCAGAACCCTGTTGGCTAACAGTACTGGTGGCGGTCATTGTTAACCCGGGCCTCAACCGATCGAGTATGGAAATCTTTACTGGTGTCCGCTCTGCACCACTGAATTAAATTCCCAAGTTGCCGTGTCCGTGGACTCAGAAGTACTGGTTAGACAAGGAAGCTCCCTTGTTGTGTCTTTGCAAATGAATGTGATGCAGTCAGACTTTCTTGATTAACCATTGCTTAGATGCTTATTTGATACCTTGGCAAGATATTTGTTTCTTGGTACATCAAATAATGAATCCCCTAGATTAACAATATATAACTTACAAATCAGCTGAGCAAACTTAACTTCTGTTGCTACCTTGGCTCTTTTTTCTACGTTGATCTACCTAACTCACTTGCTGTGCACCCAGCCTAACTTGCTAGCTTTCTTTTTTGTATGTGATGAGGGTGGACAGGATTAGGAATAAGTATATTAGAGGGTCAGCACAGGTTGGAAGGTTTGGAGACAAAGCCAGAGAGGCAAGATTATGTTGGTTTGGCCATGTGCTGAGGAGGGATGCTGAGTATATTGGGAAAAAGATGCTAAGGATGAAGCTACCAGGTAACAGGAAAAGAGGAAGGCCTAAGATAAGGTTTATGGATGTGGTGAGAGAGGACATGCAGGTGGTTGGTGTGACAGAGCAAGATGCAGAGGACAGGAAGAAATGGAAACAGATGATTCGCTGTGGCGACCCCTAACGGGAACAGCCGAAAGAAGATGATGATGGTGCAGAGATATAGACCGAGTGCACAATAACCACATTTTCTTCTGAATACTTCATAAATGTCGTTGATTTTGCCTCAGGCTTTTCTGTCATAATTTTCTTCATAGGGCAGTGGAAACCTAAAGTATGAAATGATATTCACATTGTGGCTGCCAAAACTGTTCTTCCAAAAATACATCTTAATACTAGTATACTCATGCGTTATTCGACTGTGCAACATTTATACATCATCTATCCACTGGGGTAGGGAACTGACATAATTTTTAAGCCGTATTACTGTTTTCTGAGGCAAAAGGAGGTCAATAGCTAAGATGTACTATTTTCTCTATTGCTAACCATTATAGTTTGGGTACATCTTCTAGACACTGAATATGATATGAGTAGAAAATCTGTCATAGCTTTCCCACTTGCAGGAGTCTGTATAAAACTATGAAAGTTGCACCTCTTGCCTTTCCTCATTTAAACGTCTGCGTGCTTTACCCTTGTACTGTTTGGCATTCCTAGATACATTACAGATGGTAAGGCTTATTAAGTTCACCCAGTATTTCTGGCAGAGTAGTCTGTAGGGAATTTTTCGTCTGCCAAACTCATTACCATAGCTGACCATAGGCATAGGCCATCTAGGTGACTGCCTAGAGTGCCGCTCTAGCAGGGGCACTTTTTCAGTATTTAGTTTATTTTTTTATAGTAAAGAAATGGTTTCTTTAAAATACATTGAATGAATACAGGAAAAAAAACTGAAGAGTAAGCCAAACTGTGAGATATAAGAAGAAAAAAGTCATCTGGATGGTGTAGGTAGACCAGGATGGGAGCATCGGGTGGTGTGGAGCCTTTTTGCTGGGTCTATATTACAACATTGAACTAACAGGAGTTCGAACATTGCAATATTGAACCGTAAACTTCGAAATCCAATGATAACGAAAACACAAAAAAGCGATTTTTTTTCCCAGGGGAAAAAAATCGCTGTTCCATTACAAAAAAAAATACACTTTAAACTTAAACTAAAGTGGGGAGATGTGCCCCTCACACCCCTCAACATAGGGGGCTGTGCCCCCCACACCCCCTACTTAAATATACAAACTACAAGATTGCATCACAGTGGAGGAAATAGCAAAGCCCCGAAAACAGCCCACCTATTTTTTTCCCCTGGAAAAAAAAAATCGGTGTGCCGTGGCTTCCCTATTTTCATATTTCGAATGTTTGGGTTTGAGATTACAACGTTCGAACTTCTGTGAGTTTGACGTTGTAATATAGACCCTTTTTGCGTAGGGCACCAGTTGACCAAAAGCCACCCCTGCTCATTACACTTACAAACCAAGGTTCACAATTACTTAATTCTCCCCTATCATGTACTGCTCAGTAAAATTGCTCAGAATAATGCCAAGTATGGAGACACAAATGTGAAATAAGAAAGAAAGGGCAGCTGGAGCACAGAGCAGGGAAAATAGATTACAAATCCAATGTGACTACACTTAGACTGAGCTGTTTAAAGAAAGAAACAAAGGTGGGGGAAGTACAGAGTGTGGTTGGCAAGGGAGTTTCAGATGAATGGACCAAGATGGGAAAAATCTCAATGAGTGCAGATCATAGAGATGAGAGGATTAATAAGAGTGAGAGCTGAGGAATCACATGAGCTGAGAGACCTGGAATGTTCCTTAACAGTGAGTATGTTATAGAAAGCCTCACACTGGTCCACAAAAAGGACTTTGTATATATTGGTGATACAGTGAATAGAATGACTAAATGAGGACCACTCTTGCTTGTGGAACTGCAAGACAATGATCTGCTGGCATCAGCAATTAAATATCCGATCTAGTTCTGCATGGTGGGTAGTTTTTGTGCATACTTGGCACATGTGGAGCCAGTGATTTGTAGAGAGTGTTGAAGTATTGGCAGAAACATTCCATTTCCAGTAGCTACTGTACCATGTTTAGTCAAGAGATTGGAGATTGTGTGGCTTCTATAAAACAGAGACTTAATTTTATTACTCATATTATGAACATGAGTAATGAACATTAATGAAGAGTGTAGTGTAATGTAATGAAGCAGATGCCTAGATATTTTATTGGCTCATCTAATTTCATTGTACCACCACTGGATGGTAAATAAGTCAGCCACAGAAATAAGACGGGTGTTGCAGATGGTCTTAGGAAGATTGCCAGTCATCAGTGTAATGTGTTAGTTTTCTGTGTAATGATAAATTAGTCAATATATAACAGACAGACAGCAGTGCCCCAAGGACTGAGTCTTGGAGAACTCCAGATAAAACTGGTCAGAAGGGTAGGACTGGACATGCGAATGAGCAATTTTAACCCAATGTTTAGGCATTTATAAAACCATTTTAATGCACTGGAGTTGAAAACAGATGTAGCGCTCATTACCAAGGAGTGTATGACTTAAAACATAAAGGCTTTTGAGACTTCAATGATATTGGCTGCTGTCAGGTTTCTACATTCACTGAATGGTAAGTTATATATTAGAGCGAGGAAATCAGTGTTAGTGTCCTGTGCTTTTTGAAAGCCAGGCTGATGACAGGTGAGAAGAACAGAGGCTTAGCTCTTGTAGATGAGAATCTGCTACCATTTCTAGAATTTTAGCAAAGGTACGATAGATGTGCAGTAGGTCTGAATGAGTATGAGGCAGAGCTAAAGCCTTGCTTTGGAATAGCAATGTCACAGGATATTATCAAGAGCTTGAAAATCAGTTACAAAGACAAAGATGGACTCGGCAGTATTATTGTTGGTCTGGAGAGGATCAGATGTTGGATAGGAAGAGAAATAAGGTTAAATGTACTCTGCAAATACTGTTTTACTTACAATCACGTATTTAGTCCATTCCTTCTAAATATTAATGACATACAGTGGAGTTTACACATTACAGTTTTCCCACCAATGTACCACAGTCAATAAACTTCCATTTTTCCACATTTCACATGTCAAAACTACATCAAGTGAGATTGATGCTTTGCGGTTCTCCCAGTTATTCACTAATTTAACTTTTTTCTGCTTATTCCTATCTCCCAGCACCAGTCTCTGGTTCATGACCTAAGTACTCCTGATTCTTCTAATCAGCTCATGGGCCTGTTCTGTTACTGAAACATTTTACTTTGGTACAATAGAAAATATATCACTGAAAAATCTCTTTATGGGCTTTGTTATTATCAGAAGATTGAGAAACAGAGTTACCTTCTGCTTACTGACTCACTTTTTGTTGGTTGAACTTATTTCATTCATACCTTGCTATGCATTCAAAATGTATTTGATTTTCCAGGAAGAGATATCCTGAAGGCAGTGGGATATAGCAACTTGAGTCTCTCAGCTTTGTCTTCTCATCTGGTGATTGCTATAAACTTGCTTCTCTTCTACCTTGTGTACAGTGTGTAATTATTTTTAACAAACACTAGGGTGGCCCCTACTTTTCCTTTTTCTCGGGAGCAGCTCTTTCTACTGGTATAACTACATTGTTACTAATATAGGTCTTGGCTCCTATCTCATGGTCAGATTTGGAGCAAACATTCAGTGAGCCCTCTCAATTAGTAAATCCTGTTATGGAACACCAGTGTAGTTATTTATAATTCCTGCAGTATATTCTTGCCAGTTTCTTTAGTATAGCAAAAACACTTTGGTTTTCTCTCCATGCTCTGTCTTTTAACTGTACTATTGTTTTTATTTTGAAAGAGTTCTTTTGAAGCACCATGTTCAGACAGTCTTTCCTTCATTTCAGTACTTGATTTATACTGTTTTCTCAGCTCGTCTGAATAGCTACTTAAAGCATATTTATTTTTTTAGCTTTTTGTCATTTGACATTATATATTCATTAAACAGCTCACTTATTTTAAGTGACTCTATGAGTAAATTTGATTTATTTTTCCTCTAAATTATGGTGACTGCCAACAATCAATTACCAAAAAATGGAAATTATAATCTAAACCAACTATATTAGAAGCAGTGAACATAGTAACAGAAATAAAACAACTGGAATTGAGATCTTTAGAAAAAGGTAGGAGCAAACTACATAGGAAAAATTGGAATTGTGTGAAAATACATACAGGAGAGGAATGAGGTTTAAAAGAATGCAAGACTTAAATGTGCTATGTAATGTTTGACTGAAAACCATTGAGTAGATTATAAACGATGTATAATGTTTACAACCAGAAATGTGTCAGTATCGTTAGTGATGTAAAACGCTTGCAACTAGGATTGCGTTGGTGTGGTTTGTTTTCATTTATATAAATGTATGATTGCTTATGTCATAACTGATGGTTTAATAAAGATGTTTCTTTAAAAAAAGAGCAGGAATTGATGTAATGTTGCTTAGGTTATATGATATATAACATAATAATTGTTAATTTTAACTTGTTAATACAGTTTGATTATTTTTATATAAATGTACTATAAATGTACCTGTGTCATCAGTGCTTCACCACTGTGTCTCCCTTAGAAACCTTGACTGGCTTGAACTCCCACAACTCCTACACCAAACTCAACTCACCTTTGCTCATAAACTAGTAAACCACCCTCTCTGTATACCATCACTCCATACAATTCTCAAACACTACCACTCTTCTAGACCACTACGTTCCTGCAACAAAAATCTACTCCAGGTCACCAAAGCCAAAAACTCAGCCGGTGAAGCACTTTTTTCCTACACTATATCCAAACTCTGGAACAACCTTCCCATTGCCATAACTAACCTTCCTTCCTTCCTTCCTTCCGTCTTTTCAAAACTGCACTTAAATCTCACTGGCTTTATCCTTGCCCAAACCCCGACTAATAACCCCCCCACTTTCAACCCTTCTCTCCTTTCCCAGATTTGGATAGAGTATCCCCTCTATCACTATAAAGCTGAACTGAAGATCACTCACTGCTTGTTAATCCTTCCTGGATTTAGTTATCATTTAGTCTGTTGTTATTGTTATCTAGTTACTGTTTAATCCTTCCTGGATTTAGTTATCTTTTAGTCTGTTGTTATTGTTATCTAGTTACTGTTTAATCCTTCCTGGATTTAGTTATCTTTAGTCTGTTGTTATTGTTATCTAGTTACTGTTTAATCCTTCCTGAATTTAGTTATCATTTAGTCTGTTGTTATTGTTATCTAGTTACTGTTTAGATAATTTGTAGCGCTGTGTTTTACTTATTTCTCAATGTTGTAATTAGAGCTTACTACTCAGTTGTACCGATTTTGCTCCTGTATTACTCCATGTCATGATCACTTCTACTGTATACATACCTTTATTGTTATTGTTTTTCCATCTATCATGTCTTTCTGTGGAGCTTTTCTCCCCGGGTCTCTGCTAAAAAAGCACCTGAGTCCAGTTCGAATTTCCCAGTAAACAAATGTAAATAAATAATAAATAAATAAAGAAAATGAATTACTGGAAGCCATCTCCTGTAGTAAAGCTGCAACTTTTTTGCAGAACAGCTTTGAGTTTTATTTCCTAGACAGATCTTTTTCTTCATATTTTCTGGTTGATTTTCCCTTGCTTTTTCCAAATATCCTCTTCACTGGCATCCAAGGAATGTAATTACTAGCCAGTAACTAAATTTTACTGAAATTAGTAACTTTTATTGTCTCTCTAAACAATTTCTCTTTTTTCACACTGGAAAAGTTGTACTCAACATGTTACTCAGTTGTCAACCATCTTGAACTATGAATATTCTAGTAAAGATAAAGTTGTGCCTGCACAGTGTTATTTTACAAGGAGGTCACTACACAATGAATCACATGGCTAATCAAACATGTATGAGACCCAGGAAAATGCCAGCAGACCAAACAAAGGGTTTTGTAACTAACAGAAGTGTAGTGCTAATGAGAAAAGCTGTGATAGGATGCCTCATGACTAGAGGAGTTCTGTAATAGGATGCTAATGACAAATGTCACATTGAAGGAGACTAGTATGGCTGAGTCATTGTGCATCCATGTGTGCCATATAGCATCCCAAAGCACCATCCCATGTTCATCCAACATAAGATGGTAGCACAGTGGCCGTTGGATAGACTGCTGTGAGACTTCACACCAAACTGCCAGCCCTGCTCATCATATAAATGGAGAAGGTACTGATGGAAGACTATAGATGGGACTGAGAGAGAAAGGCAGGTAGAAGGACAGACAAGCAAGCATAAAATACAGATTCAGAGAGATGAAAGTGATAGCCACACAAATGTTTTTGAGAACAGGGGACGGACACAGATATACAGAGGTGGACAAGTGGTGATAAGGGAAGGTTGGGAAATGATACATAAGGGAAGACAAGCACTTGAATGTGGATAGGGTATGGTCCTGCCACAATCTGATACCAGGCCAGTGCAGAAAGAGCAAACCCTGGCATCACTCATCTGGATGGCCTATGTTAGGGGCTAGTTGCTCCTCTGATAACCCAATGATTGATAACTGCAGGTCACAAAACTGCATGAGCTACAGCAGGTCGCACTTCATGTTGCTGAAACAGGCATCTGGTTCCCACCGAATCTCAGCTGCCACTGGCCACCACATCTTATTCCAGCAGGACGGGACACACCCCTCTGGACAACTCTCAGAAGAGGAAACATTGCTCCCCTTCCCCCAAGATGTGGCCACAGAGACCACCACTGAACTTTCCAAGTCACTTCTAGGCAAGCAAGACATTGTACTTTTGTAAGAGGCAGCTCTAGCAGCACCAGTGGTGTGTATCAGGTGCTTTGGTCAGTCCAGACTGAAACAAGCATAGCCTCACTTCTTCCTCTATTACAGCTGCAGATGTGAAAGAATGATACACTGTGAAAATATTATTACACATACATGGAAGCAACACAGTTGTAGCTGTGCAGTAGACCAGCACATGTAGCATACATACCACAGTGCTGGGAGAGTCAGTCCCACCTCCTGTGAGATCCAGCCATGTTCAATTCCAACTTTTCCACATCTTCAAAACAAAACACAGTCTTAAGAAGACACGTAAAACAAGTAACATAACAGAACAAACTAATACTGGAAAAAATATAACAAAATGCTTACAATGCATCTCTGTCTGTCCTTAACTTCTGCCTTGCACTCCTGAAGAAGATCAGGATGGCATCATGGCAGGTCAATAGAATGATGCCAGCACTGCTCATCAGAATAAGTTTAGCATCACTCACCATCCTGGCAAGCCTGTGCCAGGCATCTACCTTTTGCAAGGTCCAGTTATACTGTTGTAGGAGTTACTAGTAGAAGTCCCTGTGCATCAGCAACAATTAAATCCTGCTCTGCCTGGTGCATCATTCTGCATCCCCACAATCCATAGTGCCTGAAGTAACCATGGCTCTCAATTAGATGGGCTTGAAAAGCAAAATGGCAGTCTATGCACATGAAAGAAATTTTTGATTGGGTACAATGCAGTATAGTGCTACACTGTGATGCAACATTATCTTTGTAATGCAGTGCTGTGGTGCTACTGCCATGCATAAACCATATGCACGAGCCTCATGGTCACCTTAATGCACATGCTCTCTGCTAGTGATTTAGGCACAGCCGTACTAAATAACCATATTAGCATAACTGCTGCTCTAATTCTCTCCTGTTATCATAACAAGCACTGGCATCATCTTAAACAATCTTGATCAATAATATGGAGCTGTGGAATGGAGACATTTTAACACAGATTCTGTAAACTTGTGTTTTACAGAGTTAAGGAAGGCATTACAGAGTTTAGGAATCTATTCCACTTGATAAACTGCACCAGCAAGAACAACAAACCCTGTGGTACATGTCAGCCACACTGAGATGAACATTGTAATGATCAGGTCACTAAGAACACTTGCATGACACTGCACTACACTACATTTTGGCTATTTTTTGGGGGGAGCCACTGTATGAAATGGAAACATCATGAAGGATGTGGCACAGAGGGGTTTGGGATTTCAGGGCCACATGTTTAGGCATGACTCTAGTCTGTAATAATTGGAGAAGAGAAGCCTTTGCATAGTAGTGACAAATGTTAACAAATAGGTGTATGTAAGGGTGTAGAAGCTAGTGGCCATGGGTACAGTATATTTTAGACTGTGCAGAGGTTGTGGAAACTATCAATTGTATCACATAAACAAGTGAATGAAGGAAGGGGGATGTAGCCTGTATGGACATCCCACAGAATACTGTATATATGTACACACGCACTCTCACTGGCATGGTTTGCTGACATGTATATATGAACTGACGTCATTTGAGGGAGACAACACCTGGAAAAGGACACTGTTCAGGAGAATGAAGTGTTGCTATAGGCCCTTTGCACAGGTGGCATGCATCTCTTGGGTAATGCTGTTACTGACAAAGTGTATTGGTATGATATTTTGCAAAGAGTGAAGCAGGATACAAATGCTATGGGTGGTCATACTATAGCTGTACAACAGTTTTATAGAGGGTTACTGTATGATACTTCATGCAAAAGGTGTGACACTCAGGTCCACCACAGAAGGATGGAACACCTACTCATTGAGGCTGAGGAGATTTTGGTATGACTCAATGGCCAGGGGGAGAGGCCTGTTGGTCCTCATATCTAGGGATAGCTTAGATTTGGAAGTGGGGCTACCACCAAACTACTCGTGTACTAAATGGGGATGCACCAGGTTTGTATTGTCCACTTCAGTACATTTAAAGGTAAGGGGTGAGCAATGCTCTCCTGCATATCTGTTTTTTCCAGGCACTCTGGTCTGCAATGGTATCAACTCATAGGACAAGGTATGTTTGTCAAGAATGCTTTACCTGCATTTTAATGTGTAGTACTATGCATACCAAACTGGATGTGGCATTTGTATGGGAAAATAATGGTACCATGTATGTTCCTAATTTCATAGGTTCAAGTTGTGGATGGGGGCATCTGACACAACCCAAAATATAGCCCCAATGTTAGCATGACACTTGTGGCTGCAAATAATGGCAAAATGCAAGTGGCATGGTCCAGTGATACAGCGGCACTCACTGTGTGTAGCACTACAGTAAAGAAGTCTCCAACATTCTCCTTAACACAGGCCCTTGTAGAAGTATAGGATAATCATGCAACCTCACCAGGGCATGATGGACAACTTCTGTCTCAGAGTCCATCATGACCTTAATCTGCATCCCTTACAAAGAGCATTGACATGTGTATCACTTCTGAAGAGTGCATATGAAGCATAGGTGTGTGTGTGTGTTGAGGGATGGGAGTATGGGGCAGCAATGACTCTAGGACCGTCAGTGATATTGGCTGCAATACTTGGCATTAACCAATGGGTGTGCAAGTCAGTAATCCCAGAACATGGTGGAGACAGTGTACGCCATGGATTTTAGGACAACATGTAACAAGTGCATATTGACATGGACTTTATGGAAAGAGATCAGGCAACAATGCTGAGGTGACTGGTGGCAAATGTTACCTGTATAGCTGCTTCCATAATAAGGTAGAGTATGGCTGCCCTTTGGTCTGCCTACAGAGGCCATGCTTTCCATGCCTGTTGGAAGCTGAGGATATGGGTGGTCAGACACAGACTGTTATAAGTCAGATTGCAGACTGCATTAGACAGACAGTCTTACTGTCACCTATGAGCACACAGTCTGCCACAGCTAGTCATAGGTGTTGTGCGAGTTGTGGCAATCAGCAATCCCCTGGTTTGACACCTGGAACATCCTCCATAACAGAAGTTCTTGCAGAGGTATAGGCTGGGATTTTAAGTCATTATTGACAGCATCTATATTAAGAGTCACTCATGGCCTCCACCTCATCATGTGGCACATACATGTTCATATAGTTCTACCTTTTCTCTTTCAACTGTGGGCACACTTCTGCCACCTCTGTTCATGCTCAACAACCACTTCACTGTAGGTAGTGCTCATCAGGGTCAGAAAACATTATGCACCATTAGGGTGAACACCTGTGTTCCAACAAGTCTATCCCTTCTCATTGAGCCACAGACTGCTTCTAGCCTTAACATGGCAAACCAACACAGCAGACAGTACTAATGGTCTTATCATGGCAGTTTGACTCAACAAGAAGAAGATGTGATCCCTGACTCTCCACAATATTTTAGGGTATATGGCTACCATGTATGTTCACTTCCCATGACTCCACCCCATATCACTGTACTGCAGTTACCTTTCACTGTGCCACCCCCAACTACTCTCGTGACCTTACCCCATCTCATAGACTGGTGCTTGCCTTCCACTCTGTATTCACTAGCCACCTGGGAAAGTGATGATAAAACTGTATGCTGCCCACTCTGTAACCTGTCACAATATGGTAATGCCTGATGCACAGCATGACCAGTCCATGCACTGCGGTACATGGCCTGGATATGATAATGTATGTATCGCTTCATTCTATGTTGCCTGTGTCATGGCCCATAGTTGTCGTTCAGACACCAACTTTTTATCAGTGCATAATATTGCACCCTCCACCACCTTGGCTGTGATATTGCTGCTACTGCTGCTGTGTTCTTCTCATTTGACTTTCTACTCTGTGCTTCTGCTTCTGGAACAGCTGGTATGGAAGGTCCTCCCAATATTTTAACCTGCCACTCCAACTATTTGCACAATGCCATGTTGTGTAGCACAGTAATCACAACAAAAAGCAGATTTCAGGACAGTATTTCAGTGAACCTCCTGATATATCTAGATAGGAGAAAAACCTCTTGAATAATCTGTGTTTTGCTAAATGCTGCATTGTAGTCTATTTCCTACATGGTCTGGAGGTTGCAGATAGTTGTCCTCAATCAGGGCTTAAGGGCATATCTAGCATCACCTATAGCACACAAACATATTACATGTGGCATGCTCTCAGCTTGCATAGTACCTGTCTGTATATTCATGTCTATATAGCCTGTATGTGCACCTACCAATTATATGACCCTGTGGTAAATCCCCTTGCAAGAATCTGTGATATAGGCTAGACAAATTTCAGATGTGAGAATCATGAGAAGTGCCCGAGTGGTGCATAGACACATTATAAATAATGTCTTGTGCATCACAGATCATCTGGCATTTAATGGAGTGGAAGCCCTTCCTTTTGATGTACTGTGTGTCTCTGGTCCATTTGAGACATTAGTGGTAATGTGTGAAAATTAAATGGCCCCCAGGACCTCGTAGAAATACTCAATGTTGTAAAAGACCTGTATGCTGGTGGTTATCTCCTATGCAGTCCTGAAGAACCAGATATGCTCCTCCACATATTGCAGCATAATGTTGAGGAACTGGTTAAGGTTTGTGAGGCCAGGGTCTGCAATACCCTAATATATCCAAAGTAGGTTAGTGGAAGGTCTCTGTAGCTGAGGTGGTTAAAGTTATACATACATTGGTAAGGTTTTGGCATTCCCTTTATAGCCCCCTCAATTTTGCTTGTGGGTGGCACAGTTCAACAATGTCCCATAGAGTCTCCCTGTCCTCTTAGAAGCAGTCCACAGTCTGGTGCTGGCACATGAAGTGTAGCTTTTTGTTTGGCTGAGATTACTGAGACATGCAACATTGTGGGCACTGGCTGTGAGGGTGACCATTTAAATATGTTGTTGAGCTACAGCTGTTGCCACTGCAATCATTGCTCCCCTCACATACACCATGGGTATCAGTGTATAAAACAGGCATGTGCTGTGGATGCAGCATGCCTCCTTTATTTGTTTCTGAAGTGGTCTGCCATTTTGAGTTTTCTCAGTTGTATATATAATGCGGTTCATTTGAAGGGAACTCCTCATTTCCATGTCATGATGCACTCATTGGCATGTACCAGATACCACACTATTCTGAACCTTGTGTAATCATTCTGCCCTTGTCAGTGAAGCACCACCACCCTACCTGTTGCTGATACCTACGCTAATTTGCACTAGCCATAGTGTGTAAACTTAGAATGAATTCCGGAAAGGTTTCACTCCTTTCACTCTGAGTGTATGTGCAGATATCCACAATGAATGCATTAAATAAATAACTGCTGAAGGGATTTTGTTTCCCTTTATTTTATTTTTTTCTCCTTTCACTCATCTATTCTCCTGTGAGATGCCTGCAGTTGCTCCTGCCAGGCTCTACCTAATGTAATCCTAGTGTCAGGTGGACCCTCTTCTTCTTGGGGAGTTAATCTCACAGTGTTCACTAGTAACTCCAGGGGAATGATGGGTCCCATTGGGAGACATAGGACATGGCACTGGGAGCTATAATGCATGTTGTGGCTGGTCAGGAGTCTGTAGTCCTGTCACCTCTCCCAATTTGCTGACATCAGTTGTTCAGCTGAGTCATCAATGAGAAGTGTCTTGAAGATGTACCCAACTTAGGTGTTTAGAGCAGCATGGTTCCCAGCCCCCCATCCCACATGCCCAGCCTTTGTAGTCTGTCTCTCTAGGACCTCTGGCCCCCACCACAGCTCAGTGAGATTTCTGCCTAGCTTGTTCCTTCCCTCTCAGGATAGGACACACCAATTGTCCCTGCCTGCACCATCAAGCACCCAGGGTACTAATCAGACTTTGATCACTTGGATCATAGTCGTTGCTTTATCTCCCTATGCAAATATCTCTGCTTTCTTACATGAGTGCCAGAAATTCTTCCTTGAAGAATATCAAAACTTACGGTCATCTGTAATGCATAATACAATACAAACTCCCCACTGCAGTGAGATTATCTACTAATGTATGAAGTTATTATTATCTCAGACTGTTGTAAGCTGTGGAGGTCTCAGAACTAGCCTCAGTATAGTTGTCAGATCAGCCATTTAGAAAGAAATTCCATGGAAGTGAGGGTATATCTGACAAATATCTTCCTCATGTTTGTTTTGAAACTGCATCAGCTGGTACATTATGAAAGTTTTTGATCAATCGTCTGGTATGTAGCCATATAGCTAGAGAGAGCTATTCACCAATGTTTTCTAACTATTGTGGCATATTCTTATCATAATTCATTAGTGTTTGCTAACTATTGCGGCCAGGTCTATATTAGTTCATCGAACATTCACTTCAGCGAACCTCCATTCATTGAACAAAAAACATTGAAAGTTCACTTCAGTGAAGGATTGACACAGGGAAAGGAACTAGTTGGCCAGAATAAGGAAATTTGCCCCCTTCCATACTGTAGCATGATCTCAGAGTTGGTATATATAGTTAGGGGATGTGTGAGGGGCACAGTCCCCCCACCAGGGTGGGTTGAAAATGCTACAGTGTATGTTATGGGGAAACGTTGGGCAAGAAGCTACTTTCCTCTTGTAACGCATTCAGTGAAGTGAACATTCAATGAACTAATATCGACCCATTGTGGCTTACTCTATTTTAATTCACCAATATTTTCTAACCATTGTGAACTACTGTATTAAATAAACGTAAGCCAGCACCTGCTGGAATGGGTCAAAACAAAGTTTATTGAAGTCAAACCACAGTCAACAGACCGGTTTTGGCCCAAAAGCCTTTGTCAATGAATGAAATTAACCATGATAGACCACATAATATATACATAACCAAAAGCTATTAATTGGCTGATAAGCCAATAGCAAATCACAAATCATCATTCAAGCCAGGTGAAAATAATCCACCCAATCTCACAATCCATGATTTCTCTTTTTTGTTAAGAATATTGTGCCAACCAGCTTTACCGCATCTATTACCCAAAATTTTGTCAATAATAATAAATTTAAACCTAGCAGAAGGATGAACTGTAGTGTGTTTATAAAGTGAATTGATGGAGTGTTTGTTTTTAATATTACTGAGATGTTCTGATATACATAGCCTGAGTGGTCTAGAGGTCTGGCCAATATAAAAAGCCGATTAAGTGCATACTGCAGGATAAATAACCCAATCATTACTACAATTGTATAGGACATGTATAGAAAAAAATATGTGGTGTATATTTACTAGTAAATTCCTTGGTTTGATAAATATATTTGCAAAATGAGCAATGGCCACAAGGAAAGCAGCCCACTGCCCTAGTACCATCCAATCTAACACTGACTGATGGTGTATTGCATTTGTAATGACTACCTAAGATTTTACCTCTGTGAAATATAAATGAACATCTCTCACCCAACAAATCATTCAATCTTTCTTCAGCCAGTAAAATGTCTCAGTGATGCTACACTAAATCCATAAAATGATGGGTATTCCTACCATAACTAGTTGTAGATCTGATTTTCTGATTGTAACCATAATTATTATGTTTTTGATATCTAAGTAGATCACCTCTACAAAACTGTTGAACCTCCTTACTGGTTTTCATCAACTGAGCTGAAGGGTAACCCCGCTCTATGAAATGTTTAATTAAGTCTTGGTTGGAATGTGCATAATCTTCTGTGTTGGAGCATATGCAATGAATCCTCGTAAATTGAGACTTTGAAATATTGCTAATGACATGTTTAGGATGGCAACGTGAGGCATGCAACAATGTGTTCGAGTGAAAAGGTTTCCTATAAACGGAACTAGCTAGCGTACCATCTTGCTCTTTAGATAGATTTACATCCAAAAATGAAATGGCGTCTAGATCACAATTTACCGTAAATCTGATGCCCCATTTGTTTTCATTTAAATATTGGACAAACTCATATAGATATACCCTGTCCGATTTCCTTACCATTCAGCAATCATCCAAAAAACATCCCCAAATGTCTATTTCATCAAAAAATAGATTATGATTTGGGTCATAAATAATGATCTGTTCAAGATAACCCATGAACAAATCAGCATGTATGGGTGGAAAGGAAGCACCCATGGCTGTACCCCTAAGCTGTAGATAACATTTGCTGTTAAAGTGAAATACATTTTTAATGAGGACATGTTCTGCCAAACACAGAAGAAAGGTATTAAATCTTGGACTATATAATAAAGTTTTATGCAGCCAATACTCCAAGGCACATAACCCTGCCCAGTGTGGAATACTGATATAGATAGAAGTTACGTCCAGAGTCCACATTAACCTACCTGGCTCCAATTGTGTATTGGACACGATGTTAAGAAATTCAGTGGTATCTTGCAACTGTACCCTGACACCCTTTAGCAAAGGTTTTAAGTATCTAGTCAAATAAGCTGACAATGGTTCAGTGAGAAAACCTTAAGTAGCCATTTCCATCATTACAAATGCAATACACCATCAGCCGGTCTGTCACAGGTTACATTATATGGTACTAGGGCAGTGGGCTGCTTTCCTTGTGGCCATTGCTTGTTTTGCAAATATATTTATCAAACCAAGGAATTTGCTAGTAAATATATACCACGTATTTTTTCTATACATGTCCTGTCCAATTGTAATAGTGACTGGGTTATTTACCTTGCGGTATGCACGTGCTCCACATTTTATATTGGCCAGACCTCTAGACCACTCAGGCTACGTATATCAGAACATCTCAGTAATATTATAAACAAACACTCCAATGCACTTTATAAACACACCACAGTTCATCCTTCTGCTAGTTTTAAATTTATTATTGACAAAATTTTGGGTAATAGATGTTGTAAAGCTGGTTGGCACAATATTCTTAACAAAAAAGAGAAATCATGGATTGTGAGATTGGGTGGATTATTTTCACCTGGCTTGAATGATCATTTGTGATTTGCTATTGGCTTATCAGCCAATTACTAGGTTTTCGTTATGTATATAATATGTGGTCTGTCATGGTTAATTTCATTCATTGACAAAGGCTTTTGGGCTGAAACTGGTCTGTTGACTGTGGTTTGACTTCAATAATCTTTGTTTTGTCCCATCCCAGTGTGTGATGGCTTACTTTTGTGTTTTTTGGATTTGCCTTTTGAGCCTCTGCACCTGCCGTCCATGCAGTTTCACAGTTGTTTGGATATACTGTATTAAATACCCATGAAGTGCAGTGTGAAACCTTTTCTCTCCGTACATACATTTTCTGGGTTACAGTGTGGTAAGAGTGTTCTCTCCTTCCCTGTGCCTGATTAGATTTCTGCTTTATACCCATTGAATGCTGGGTTAGAATTTAGATTTCCTGTGATCCTGAAGTGGATAAAGCAGGTATTGGAAAATACATGTAACTTCTCTTTTGGCAGGTACCTAATTTTTTATGTCTTTTTCTTCATTTTCCCAGTGACCATTGAGCTTCCATTCCTACTGGCTCATTTGTTACTCCTACCTTTCTTCTTGACCTTTGAGGACACCATGGTAGGGAAAGGAGATCTAACATACTTACAACCATCGGCCAGTATGGAACAGGAGGTTTCTGCATGCTTTCGTGCATGATTAGATTTTTGCTTTATACCCACTGAATGCTGGGTTAGACTTTGGATTCCCTGTGATCCTGTGTGTGTGTGTGTGTGTGTGTGTGTGTGTGTGTGTGTGTGTGTGTGTGTGTGTGTGTGTGTGTGTGTGTGTGTTGCTGCACTAGCACTGAAGTCCAGTTAGAGTACTGCTGTGTGGTAGTTATCATGCCAAAGCATGTGTCTGAAACTCTTGTACTGTTGTCTCACCTTCTGGCCTTCACTAGGTGGCAGATGTACAGCAGACAAAGTCCCCATTCCCCAAGCATGGGTGAGCTGGCTTTGGCCTGCTCACTCCCATCTGTCCATCTCACTCTTCCATTGCCTGGGCTTGTTAGTCTAGTGTGCGTATATTTTTGTTTGTTTTGCTTACTATATATAGTATTATTCATCTCTGGGCCCCACTTATGTGGTTAATAAATGCACAGTAAATAGGTCAAAAGGAGACCTAACCGGATCATTTTGTTGACTCGTTAAATTTATTTTCTTGTCACTGTCCTGTAATAAGGCAAAGATGTAACAAGGATTGATTGAAGGCATATGGAAAATTGTCTTCTAAGTTAACCAAGTATAAAATTTCACTGACCTTGTTTATAAAAGTTTCCTGTAAAATTTTTCTGTTACTGTTGAACACAATTCACTCATAGAAAATAATAAAAACCTCTGCCTGACTACACTCTGTTTCTCTCTGTCTGATGGGCATCCCTCAGTAGTCTGCACAGCCTCCCTTAAACACATTCAAAGCTCCAACAAAGACAAAACAAACAAAAAAAAAACTGAAGCAACTGCCTGCATACAGGAACACAGTGGAACCCTGTACAAACCAGTAAAAGCTACTGCAAGTCCTAGTTTTATCAACAGATTGTGAACAGTTCCCTTAAACATATTCAAAGGTACAAAAACAAAACAAAAAAAAACCTGAAGCAACAGCCTGCATACAAGAACATGGAGAGCAGAACCCCATACAAACCAGTAAAAGCGCAAGCCTTACTTTTATCAACAGACTGTGAGCAGTGTAGGGCTATTATAATCTTCTCTCTCTGATATTCTTACTAATTCATCTGCTGTGCACCACTAGGTGACCCCCCTTTCCTCCCATTTATTGTAATAAATATATACATTTTCCAAAGCTTTGCATTTATTTTATATTATATTTTATCTTATATATTACATTTGATATTCTTATATTTTATTCCCCCATTTATTGTAACATATATACTGTTTCCCAAAGTTTTGCATTTATTTTATATTCTACTTCCATGATGTGCTACTGAATCTGATTTTGAGTTCACATAAATAAACATGCTTTCAGGTACTGACATGGGCTAGCTGGTTGTTTTTCTCTTCTCACAGCTTTCTCCAAGTCCTGGTTCATAGCCTCCCCCCTTTTCTTGTTCTCCTAACATAATTCTGTTGTAAATTTCCTAGCCTGTCAAACCTATTTTCTTACAGCTTTCTCCAAGCCCTGGCTCTTAGCCCTGCCCCTTTTTCTTGGACTCCTAACATAATCTTAGTGTAAGTTCCCAGCCCTGTCAATCCTGTCTATTCTGTCCCTCTTCCTCTTGAGAGTTTACTTCTTTCTCCCCTGAGCTGCGGCGCCATCTTTAAATACTTAGACCATCTGCTTGCCCTCCAGATTTCTTACCTTACTGATAGTTTTCTTTCTAGATAGCAACTCTGCAGTTGCTTTCAATCCGTTCGCCCTCTCTGCACTCAGGCTCACTCCAGTCCTCTGCCCTACCTCCATTCCCACCCACCCCCACATCAATTACATTTATACTTACTCTGGCTCCTCTTCCCTTCCCCACCACCCAATTATCCCTCTCTAATTCCCCTCTCATTACACCACTTGCCACACCTCACTTCCCCTCACATTACACCATTAGCCAAACCTGTAACCAAACCCACACATACCTAACATCTTAATTCACCTCATCATTACCCCATCAGTACAACCTCTTCTCCACCACCACCACATCTCACTATTGTGCACTAATTCTCACTGCTTTAGTCATCCACATCACATACTACAATGTCCATCTCTATAACACTACTCTACTTATCTTATCAGTCTCTTTCAATATCCTTCTACATCTAACCTCTCAACATCATTCTTCTACCTCTTCCTCCCACTGCCCATTATCCTCTCTCCCTATACAGTCTGAACACACCACTTACTTCTCACAAATTTCAGCCAGCCTTTACAACACAAGCATATTATTATGTACCAGAGTAAATATCCTCCCCCACTATCACCACAACAATAATATTTTCTCTCTAAATTATCCAAAGTAAAATGGAAACTAGAATACACTACTCTCCCATATCCAGTAATAAACCTATCACTATGTGGGGACATACATCCCAACCCGTGTCCCATTTCCTCTCCTTTGCAACCCCCAGCTGCCATAAATCAATAAACGCCACTACAAATAACCTGCAAAGCATCAAAAATAAAATACTTGACTTCCATACATGGATAGCCCACAACAAACCCAATGTTATTGCCTCAACTGAAACATGGCTAAATCCCCATATTAAAGATACAGAATTCCTTCCCTCAGATTTTGCCTGTCTTAGGGCCAACAGACCACCAAAAAAAGGTGGAGGCATCTCTCTAATATACCTCATGAACTATTGTCCCATATACAACACCCATCCCACAGTTCTCCACAGCCAAACTTCTAGTTTCTTTCCTTAAAATGAATAATTGCAAAAACCTCTGTGTTATAGTCATTTACATTCCTCCCCAGGCAATAACATCCCATTTCCTGAGGAAATCCTTGCCTGGGCATCTACTAACATAAAAAAATATCATACTGGGAGATGTAAATATCAACTGGCTAGACATATCCCTACATCACTCTATCTGCAATATCAGTCTGTATAAGTTCACCCAGCTAGTTAACACCATAACTAGTAATAATGGCTCAATCCTAGACTGGATTTTAGTGTCCGACCCAAATAAGATCATGTCCTGTGGTGCACTCTCCAGTAATATAAGTGACTACTTACTGGCCTTTATACAATGTGAATGTACCACAACAATTAGTAAACATCAGTACAGGGTTACCAGGGATGAATCCCAGTTCTGTCCATCTAGCTTTAACCAAAGGTTGTTTAGCATCAACTAGGATGCAGTAAAATCACTTCCCCTTGATGAGGCAGTTGAGTTCTTCAACCCAACCTTCCTCAGTATACTAAACAATCTCACTCCCCTTAGACAAAAGAGAATAAAGACCAACCATGCCAGTTGGCTAACAAGATCCACGAAGGATCTCATGAAACGCAAGAACAAATCATGGAAAATCTGGCAAAAAAACAAAAACCCATCTGACCTTGCCCAATACAAACAGCTCCAAAACCAGGTTAAGTGCCTAGTTCTACAAAACAAAAAGAACACTATCGTACATTACAAAATCAGCACAAGCAAAACCCAAAGAAATTCTGGAGCTCTCTCAACTCTTTATTAAACCCAGGCTTTAGTAATAATTTTTGCCCAGACCCAAAACACCCATTGAAATTGCTACAATCTTCAACTCCTATTTCTTAGATACTATAGCCAATCTAACTGGTACCTTTCCCAAGACCAACTTGTTCACCATATACCTCTCCACAGCTAACGCCAGTACACCTCCTATTTCCAACTTTATTCTGTCACCATTACCCACCTCAGCTATTAAAAAATTGCTTCTAAAACTGAAACCATGCACAAATGCCCCTGACACTATACAGGCTAAATACCTGCAAATCTCAGCCAACTTAATCACTTACCCCATCAGCATACTTCTCAACAGATCTATCCAAGAATCCTATATGCCCATCAGCTGGAAAAAAGCTTATATCATCCCTCTACACAAGGGGGGGCCCAACATAGACACCACCAACTTCCGCCCCATTGCTATACTATCACCCATCTCTAAGATTCTGGAAAAATGTATTTATTCTCAACTTCTTCACCAGATGACTCACAACCATATCCTCTCCCCCATCCAACATGTATTTAGGCCAGGACGTAGTACCACCGTTGCCCTCATATTCTTCATGGACACTGTCAACTGAGCCTGTGATGCTGGTAAAATCGTATCTTCACTGTTTCTTGATCTTTCTAAAGCTTTTGATACTGTATCCCACATTCTCCTTCTAACAAAACTCTCTAATATAGGTACCTCACCTCAAACTCTAAACTGGTTCACTAATTACCTCACTAACAAGCAACAATCAACTAAATGGCAGAACTCTTACTCTCCTTTTCTAAACACCACCACTGGTGTTCCTCAAGGCTCCATTTTAGGCCCACTGCTGTTTGGCATATTTATCAATAACTTCCACATTGCACTCTCTCAAGGCTCAGTCATCCAGTACGCAGATGACTCCACTATCATCTTTACTGCAAACAACTCCTCAGAACTACACCAACTCACCCAAAACATCCACACCTCCACTGAAATTTGGATGCCTAATAATTATCTTGCTCTGAACCCCAACAAAACCAAACTAGTAATCTTTGTCCCTAAAAAGTCCACCCCCATACAAAAAAGAGAACTTCACCATTCAATCCCTAAATGGTACCACCATCAACACTGTACCTAGCACAAAACTTCTAGGTGTCATCATAGACGAAAACCTCACATTCGACCTGCACATCCAGTCCAATGTCAAAAAGACACATCAAAAGATTGGCACTCTCTACAGACACAAACATCTACTCAGTGCATCAGCCCAACTTTCCCTTTTTCTCTTTTTTTCTATTACCCTCTCTTTTATATGGTGCTCCCTCCTCACAAACATTCAGTCCTCTCCAAAGTCCAAACTACACTCATGCTACAACAAAATTACTAAGTTTGTAACTAATGCCTCCTACTCATCCCACCAATGCTTATCATTACGTAACCTGAAATGGCTTGAACTCCCCAACTATCTCACCTTTATCTAACTAGCTACAGCTCACAAACTCATTCATAATCCATCCATGTGTCCTGCTTTATCTTTTAAACTTACTTTATACCATCCTAACAGACCACTCCAACCCAATAACTAACTGCTTGTAAATGTAGAAAAACCCAAACTTTCAGCTGGCCAGATGCTTTACTTCTTTACCATTGCAAAACTTTGGAACCCCACCCCCCAGCACTTAGATCCACCTGCTTAGTAACCCTCTTCAGGACATCTCTGAAACAACACCTCTCCTCATCTTGGCTGTGCACATGTGCTAACACCACATTTCAAATAACCTAACTTCAACCATCACAACTATTCTCACCCCCACTCTACTACTCTGGCATCCTCCTTTCACATCCACCTGTCTTTTAACTTACTTCACCTCTCCACTTCCCTCTTCTACTAACCCTTGTTTTCCTACCATTGATCCCTCCTGTCTACTTGTTCTCTTCCTAAGACTTATAGACCTACCGTTGAACCAGGCGAGGCATTCAGGTACTATCGGAGCCTACCTTAATATCATACCACCATTTATATTTGCAACAATATCCACCGACTTTGCTGATTCCTGCAACAGGACTCATATAGCCTATCGCTCAGTTATTACACCTTCTAAATGTGTGAAAAGTTTAAGTACCTACTCTCTAATTAATTCCTATATCTGCTTTGCACCCACTGCATGAAGTGTCCTGTATACATTTTGCTAGCTGAAAACTACTCATATGGAATGTTCTCATATATACTATGTATTGCTTGTATAATATCTTTGATTTGAGAATGATTACTTATGTACTGTTTTTACACAAATTGTATAAGCTGCCAATCTTCTTCTTCTTTCGGCTTTTCCCGGTTGGGGGTCACCACAGCAGATCACCTGTCCGCTCATGATTGGCAGTAGAGTTTTACAGTGTCAAGTTGCCAGCCCGGCACCCAGCCTTCCATGGAAGGCACACACACGCACACACTCACACCTAGGGCCAATTTAGAGTGTCCAATCCACCTACAGCATGTCTTTGGGATGCAGGAGGAAACCAGAGCACCCGGAGGAATCTCACATGACCACAGGGAGGACATGCAGACTCCACACAGAAGGCACCCCTCGCCAAGGATCGAACCGGAAAACCTCTTTCTGTGAGACGACAATGCTAACAGCTGCACCACCGTGGCTGCCATAATTGTATAAGCTGCCAATAATATGTACTAAATGTCTTTATTAATGTAAATTCTGTATTGTATGTGAAATGTCTTATATGTGGAGCTTTTCTCCCTGGGATTCCACTTAAAATGGGCACTTCTGGTCCAGCTGGACCATCCTGGTAAGCAAATACAAATAAATAATTAATAAAACAGGCCAATTCTTAACTAAGCATTAAATGAAAAGATTTGTCCATCTACAGTTCTATTCATGAAGAAGGAAAATATTTTCTCTCTCTGCCTACAAGTTATGGGAAAAGTCCCTAGTTTAATTTTGAGACTTCTACTTTTACTTACATCCTTGAATGCCTGTTTCCAGAATGGTGTAACAATAGCTCTGTCATTGTTTTTGTAATAAGATGCCTTTCTTTCTCGTAAATGAGGAAATGTTGCTAAAGTCAAGTAATGTAATACTTTGAATGCAGTCCTAAAAGGGCATCTCTTATTATTTCCTGATACATTAGAAGCTGCCAGTCTCTTTGCTTATTATTTACCTGCAAGTAAAGTATGCTTTGTTATGTATTAAATTCTTGCTTCCCAGTTACAATTAATAATTTTATTAAATATGTAATTCCCTGTTATGCGGGCACAAGTATATATCTATTCCACTGGTAGATTCTACAGTCCATAGAACAACTGCAGATACTCTAAATGAGCTTAGAGTGAGTGGTCATTGGAGTATGCAGCTATAGTGTGGTATACTTACCATGTTCACAGTGCATAGTATACCAGGTAAGCTCTGAATAAAGATTATACTCAAAATGCCTACCACTCTGTCACCGATGGTAGTCTGGTACTGCCTTCATTTCAACTGTATGCACTCTTAGGCTGCTTTCGTTTTGAACCCATTGTTAAAGCTTTTTTTCTGTGGGGGGAGATGGAATATCTTTATTTCTTACAAGCCTATTCTACAGCCACATATTCCCTCAACCCCCCCAAGACACACATAACTACAGACATTGGGTTGTCCACCCACAAGCAGCATCATTTGGAATTCTTGCACCATTTTTTTCAGTGTCTGTAATTTCAGAACCATTGGGATGTATATTTGGTGCCATGAGTTGGCATTCACTTGACTGGCCACACACCAACTATCACTCACTTCCACATCTGTACATACTGCAGTTGCACCTACACAGCCCAAATGTTTTTGGCTATCAGAGACTAAAGTCACTTACCCCATTATTCATGCTTACCATTCTGGACAGGATACTATAGTCATCTTCAGAAGAGATAGATTTCCCTTTCGGGACCATGGGCTGAAAAATATATATTATCAGAGTGTTTCTGTGGATTTAGTAAATTATTGGTACAAAAGTAAAGTTTTATATTATGTTGTACCAGACTTTAAGCAAAGTTTCCTTCAGCCTTGTCCCACTGCAACAAAGCAAGTTGTTCTAGAAATAGATCATATTTATTTAGGATGTACAGCGGCAGGGCTAGCCACCCAGTGGTGTAAACCTTGGCTCGAGATGATTTGTGACTGTTGAAGTGACACCCTGACCCCATGTGCAAAATGGGAAAAAGGGGTTGAGGATGGATGGATCAAGGAGATAATCTTCATTACTTGTTTTAACAAATGAAGGCAGTTTCAGGCTGATACTTATGTCTGCTTTGACTATTTCAGGAATTGTTCTAGGCTGGTCTCTCAGGACTCTCAATTCCTGAATAAAAACGTGATTCAAGAAGTAAAGCTTTTTCCTATCTGTGGTCATGTCATCTAGAATTCCTTACCTTCCTTTAAAATGGGACATTGCAGAGCTATATATCTTTATCTTCCTGAACTTAGAAACTACCACTGCAGTCTTGCCACCTGTAAATATCTTCAGCTTACCACTTGCCACCGACTCCTAAGTCCTTCTCCGTTGTTTCTTCTGATATTCCTCCCCTCTGTTTCTCTCTCTCTGTCTACTGTCTCCCGTTTACCAAATTATGCTTCATTTACTAGCTCCTGTTCTGCTTTCTGACATATCCATGCACCTTCTATATCCTTTACTCTCCTTCAGATAATCCTTATCCAGCTCCATCCCAAACCTCCTCAGCATTCATATTTTATACTTCTAGACTGCTGTATTAGTGCTACTGTATTTTGTATACTTTTATCCTTGTCTATCCTCTGTAATACAATACTGTATTTGTTTACACTTATGTAAATTACATCATCTATAGACTTTTTGTTTAATAGTAATATTTCTGTCTTATGCACATTTTACATAAATAAATCATCACAGTAGTTTTCTAATTTGCTTGTATCTTTTCAGTCATTGTTAAAAACAATTAGTAACACTCAGTCTGCCTACTCCTTATCAAGTAATAAACCAAAAAGTGCTCGAGTACCATATGGCAGGATCAAAAGGGGTAACCATGATGCATAGTTCAAAAGTTCAGCCGATTGGATGATAATGGACTAAACAGACATTCCTGTGGGCATTTGCAAGAGCTAAGTGGCAGGAAATGTTCATATAGCAGTGTCATAATGTTTGGAGAGTCTGTGTCTGATCTGAAAATGCATGGCAAGATATTTAAATAATCATGGGCAGGGACACTAATTTTCCTACTTTTCCACAAAAAATGCAGGTGAATCCAAAATTTAGATTTTCCAAGTATTGGAAAATATGGGATTTTCATAAAATTTGGCATTTTAGCCTAGAGGATTCATTAATCACAACCTGTATTTCTTCACATATTTACTGTTTATAAGACCGTCAGCTTGCTGTATTGAGTATTCTCTGCAGAAAACTTGTTTTAATTTCACAGGTTTGTAGATGCATTAAAAAATTATAATGAAATCATGGTAATGACCAGAAATTGCACATACAAAATTGTTTAATTCATGTATTTCATCTTGTGAAAAATAAATTTAAATTTTTCAAAACTGTAAATCAGTGCACCTGATCATGGATGTTTTAAAAGACCCTTCTTTCAAGGTTCTCCTAGTTCTTTCTGCTTCTAGAACTGGCACTGGTGGCCAGAGTAATGGGAGTTTTTACATTTATTTTACTCATCATTTGTCCTTTAACGACATTTTGTTTAGCCATGGTCCATGGCTAAGGCAAAACAAAATTGTCTCTGTATATATAGCTATATTTACCTCTCTCTCTCTCTCTGTATATATATATATATATATATATATGACTTAACCATTACCCACTCTGGCCTCCCTTCTCTCTGTTTTTATAATTCCCCTTCCTCACACACACATTTGCCTTCTACCTACTAATTTCTGTTTCTACCTTCTACCTACTGATTGTTTTTTCTCACTGCTTTTTCCTTTCTCTGCTGTGCAGCTCCGTTAGCCCTTCCGGCTCACTCCTCCCCTACCCTACCCCAATTCCCACCCACCCCAGGGCCCCTAGTATTATACTTGCTTAGCCACACACCTTATTTTCTCACATCCTAACTAATTTCCTGCCTCGTTCACACTTAACACTTAACACTCTCCTCTCCCATCTGACTGCCACACACATTCCCTACCTTCCTAATACTAATCTTCAACCTTGTCAAGCTCATCTATCTCAACATGTCCCTGCCTTTTAAACTACTTTATCTACTCCTGCTACTTAACATCCTTCTTTATACCATACCCTTACTTCCTATGAGTACTACACCCTCAGCAGATCTCCTAGCTTAGCTAAACATACTAGCACTGTCCTTCCCCTACCTAAACAAACCTACATTAACCTCCTCTCATCCTGCCCTTACTTTCCTCCACATTATCATAGAATACTCCATAACAAGTATCACACAACTAGAAAGTTCTACCTAATACCCTCTAAAACTCAAAATTATTTCCACTCCCTCAAACACTCTTACTGTTACATGGGGACATTCACCCCAACCCTGGGCCAAAGACTTCCCTCCTCCACACCCTCTCAAACCAAAATATTAACAATTTCAGTTCACCTTTCTCTTCTAACTCCCTTTCTATAGCACACCTAAATATTCAGTAGCATCAACAATAAAATTACACAACTCCATGCTTTAATTGACCTCTACTCATTTGATATTCTCTGTCTCACTGAAACCTGGTTGAAACCAGGTACCAAAGACAATGAAATTACTCCCCTGGCTATAGCATTTTAAGGCAGGATTGTCTAAACAAAAGGGTGGTGGAGTTGCTTTACTCTATAAATCTGAACTACAGGTGTCCTCTATTGACTCCCTACCCCCTGCCAATGCTGAAATACTCTGCAGCAAATTCCAAGTAAATAAAAGAAAAGCCATTTATATAATATCTTCCTATATCCCTCCTGGCAACAACTTGGATACCCTCGAAAAAATTCTCAGCTGGCTCTCCTGTAGCTTTCCACAGGAAACCATACTCTTAGGAGACTTCAATATTGATTGGAATTCCTGCACATCACCCAAACCCATCTATCACCTCAACCTCTTTAATTTCCAACAAACAATAAACTCCCCAACTAGGATTCACAAATCTACCAATAAACAAGCCATCTTAGACTGGATATTGGTCAACAAAATCCCCTCTCTTATAAAACTGGAATACTCCCTGACAATATCAGTGACCACCTTCTCACCTATATCACTAAACAAACAAATAATCTCAATCAGGCCAGCTATCGTACTATAAGAAACAAAAAGAAATTTAACCTTCCTATTTTCCTCAATGAACTCAAACAATGTAACTGGTCTGCTCTAAAACACCTTCCTCTGGATGAAGCGGTGGCCCATTTCAACAACACATTCCTCCAAATTCTTGAGTATCATGCCCCTCACGCTTAATTAGAACAGGATCCAAAGCTGCCCTTTGGCTTTCCAAAGAAACCAAGCAAACAATGCTATTAAGGAATAAACTATGGACAAAATGGAGAACAACTAAAAACCCAACTGACCATCAAAACTTCAAACACCTTAGAAACACCACAAAAACTTACCCATCTTGATAAAAAGAATTATTACCTTCAATATCAAAAAAATCAAAATCATAACCCCAAAAAATTCTGGTCAGGAATCAATAAACTACTCCATCCAGGAAATACCAAAACACCTACTCCAGCTACCTTAGCACAAACCCCACCCAACCTAATAGCCAATACATTTAACAACTTCTTCACTGAAACAGTCACCTGTCTTGCAAAGAACATGACTCCCCATACTTCCCTTAAAACATCTCCTCAAAATAACACCCCACTTTAACATTCAGTACAGTCTCCACAACATATATACAAAAGTTACTGTCAAAACTCAAACCTTGTACTCCTTCAGCTGACCAACTACCAGCTGAATATCTGCAGCTAGCATCAGCAGAACTAGCATACCCAGTCTCTATTTTAATTAACAGAACAATAACCGAATCTACTATCCCTTCCCTCTGGAAAGTCTCCCATATCGTTCCTTTGCATAAAGGAGGAAACTCTAATGAACTTTCTAATTTCCGTCCTATAGCCTTACTATCACCACTATCTAAAATCATGGAGCGTTGTATACACCAGCAACTTTTACATCATCTTTTACATAATAACCTACTTTCAGACACTCAACATGGCTTTAGACCTTTCCATAGTACTTCCACTGCTCTTCTCTCCTTTACAGATACTATCAACAAAAATCGCAATAACAAACTATACTCTTCTGCTTTGTTTCTTGACCTCTCTAAAGCCTTTGATATGGTCAACCATCAACTTTTACTTGGCACTTTGAAATCTCTCGCACTTGAACCTTCAGTATTGCACTGGTTTGACTCTTATCTGAAAAATAGACAACAAGCAGTCCTTTGGGACAGCCATCTCTCATCTCAGCTCCCAGTCACTATTGGTGTCCCACAAGGATCCATATTAGGACCCCTTCTCTTCTCCATATTTATAAACAACCTGTCTATCTCACTCCCAACACCCTCATGTATTCAATATGCTGACGATTCAACTCTCATCTGTTCTGCTGTATCTCCAGCTGAACTTCATTCTTCCACCCAAAAAGTCTTTACAACAGCAGAAAGATGGTTCCAAGATATATGTCTCCTCCTTAATCCCAAAAAAACTAAATTATTACTATTTTCTCCAACCCTGAAATCTACCCCTCTTTCCTTTTCTATTTTGTCTGACAATGGCACTATCATTACACCTGATAGTTCTGCTAAACTACTAGGTGTTACAATAGATAATCAACTAAACTTTGATTACCACATTGACCTAACTATCAAAACTTAATAAAAAAAATAGGTGCCCTCTATAGACTTAAGCCCTTTCTAACAGCAACCACCAGGGTGTCTTTAGCCCAAACTCATCTTATCTCTACATTATTATATGCCTCCCCATCTTTTATAAACCTTTCAAAATCTAACCTTCAGAAACTTGCCACAGCCTACCACAGCATTGCCAGGTTTGCCACAGGTGCCCCATTTCTCACACATCATTGTGTTAATCTCAAAAACTTGACTGGCTTGAACTTCAAAATCTCATTCTCCTTCAGCAATTAGTTATTACCTATAAAATTCTCCATTACCCTTCTAATACACCTATACTAAATAACCTTGTTGTCCCTTACAGGAATCTTACTTCCCTTCGCTCAGCTAACAAATTACTAGTGGCCACCCTCAAAACACACAATAAAGCTGGGGTCTCCTTGTTTACAAATACCATTGGCTCACACTGGAATAAACTCCCCATAGAACTGACCACTCTAGGCTCATCACAACTGTTCAGAAAACAACTAAGAAACTATCTTATAACTCACTGGCTATGCCCTTGCTCAAATCCTGACTGATCTCAGCTTCCATCTCTCTTTTCAACTCTTTCCACTACTCTTCCTCATGTCCCTATCACTACGTTTACCCCCCCCCCTCTATACTTCACCTACCATCCACTTGGATATTACTTCTCCCATTTATTTTCTTCTCTTTATATTACTGCAACCTATTATCTCACCTTGTATCTAAATCTCCCAGCTGTTGAAAGCTGTTTCTTTAAACTTCGTGCCCGACACAAATGTCTAACAAATTTGTTAATACTGTAAATAGTTGAATAGAGTCTTTGTGAGTTACTTGCTTTATTTCTTCATTAATTACTCTTCCAAGGATTTTGTAATTGAATTTCTATCGTATTGTGCTTTTTTTTTGCTTATTTTTGTCATTATTATTTACTAGTATATAGTGGAGCTTTTCTCCTCGGGCCTCTGCTGAAAATGGACATGTATCCAGCCAGACTAGCCCGGTCAACAAATGTAAAATAAATAAAATAAATATATATATATATATATATATACATAGATAGGATTACAGTCAAAATGTCACACCTGCAATGTGCGAATGTGTAATCCCGAAAGCAAATTTTCAGTATTTGAAATGAGTGAAAAAAAATGTTGAAGTCACAACAGAGAATCCACACTAGCATTAGCTGTTGTGGATTCAACAATTTGAATGCAGATCGCACTATAGTGGAGATCGGGAACTGTACACTTTCCCTCACTGTAGTGCAATCTCGGAGTTTATATATATATATATATATATATATATATATATATATATATATATAAGTAGCACGGCGGCTTGCCCCCTGCAAAATGTGTGTTGCATGACACCGGACATGGAGATAAGTTAATGTCAACAATTTGATTTCAAATTGTTGATATTTTTTCGTTCGTTATTTTTATCGGTCACTATCATAACTTTTGACAATGTTTTGCAAGTACGTCAGTACTCGTAAAAAACATTTTTGAAAATATGATAGTAAATCTATATATATATATATATATATATATATATAGAGAGAGAGAGAGAGAGAGATGGAGACAGTACGTGTATGGAGGCATGGCAGTTTTAGTGCAGCCAATCAACTTGTATTTTTGGGAAGTATTGGGGAGGGGTGAAGATAAAACCCACACAGACACAGGGGAAGAATACAAATTCCACACAGTGATCAGTTGTCAAAACTGAAGCCCACATCCAGTAGCTATGAAGCAAAGATCTTAACAGTGAGGTATTACCAGTAAGTTAATTCCTTTCCAATTTTTTGTCATGGAGTTTGCGATAATTGACCAGTTTGCACACGTATCCAAAGCTGGGCATAATCTTACTATACAACTGTTCCTGAAAATGCTAGTGTAGCATAAGTTCATATTATATGCCACTGCAACCACATATGGAAAATTTACTTTCTGTTGATGCTTTTTATAAGGGGACTAACACCCTTTTTAACCCTACTGCTCCTTTAGAACTAGCTAGGCAAGGGTTAAAAGAAGCACCAGCCCCTTTGAAATAGTATTAATATAAACTACATCTTGCATATGTGGCTGACTAGGGGTATGTATCAAAAGGCTCAAAGAATTCAGTTAAATAGTTATGCAGTTACTGCAATGATCTTGTTCTCTTAAGACTTTATGAGGGGTACAATTGTTGTACAATCATGCTCAAAACTGTCCTTGACAAGAGGCTTCAACATCAAAAGGGGATCCAGAGTGGAGGAGCAGAAAGTCTGCTTAAACTGTACGCACTGATGCATTTTACACCCCAAGATATGTTATTAATAGATGTGGTAAATATTCATGCCTCAATGGTGAAATATCATCAAACACTGAAGAGGTTGTTTGATATTCACTGTAAACTAATAATAATAATAATTTCCCATGAACATAACCAGTTTATTAGCTCACCAGTAGGCAGTAATTGTCCGAAAGACAAGGATCATTATAAATGGAAATGGAGTTTTTTTTCACAAGTCATGTACCTGAAGGTGGGGATTAGGCACCAATAACACAGCAAGAAGTAAAGTAAGCACAGTGCCTGCTGCCTTCATTACCTACTGTGTGACTCTAAGCAAGTCATCTAACCAGAGAGTGCTCCTGGGCCAAGTCTAAAAAGGTCTGTAATGATCAATGGTCTGTCCTGGTTAACAAATACAAATACACACACACACATGTAGTACAAATGCACACACAAACACATGGGATAGTTCTTAGGGGAAAGGGAACCTTTGTGTTTGTATACTACAAGCAATTTGGGTATGCAAGAGTTTTGTTTGAGATGAGACAGTATTGAGATAAGTTTTCTCTAGTAAGGTGGTTTATATCCCATTCAAGTAGTCTGGGGTTGTCTGAAGCCCTGATAAGGATTTGAACAAAGGTAACTGTTAAATAAAAATAAATTAGGACAACACAGGAGGCTCAGATGCAAGAAAACTTTACTAGTGTACACCAGGAGGCAAAAAACCATACAGTACAAGTATAGAATTCTGTCTAACATGATACAGGAAGTAAGCTTCATTATATACACTATACATTCAAGCTGTGCCCACCTTACTGACGTGGTAAGTTACAGGGCACCTACATCACTCTAGTCTACAATATTCTATTCATTAGAAAGTGCTGAGGTTATACTTTTTAAAAGTTTTCCCATGAGAATAATACAGCCTTGCAAAGCACCTGGTCAGTTATAATGTCTTTCTGTAAATGTTATTCTTTCAAGGTTTCAGTCCTGCTTGAGTACAATAGTCAGTTCAGTTCTTAATACGCTTCTTTGTTCTTCTCGCAACATACTTTTAGCAGCTGTGCTGATAATATTCACAAGGCCAGCTATCTCAGAGGAAGGAAGAAAAGATTCAATGCCTTATACATTCATTTTCCTGACCCAGCAGATAATCATTAGTGAAAAACATAAGCTTGCTGAGCTGGCTACTGCCAGGGTCAGAGTTCAATCACACTGCAGCTCCAAAGCTTCAAGCAATTACATGTAAGATCATTCTTACTGCCATATTGTAAAATAGAATAAAATGCATTACATACTATTTGCTTTTAAACTAGCACTTCATATATGTTTATGTACATATGTTTCTAACTAACCTTTCTTAATCAGATCTGTATTTTTGCAACAGTACTTGAAATGTGTATATCTGATTCCTGGTACAAGAGGAGTTGCTGCAGTTTCTTTTATCTTTTAACAGGATCTCATAATATCATGAAAGACTTTTATTCAAGGATAATTAGTATTTGTCATGTAGCTCCAGAGGATTTCCATGCTGCATGTCTGAAACTTTGTTTATAGTGTATAACCTAATGATTACTGTACTTATTTCCTTGTTTCACTTGCAAGAAAGTTACTGTTTGTCATTTTTGCATTTAAGTTACCTGTAACACATTGCATTTAAGTTACCTGGCACTTGCTCACTAAAGCAATTATATAAGTCAGCACTAAAAAATTAAAAGCACTACACCCTCACAAACTCCCCTTGAGTACCTTGTTTCCCATTGGCCCTTTTTTTTCAATTATAAAGGAATTCCCAATACTATTCTAGCATGTCCAAAGGTCAGTTGTCAATCTCCTCTCCGGTCCAGCTGGTGAATCTGGGAATCTTGAGGCGGCAATGTTACAACTGTCTCATGTACACAGACAACCCTCTCCTCCTTCCAACAAATTCCAACACATGTGAGAGATGCAACCATATAGCCAAACTGGAGGCTAAGCTCTCTCAACTCAGTACTGGCAAAACCTGTCAGGAAGGGAAGGAAACCACACTCACTACAATTCTAGTCTCACATAGACCTACCATGACAGCAAACCAAACACATAAACACACAAAAACATACTCGGAGGCCCTAAATAAAAATCTGCCTAAGCAGCAGAGACCTCCAAAGCAGACACCCAAGCAACCGCTACCCCAAAACAAAACATGAGCAACACATAGCTCACGAAGCCAGTGTGCCGAACAGTCACAGCCCTTAAGGCTAAACAACACACCTGATACACTTGTAATAGGTGACTCTATCGTCAGGCACACTGACGTCCCGCTCACCAGGCTGAACAAGGAGAAGGTCACGGTGAGCTGCCTGTCGGGCGCTAGGATCCGCCACATAACACAAGCACTCAGGTCACTCCAAGGCAAGTACAAATATGACTCAGTCATTGTCCATGCTGGTGTGAATGACCTGAGACATACCTCCCTGGACTGCATGAAAAGAGACATAGAGGAGCTCTCTGAGCATGTGGCCCAGGCTGGTATGACCCTGACCTTGAGTAGCATTGTACCCTCACCAAGAATGATGCCACAATATGAAGACAAAATGATCAATTTCAACAATTGGCTTAAGTATTGGTGTCATTCAAAGGGGATCCAATGCCTGTCAGCCTGGGATGACATGCTCAACAGGCCACGATGCTTCACTAGGGACGGCTTGCACCTGTCACCCCTGGGCTTTCGGATATTGGCAAAGGCTCTTGCTACCCCCATAGTGCCTCTTTTAGGCAAGGCTTAAAAGATGACCCCACCTCCATAGGTATCACAAGGGATAAGAAACTAACAGTAATGCTACTCAACACCTAAAGTCTAAACCTCAAGTAGCATGCACTCGAAACTCTCCTTAGCATGGAGAACATCGATATCTGTGCAGTAACAGAAACCTGGTTCAAGGCTCCCGAGAGCACCCCAGCACTACCAGGTTATACCTCATACCATGCTTTTCGGCCCCAAAACTTGGACCAAACCAGAAAAGGAGGGGGAGTATCAATATTCGTCAAAGATACCCACACCTTCAGGTTGGTGGCACAGCACGAAGCATCAGAGACTATCCATGTGCAACTAACAGTGGGTAAAACTGCCTTCCAGTTTATAGCCTGCTACAGACCACCCTCCCAAACCCAGGAACCCCACTCGGCCTTCCTGAGAACACTGGAAAATATGAAGGTCTCTCCAAACACCATTATATTGGGCGACTTCAACTACCCAAACATAGACTGGGAGCATTACTCTAGCTCCAACACCCTAGCTCAAAGGTTCCTAGAATTTATAAACTCAAATGCTATGGAACAACTTGTTACCACTCCCACAAGAGGGGAAAACATACTGAACCTGATCATCACCAACATGGGGACTCTATGCTCCAGACCAGAAGTGTATCCCTCACTGGTAAGATCAGACCATAAACTAATCTCACTGGATATTCACATCCTGACCCCACCCCCTGCCCAGAAAACCACAGTGAAAAACTTCTCTAAAGCAAATTTCACACTCCTCAAAACCGAGGTGGAATCCTTCAAAGCCCCCGGGCCTGTGGAAAGTATGGCCCAGACCGCAGAATCCTTTATAAACGCATTCTAAGAACACCTTCAGGAATGCATGGATCATGCAATCCCAAATAAAACCAAGACCCAATCCTCCAAAGGCAGACGTCCTGTCTGGTGAACACCAGCCATAAACAAACTATACAATAGAAGGAGGAAGCTACTACATGATAAAGCAAAATCCTAAAAAGGGAAGGCATCTCTGATCAGTGTTAGCAAAAAACTACGGGCACTCATAAAATTGTCTAAGGCCAGCTTTGAGAGAAAAATTGCACAGGACACTAAGGATAATCACAAGGCTTTATTTAGTTATGTTAGGAACCTGGGTGGGAATTCCCAGATATGCTCAGAATTAGTCCAAAATGACAAAAAATACACCGAACCCACAGACATTGCCAACATCCTAGCTGACAGGTTCAGCGAAAACTTCTCCCCCCCCTCCACACCAAAAGGGCAAATATCTATCCCAGCAGAGTGCTGCCCCCCTGACATCTCAGATGCTCAGGTAAGAGCCGCCTCTCCAAAGCAAAAACACAGCATCAATGGGACCAGATGGTGTCCCGGGCCCTACATGAACTCCAAGAAGAGCTAAACCCAAACATAAAACTACTGTTCAATCTCAGCCTTACCACAGGATATGTACCCAAAGAGTGGCGTACAGCAACAGTGGTCCCTCTCCACAAAGGTGGTGCCTCAACGGATCCTGGAAACTATCGCCCCATAAGCCTGACTAGCTTGGTCTGCAAAGCTATGGAAAGGATCATCATGGACCTCATAAAAAAAGATATTGGGGACCTACAGACATTGGATCCTACCCAGTTCGGCTTTGTTAAGGGCAGATCCTGCCTCTTAAACCTGGTTGATTTCTTTGAAACAGTCACCAAGGCCATTGACGAGGGGAAGGAGGTCTACACAGCCTACCTGGACCTCGCAAAAGCCTTCGATACAATACCCCACTCGGGCATTATAGATAAGCTCACCAGCTTAAATATAAACCCCTATGTCACTAGATGGGTTGCAAACTGGCTCAAGGACAGAACCCACATGTTTAGAATTGCTGGAGCCATGTCAGACTCCAAACTAGTTACAAGTGGCATCCCACAAGGCTCAGTCCTGGGACCTCTCCTGTTTGGTATATATTTCTTGGAGGTACAGGCCAACACGGAAGGACTGTGGCTGACCAAGTCCACAGATGACTGCAAACTGGGCGCTATAATCGACTTTCCACCCGACACAAGCATCCTCCAAAAGGGCCTCATAGAAATAGACAACTGGTGCCAGAGCCATGGCCTCAAGCTAAACACCAAAAAGTGTATAGTCATCCCCTTTGGCAAAAACAAAGTGCCCACAAATTACCACATAGGTGGTAATTCATTAAGTACAGAAGAAGTAATTAGGGACCTGGGGACCCAAGTTGATAGCAATCTCTCATTTGACAACCACGTGGCCAAAGTGGTTAGAAAACATTTTATATAGCCCACCTAATCATGAAGGGATTCACATCTAGATCAGGGAGGTCATCGTGCCTCTTTACTCATCCCTCATCAGGCCCATAATTGAGTACAATGCCCCTTTTGGGATGTACCTTACCAGACACCTGCAGCAACTGGAAAGACCCCAAAAGTACCTCACCAAGAGGATCAAAGGGCTCAAACAGATGCCATATGCTGCCCTGTTAAAGAAACTCCAGCTCTACTCAGTGGCATACCGCCTGCTCAGAGGCGATCTGTGCCTGACGTATAAAGCCATGTCCAACCCGGAATTAATGGACATCCTGCACCTCAGAAAATCCAAATCCCATCGAGCCACGCCGAGAGACTTGAACCTCAGCACTGAAATAAATAGGACATGCTGGAGGGACAGATTCATAACCCAGAGGCTCCCTTCACTCTGGAATAAAATCCCAGTCCAGGTTAGGCAGAGTCCCTCATTGACTCTCTTCAAGAGGAATTTTGATGAGTAGATGGGGGATCGTAGGTTTACCCCGGGTATCACTTCTGTGTCACTGTTAGACAGAGGCACAGCATACTAACCTCGAAAAAGGGCATAGCAAAATTAATTTAAAATGGGTGGCGAAAGCCAAACACACTCTGGCTAGGCTTATAAATGCCCTAGGGCAGATAGCCTAGTATGAACCTATGAACCTAAAATTATTTGCTCCCAATCAGTACAAGGGGAAGTTTATAAAGCAGAGAATATTGGGAAACTTGAAGTGATAGTGACACACAGGGTTGCTTCCTGAACATAGTCTAGTGCAGGGGTCTTAAACTGAAATAACCATTGGTGCTGTATGAAGACTAGCAAACTCAGACAAGGTCCACAATCTCCAAGAAAAAAAGAATTGAAGGTGATGTAAAAGTGGTGTCGTCACTTCCCTCATCTATAATCTTGCTGCTTGAGGTCTGAGGGCCATGAGTTTGAGATGCCTAGTCTAAGGTGAAGTGGAATGGGATGCAGATCAAAGAATTGTGAGTTTACTTACTCTGTTCATTAAAATTTTCACAGGTACCTAGGTAGAATTGACCAGTGGGAGAGACCCAAGCAGGGGTGGCCTGCAGTCCTAACTTGATGCTCATTACCTGTGCTTTCCAGACCGATTGTTCCTAAACAGGGAGAGATTTGGCTAGGTCAGGCTGGGTTTTACCTCCGAGAGTGGAATAGCTGTAATGCAATATTTAAAAACTAATTAGGAGCATAAAATATATGTGGACATTACAGATTTTTAGAAGACATACTGATTTTATGGAAGGGTTGTATAGAACAGTGGCAAGTTTTGTTTGAGTTTACTGGAAGATTCCACAGAATTCTTAAAATGTACATGTATGGATGCAAATCAGATCAGCTATTTGGATGTAACTGTCACTAAAGATTTAGAGTTGAGAAGTTATACTTCAGTGATTTATTGTAAAGAAACTACCAAAAGAATGGAACTGTTAAAGGGCAAATGGTCAGTTCCTCTAAATTAACCACTAGAGATGATGTGTTTGAAAAGGATTTCGAGTTTTTCTGTACCCTATTTACAGAGAGGATTATCCAGCCTTTTTTTTGTATGAAGCTAAAAGCGAGATTTTAAGGGAACAACATAGTAAATTTGCACCAATTTGTAACACAAAAGAGAGGTCAAGTTATGGTAAAGTCCCCACTTGTAAGGGTGGTTGAGACTAAGGTTGCACCTGTATCGGATGTAGTTCAATTTATTATTCCATTCAGAAGTGATGTGCATAAATATATTGGTTCTTTCCTGAAGAACTGGAAGTTGATTTTTAAGACAGACATGAAACAGGCTTTAAGCAGGGCACCAAAAATTGTTTTTAGTAAGGGTAAATCTATTAAAAATTTACTGGAAATCATCACAGCCGACAGGTATATTGAATGCAGATTTGGGCATTTGAAAGTATGTGGGTGTTGTCATTATTGTAGGTTCATCCATGAAGGTCCTTATGTTGCAGTGGATGGCTTTGACAGGATTAGCACTTGTCCAGGGAGATGTAATTGTAACAGTTCTGGGGTGGTATATCTGCCTACTTGCACAGGCTGCAACACGTTCTACATGGGTAAAAAAAGAAAGCTGAAAGAAAGAATAAGAGAACACTTGTATGACATTAAGAAGCAAACAGCTACTAATGTCCTAAGCAGGCATTGCAGACAGTGTGAAGCATAAAATAATTGTTTTTTTTATCATCTATTAAGTAGTGAGGAACATTAGGGATGGAGATATGGAGAGCTTGTTTGTATTTAAAGAATTAGTTTGGCAATTGAGGCTGAATGCCTCTGTGTTTCCAGGTCTCAACAACAACATTTCTGTTTCTAGTATCCTCAGGATGTGAGCTAATCAGTATTAATGTTTGTGTTAACTTTTATGTTTAAATCATTATATGAGAACGCTGACCAGTTAGATGTGGTTTATTGGAGTTTTGAAAGTATTTCTTTAGAAAAGGGTATACTTGTTTTTAATGGTAATTTTATTAAATTTTATCATTTTGTTAAAAAATGGTGCATTTTTATTATAAACAAAATTTAAGATGTATGAAATTTCAGTAGTGATAAGAAAATGAACAACTTCTGCATTTACATAATATATATATTGTTTTGGTCGTGCACTAGGGTATTAGGAAAATACATCTGTAAGGGAGTTTCATTTGTTTGTAATGATTGGTTGGTTTTAATTAATCTACTAATTGAATTGGTTATTTAATGCTGCTAATTATGTTTGTTTACAACTCTGATAAAGTCTGGTGTATCTGGACAAAAATGCTTAGTAGTGTGTACAAACTGTGTTATTTATTTCTGGTCATGGGTGCGACATCAGCATTAAAGATTTTAGTGGAACTGTTCTATCCTGAGTCATCCTATGGAGAATTTACTAAAGAGACTGGGGAGAATCAGTGACCATACAGAAGTCTGTTATGCAAATAAGTGATGAAAAAAGTTAAGCACATTATTGCATACAGCAATGATTTTACCATTTTGCTGTACCCAAGAAGGACTTCTGGTTTGCAGAACAAACTATAAAAGAGTTCTGAGCCATTTTACAGGTAATTGTAAAGGATATAGGTTCTAATAGCAGGAGGATGTACAACTAGTTAGCTCCGCTAACTGCTTTTTTCTTTCTTTAATCCCCTTCCCCATAATGACCATCAAGTCCACTCTGACTGGCTTATTTACCGTCATACACTATCCTTACTGTCAGTAGGGACTGGATGGGACAAGAGCCGGGGTTTAGAACATCATACAGTGTAGTTAGGTATATTGTAAATAAGTTTTATCCACCCAACAATGGCCTCAAGATGCATCAATGAAATGGAGCCTGCAGAGCAGCCTACTGGAGCATGTGTGCTTCCTTACACATCCAGACCTCAGCAATAGTGCATAATCCTACTTGGCAGGCCATACGTCCATGGATCTTCTGCTGTGATGCATTGTCCCCTGAACTCTTCTATCTGGTAGTATCAGATCAGGGCTGGACTGCCTTCCTCCTCTCAGAATAAGTGAACTGGACATAGCTACTCACTCCCACCCCACTAGCTATCTTTCCAAGTGCCTGGATTTGCTAAATGAACTTGGGTCATTCATATTCCAATAAGGGTACCATCCTGCTGTGTCACAGAGCTGGCTAACTCCACTGATTGTCATTTATTGGTATAAGCTAGGACCTCAGTGGTCACACAGTAATTCTTTATTAAACACGTACTGGATCAACTGTATATTGGCCAAGGGTCCACTTTAAAATACTGACTTTCAAAATCCCTAAACTCAAAATACTGAGACCAAAATCTCTAAAGCTCAAAATACTGAAAACTCAAAATACTGAGAAAACACAGGATACCATCACTTATTATATTCCAGCACATGTACATACTGAAACAAATAAAACACAAACCATATTACTCTTCTCCAAGTATAAGCAGGGGGGGCAAGCCACCCTGCACCCCCCCCTGTAGGGGGCTGTGCCTTCTACCCCCCCGCCACTTAAATATATCAACTGCGAGATTGCACTTTAGTGTAGTGAACTGCAATTTCGGAGTTGATATATTTAAGTAGGGAGTGTGGGGGTGCAGCCCCCCACATGGGAGGTGCAGGGGGGCTTGCCCCCTGCCTATACTTGCATACGAGTAATATGTTTCTGTATGTAGTTCTGCTGCAATATAGTTGTGTTGCTGTACTGTGTTTTTGTTTCTTTCGATATTTTGAGTTTCAGTATTTTCAGTTTTAGAGATTTTGGTCTCAGTATTTTGAATTTAGGGATTTTGAAAGTCAGTATTTTGAAGTGGACCCATTGACCAAACACCTAACTCTCTTTTTCAAACTCCATCCTTAAAACTATAATCAGTTTTAGGTCACTACATTTTACAGAAATAAAATATTTCCGTTTCTGTCTTGATGATGAAGTGAATGGACTGTTTGCAGTATAACAGCCCTCTAAGTCTTTTCTCTGCACTTTGGTGAGGCATCATAATTAAGGGAGTTGCTTTTGTTTAACTGACTTACCACCCTATGACCTAGTAGAAAAAGTCTGGTTAAATAATGCCTAGCAATTAGGAACATTTGTAGTATTTAAACTCTTCAAAGAAAACGTTAAGGAGTTTAACCTCTCTGGTATCTTCATTCAGCTACTTTCCTCTAATTCCTGTTGTACTGCAACCTTGTCTAATCCCAGGTTTGCGCATTTTCTTCTAACCTCTAACCGTTTTTGATTTTTTTCTCCATGTAGCCATTACTGTCATTATCATTTTCACTCACAGTCTATGCACTACCCTTTCTGTGAGTGTTGTTTTCTGGTGTTATCCTATAGGCTACTTCCCCAATAATTCAGTATCTTTGTTATACATATAATCCCAACAAAGAGCTAACACCCCTCCCCTTTAAAAGAAGGTAACACTAACTGCTGTTAGTTATCTGAAGACATTCATTCCTAATCCGTGCAACATAATCAGGAAAGCTCCATTGTGCAGAGGGATGGAATTCTGACTGTGACCCAGATCACTGGAGTTTAGTTAGTTCCCCTGGCACTGGAGAAGGGACGGATGGAGGGGGAGGAGAGTGAAGGGGATGGTCTGTTTGCCCCTGCCATGGATGAGTGTGGTTTGTGAGCCCGGGGTGGGGGGGGCACACAGGGTTTTGCAGTTTGAAAAACACCATTAATCTTGTGAGGAGAGGAGCAGAGCTGCTTGGAAGGAATACCCCTTGTGTAAGTCAGAGGACATCCTCCACTGTTGGCTCATTGCATGCTCCCCCTACACCTCATCAGGGTGCAGGTGATTAGGACCTGGAAGATAAAAATATTCAAAAGCACATCTGATGGCTGCTTCTCCAGTAAGGAAATAAATAGTTTGATAGACTAGAGGACTGAGTGAGGGTTTGATGATTACCAGTCAGCAGGGACAAAAACTGGAAAAAAACACATATATTAGGAGCAGTTAACAGTATATGTTTTTCAGCTAAATTCGAATTTAAGCCTTAGGTAAACTAGTTGGGTTTGCTTTTTATAACCATTTTATACATTTCCTCAGGTCTACTTGGGTTTTCCATTTTGTAACCATTTTTAATAAGTTTCCTCAACCTCTGATATGCTGAGCTTGGGCCTGAATACTACACTCATTGCATCTGATCAGTTTTGATTTTGGATCTCTGTCTATTGACAGTAGTAATGTTGCAAAATTACTCTCTTAATAGCAATGTTTTGATAACTTCTAAAGTTTGCCTCTTTTTCATCAGGCCTTTCTTATGCTACTCTCCAGTACAACTCTGGTGCTGCTAGTATAACAAGTTTTCTTATATTTTTTGGTCTGTTCGGTATCCTCCTCCACAACCTTCAAAGACCCAGCCCAAGTGGCTCTGCTATCTGCAACCAGTTGGCTCATTCATTATCCAGCATCAGGAGCCAGATATCACCAGGCTAAGCAAGAGCCCTACACCCCATCTGTTCCATCCCAGGAAGCCCAATTGTCTTATCCACTCCCCTTGGTGTGAGAATTGGGTGGTAGTGAATGGGCCAGCTTGTAAGTCTTGCAGAGTGGCCTACCCTTACCTCCCACTAAAAGGTTTGACAGCTCTCCACAGCTGCCTGGCTGGAGGAGAAATATGCATACACACCTACAGCCCTCAGTTCAGTGGTGTGCATTATGCTGCTAGCAGCTTGAACATGCCTATCCTGTTATGTAGGTGATTCCTTACCTAGTGTAGGCATTGCCAGTATTGTGGGGCAGCCTAACTTCTCCTGAATGGGCAAGGCCCTCCTTTCCACACAGCCCTTTAAGCACCTATGCCATTAGTCAAACACAGGCTACCTGTGATGTAGTTAGGGCGTCATCCGTTTGCACCATGAGGCCAAGGTCTGTCCTTCTAGATATGTGGCATGCCACTGAAATTAGTTGTTTCTCCTGTATATTTCTTCTGGTTTACCAAAACTTTGCAAAAGGAACATCTTTGGTAATATTATCAAGAATTTATTCAGTTATTAAAAACATCATATGCACCAAAAATTAGTCTGTAAAATATTCTGCCTCTAATGGTAATTTTCCATGGGCATTAAGTTCTGTATGTAAATAGATCAATGCACAAGCAGAATGACATTTTGAGTATATCAGTACATTGATTAGGGCTTAAGTCTAAACACCAGTATTAATAAGAATTACCTAAGCATTTGCTAATTGTCAACATTGTACAAAAGCTACATATTCAGTTTGTCTGCCTTCCCCTTCTCCTTTCTTTCTTTTGATCCTGTTCCATGTACTCTCCATTTGTGTTTGCCAGTTACCACCTCTACTAGGATGTATTCACTTTTTTTGTAATGAACTTCTTTCTTATCCTCATCCATCCTTCCCTTTCTAAACTACTTGTACTACTGAGAGTTGCAGTGGAAACAAGATGAATGGACCTTCCTATTCTCAGCAGCAGTTGTTGACTCATCCTATGGGATATCAGCTGTTCCTAAGCAAACTCAGAGATATAATCCTTCCAGTGTGTAACTGCTGTGACTTGGGGCCTTCTTCCAGTGCACTGCCTCTGGTATACCTCTTATGAGACATCATTAGTAGGTGGTCCATCAGCTAACTTCACTCAACCAAAAGGTGCCACAGATCTCCTCTGAAAATGCTGAGCTAACCTGCAACTACCCTGTGAACAAACCTTACGTTTGCTGTTTGTGTCTGTAGTCCTATCCAGTCAGACAGTATCCAAAGCCCATACCCACAGGTGAGGATACGAACACAGACTGAATGGTATGTTGAGGATCTTGTCCTATGACATATTTCTGTGTGAATGGGAAGAATATATACTAAGCCTGACACTACAGTATCTTAGACTATACCCCCCACTCTGCTCCCAAATACAGTATCTAGAAGTTAGTAAATATGAGTAAAGGGATGTGATGGGACTTAGCCTCTCATGTTCAGTGGTGTATTTGAGGGTGCTGTCCTGTGAACTTCAAAATACTTTAAGGGTGTGACAGTGAGTTTCAAAATCCAGTGTTTATACTAAACTCATCATTTATTTTTCAAACAGTCTGGACTTACAGGATTAGGTCTTAGACTTCTGATAGTGAGCCCACAGTTCTTACCTCATCATCACAGTCCTTTACAGGGCCTACAGTACTGTCACCACTGCACACTTGCTCTGGTCAGTGTCCTAATCCCATATACCTTTACTCATGATCGAGACCCCAGCACACTAAAATTCTCCCACCTAAGGTAGCTGCTCCCTTCACCTACAGAGATCAGTCCACTTTTTTCTATGAGACAACCATGACCTCTGATATTGAACCAACATCTTCACAGTCTGCAGTGCAGCTGTTCTGATGCATACTGGTGACCAAAAGTCACTTGAGAGGATATCATCATCTAAAAGCAAAAGTGTTGCAACCCTCAAGGTTACAAACTGCATAATCACAAAACCTCAGATGCACCTAGAGATTCTAACTATAAAAATCAAGAATAGAAAAAGAGAAAGATGCACACCTAGTCATACATCAACCTTGAATGCTTTCATTTTAACACAAAGAGTAGGGGGCACAACTCTTGCTCCTCAAATATAAGGAATGCTCTTCAGTCCCCTTATACTATTGTAGAACCACCCACAAAACATTCACAGGTGTATGTCGTTTATATGTCTTCTCCAGTTTCACAAAACACATGCAGACAGTATTGCCAAATTCCTACTACCCCCCATCCCTCAATATCTGTGCAAGGACAAAGAGGTGAAGTACTGCTTCACAGTCCAGCCAAGACAGCAGCTCCTATCGAAAAAGAGGCTCAGTTTTCAGATGAAGTCATACCTCTTAACTGTCCAGAATTTCACAGAATGTCCCGATTTTTGGTTTGTTCACTCATAAACATTATGATTTTTCTGGCAAATCATTGAGGAATGGAGTCAGTAAATAATGACGTACATTTGAGTTTCAGAATACATATCCTTCAGGTATGCATACTAACACAAATGTTGTTATTCAAGCAACTTTATATGGGAGATATTTAAAATTTGACCCTATTTTTGGGCCTTTGTCCCCCATATCATTTTAGGCTTTGTCCTGACTTCTTGTGCTAAGAGGTTGAGAGGTATGTATAGTATCCTTTTCATCACCCAGGCATAGCCTTACCCAAGGTGACTGAGGAGAATAATCCTTTAACTGCAACACATTATATTTTCTCCCTTTTTGAAAATAGGGGCCTGGATAAATGGGGAGGGTTTCATCAGGAAGGGCATCCGGCGTAAAACTTTGCCAAATCATTTCATGCAGACACCAGTAAATATTTCCACACCAGATTGGTCGAGGCCCGGGTTAACAACAACCGCCACCAGTACTGTTAGCCAACAGAGTGCTGGCGGAAATTGGGCTACTGTTGGCCGAAGGAGGAGAAGAGGTGGAAGGCATGGCTGAAGGCAGGAAGAGAGGAGAAAGGCTAGAACTGTGTTAGTGAGCGTTGGAACTTTGAATGTTGGCAGTATGACTGGTATATGGAGAGAGCTAGCTGATATGATGGACAGAAGGAAGGTTGGTATATTGTGTGTGCAAGAGACCAGATGGAAGGGGAGTAAGGCTAGGTGTCCCGGAGGTGGGTTCAAATTGTTTTATCATGGTGTGGATGGGAGGAGAAATGGCGTAGGAGTTATTCTGAAGAAACAGTATGCTAAGAGTGTTTTGGAGGTGAAAAGAGTGTTGGATAGAGTGATGTTTATGAAGCTGGAAATTGATGGTGTAATGATGAATGTTGTTAGTGCATATGCTCCACAAGTTGGGTGTACAATGGATGAGAAAGAAACATTTTGGAGTGAATTGGATGAAGTGGTGATGACTGTACCCAAGGGTGAGAGAGTGGTGATCGGAGTAGATTTCAATGGGCATGTTGGTGAAGGGAACAGAGGGGATGAGGAAGTGATGGGTAGGTATGGTGTTAAACAAAGGAATGCAGAAGGTCAGATGGTAGTGGATTTTGCGAAAAGGATGGACATGGCTGTGGTGAATACGTATTTTAACAAGAGGGAGGAGCATAGGGTGACATACAAGAGTGGAGGAAGATGCACACAGGTGGATTATATCTTATGTAGGAGGGCCAGTTTGAAGGAGATTGGAGACTGTAAAGTGGTGACCGGAGAAAATGTAGTTAGACAGCATAGGATGGTGGTTTGTAGGATGACGGTGATCAAGAAGAGGAGGAGGAGTGTGAGGGCAGCACCAAGGATCAAATGGTGGAAATTGAAAAAGGGTAATTGTGAGGTGGAGTTCAGGGATGAGTTAAGACAGACACTGGGTGGCAGTGAAGAGTTACCAAATAGCTGGGTAACTACAGCAGAGCTAGTAAGGGAGACGGCTAGAAAGGTGCTTGGTATCACATCTGGACAGAGGAAGGATGACAAGGAGACATGGTGGTGGAATAAAGAAGTACAGGAGAGTATACAGACAAAGAGGTTGGCAAAGAAGAAGTGGGATTGTCAGAGAGATGAAGAAAGTAGACAGGAATATAAGGAGATGAGGTGCATGGCGAAGAGAGAGGTGCCGAAGGCTAAGGATAAGGCATATGAAGAGTTGTATGAAAGTTTGGACACTAAGGAGGGAGAAAAGGACCTGCACCAATTGGCTAGACAGAGGGACCGAGCTAGGAAAGATGTGCAGCAGGTAAAGGTGATAAAGGATAATGAGGGAAATATACTCACAAGCGAGAAGAGTGTGTTGAGGAGATGGAAAGAGTTCTTTGAGGGGTTGATGAATGAAGAGAATGAGAGGGAGAAAAGGTTGGATGATGTGGGGATAGTGAATCATGAAGTGCAGTGGATTAGCAAGGAGGAAGTAAGGATAGCTATGAAGAGGATGAAGAATGGAAAGGCTGTTGGCCAAGATGACATACCTGTGGAAGCATGGAGGTGTTAAGGTGAAATGGCAGTGGAGTTTTTAACCAGATTGTTTAATGAAATCTTGGAAAGTAAGAGGATGCCTGAGGAATGGAGAAAAAGTGTTTTGGTACCGATTTTTAAGAATAAGGGTGATGTGCAGAGCTGTAGTAACTACAGAGGGATGAAATTGATCAGTCACAGCATGAAGTTATGGGAAAGAGTAGTGGAAGCTAGGTTAAGAAGGGACATGATGATTAGTGATCAGCAGTATGGTTTCATGCTGGGAAAGAGCACTACAGATGCAATGTTTGCTCTGAGAGTGTTGATGGAGAAGTACAGAGAATGTCAGAAGGAGTTGCATTGTGTTTTTGTAGACTTAGAGAAAGCATATGATAGGGTGCCTAGAGAGGAGCTGTGGTATTGTATGAGGAAGTCGGGAGTGTCAGAGAAGTATGTAAGAGTGGTACAGGATATGTACGAGGGTAGTGTGACAGCGGTGAGGTCTGTGGTGGGAGTGACGGATGCGTTTAAGGTGGAGGTGGGGTTACAACAAGGATCAGCTCTGAGACCTTTTTTATTTGCAATGGTGATGGACAGGTTGACAGACGAGATCAGACAGGAGTCCCTGTGGACTATGATGTTTACAGATGACATTGTGATCTATAGTGAGAGTAGGGAAAAGGTGAAGGAGACCCTGGAGAGATGGAGATATGCTCTAGAGAGAAGAGAAATGAAGATCAGCAGGACTAAGACAGAATATATGTGTGTGAATGAGAGGGAGGATAGAGGAATGGTGAGGATGCAAGGAGTAGAGGTGGTGAAGGTGGATGAGTTTAAATACTTGGGGTCAATAGTTCAGAGTAACGGTGAATGTGGAAGAGAGGTGAAGAAGAGAGTACAGGCAGGATGGAGTGGGTGGAGAAGAGTGTCAGGAATGATTTGTGACAGACAAGTACCTGTAAGAGTGAAAGGGAAGGTCTACAAGAGGGTAGTGAGACCAGCTATGTTATATGGGTTGGAGACAGTGGCATTGACAAAAAGGCAGGAGTTTGAGCTGGATGTGGCAGAGTTAAAGATGTTAAGATTTGCACTGGGTGTGACAAGGGTGGACAGGATTAGGAATATGTATATTAGAGGGTCAGCCCAGGTTGGAAGGTTTGGAGACAAAGTCAGAGAGGCAAGATTACGTTGGTTTGGGCATGCTGAGGAGGGATGCTGAGTATATTGGGAAAAAGATGCTAAGGATGAAGCTACCAGGTAACAGGAAAAGAGGAAGGCCTAAGATAAGGTTTATATATGTGGTGAGAGAGGACATGCAGGTGGTTGGTGTGACAGAGCAAGATGCAGAGGACAGGAAGAAATGGAAACAGGTGATCCGCTGTGGCGACTCCTAATGGTAACAGCCGAAAGAAGATGATGATGATGATCTCAGTTTCCCACTTTAGTAGCACTTTTTCTGGTTTCTGCACAACATTGAAAAGATCATTGACTATGGCAGGCCAAGACTGTCCAGTGCATTCTGCATTCCCAACTGGTTCACATCCATTTCTGCTACCTTGTCACAGAGGAGCTGTGCAATCACTGCAGGAACCTCATTTACAGATATGGACTGAGTTCCAAAAGTTGTTTCTGGCACTACCGACTCTGAGGAGGTCATACTGACAGGATTCAGGTCTTTCTCAAAGTGTTTCTTTCACCAACTGGCAATGTCCCCAGTAAAAGTCAACGGTTTTCCACCTTGGCTGAGAAAAGCCTGGGTAACATCTCACTTCCATCTCCTGAGTTATGGAATGGTTTGCCAAAACCTCTTTAGGATCATTCAAAAGTCATTCTTCATGGTCTAACAAAACTGTTCCTACACCCTGGCCTTCACTTGAACAGTGCTGCAACTTCTGCCTTCCTGGCCAGATGCAACCCACTGATCATAGTCAGAGATCCCACTCTCCCTAAAGAAGTTGTTTTTCTATAGGCTGATGGCTTTATTCACCACTGTTATCCACCAGTTGGTTCTTAGACTGCCAATATGACAAATGCCAGCCACCTTTTTCACCACAGCTATTGAGGTTTTGAACATGTTCTATTCAGACCTCATGTTTCCAGCTTCTCCGGTATATTGAAGAAGCATGTCTGAAATGAAGTTGAACTTAACCCACATAACAATTAAGACAGATCTTCTCAGGGCACTATTTTTAAGCTTTGCTGGCTCAGTCCAGCTATCACCTCAGGTGTTTGACCTTGCTTACCACCAAATGCTTATCAGCTGGTGGCTCAGCACCTGTCTTGACCTGAATGTCCTGAACATCTAACCTCAGGTCTGATGGCATGACTACAGAGTGGATTATTGGTTTTGGCTTAAGGAGCTCCAGTACAAAATACGCACACATATATTAGCATCCCTCTATTTTTAAACATTGCATTTGCTACGTTCAGTCCATGACTATCAGATAACAACAAAAAAAAGCAGTAGTTCTCCATTCAGGTTCAGATCAAGCAAGCTGTTCCTTCCAATCATTCCTGTCCTGGTATGACTATAATTTTGCACATGAGTACTAGCTTCCCAGTAAACCTGCAGAGTAAGTGGTACTTTTTCACAAATGGTATCTAAGGTCTCTAAGATGGTCAGTCACCCTGAATAAATGTTAGATATATATATGCACAAGCAACAGGAAGATTTTTTTTTTTGCTTTGTGACTTGCAGTTGCTTTGAGGTAGCCCTATCATCTACTAGTGCAAATTCCAACTGTACAGATCAACATGCATCTGTGGGTTTGTAGGTAAACCTACATTCATCCAGGATCATCTATCAAAGCTTAGCTTCAGAGTAGGAAAGAAACCATCCTTGCTCCAGATGTCTGGATCCAGAAATAGTGCTGTATATAGAGGTCAGACCAGCTAAATCTAGCTTTTCAGTCCCTTCACAAACTCTGAATCTTTCCCCAGCAGTGAGGTGACATACTTAGCTCTTATTATAGTGACCTTCTTTTGTGTGCCTGGCAATCAGTTCTTTAGTCTGTTTGCTACCTTGTGACCTTTCCCCACTACAATGTTATTCACAATCTGTTTGCTTTTTGTAAATAAATCAAGTCATCTTTACCTTCTGTATGCCACACACCTACAGTCCTGATCAGCAAGATTGAAGGCCATGGTGGTACGGTGGTAGCGTTGTTACCTCACAGCAAGAGGTTCTCCCGTTCGATTCTTGGCTGGGCTTGGGAGTGCCTTCTGTGTGGAGTCTGCATGTCCTCCCCATGGTTGGGTAGCGTTCGAAAGACATGTGTGCATAAATGGGCGTGCCTTCATTGAAGGTTGAGCATCAAGCTGGCACCTCGGCATTTCGTAAAAATCTACTGCCAGTCATTAGCGGACCGGAGTTATGCTGTGGCGACCCCTTACCGGGAAAAGCCGAAAGACTCTTTGGAGTTCTTTGCTTTTGTAGTTTTCAGACTTCCTGCTTCCACATATCTTGTGTTTAACTTGCTATTCCAATATTAGGTGACTGGCACTTTGAAATTTGATTGTTATATTCTTGCACTGTTGTGAAAAAGGTGACATCTGCACCCACCCATTCCCAGCCTTTGAAGTCATTTCACCAATGAGTGAACTTGACAAGCCTGCTAGTCATATCACATGACCCTCCTTTAATCTCACTCTCTTGCATTTGCTAAAAATAATCTGTCAAACCTACCTTCTCACCATTTTATAGAACTGCCTTTTGTACGTTTTGCTGCTCCTGCTGTGGTTCCTTTATTATGTTCTCATACAATTTTGAGCTTAGAATCCAAGTGAGCAAATCAGAAGCAGAAAATAAGAGTTATGTTTTGCATGTATTTGCTATTGCAGAAGTCTTCATTAGTATGCATAGCCAGTCTCTCTACTCTCTGTCCTTGCCCAGCTCCATAGAAAAGCCATTCAAGAGTAGCATTCTGGCTATTTTAACCAGTGCAGTGCCCTCAGCAGATCCTACCATGGTTTCACATGAGAGGAGAGCCAAGCTGGCACTTCTTGCTCTTTGTGACTCCAGTCTCACAGCACTGGATACCAGATTACTTGCAGGACCTCACTAAGGTATTTGACCTTGTCAGTCATGGTTGGATCATTAACTCCCTACTCTCCAATAATTCTGGGCTATCCACCATAGCTTGGTTCAAAAGCTACCTTTTCAGTAGATCTTTCCGAACCAAGATCAGATCAACTTTACACTCATTTCTTCTGGTGTTTAATAAGGTTCAGCATTAGACACACCACTTTTCTCTCTCTTCATTAATGCCATGTCCTCTGACCTTCAACTCTCAGGTATTACTCTCTGTGCCAGTGATCTAGTAATCTTGAACTCGTATACATTTTCAAAATGACCTTTAAAATCTACCAGGCTAAATACACAGTAAACAGTTATCCTGAATTGAAATAAAACAAAAGCTATGCTGTTTGGTACCTTATCACAATTAAACTCATGCCATTCATGTCATTCATAAATAACCATATCCAGCTAGTCTCCTCTTTTAAGTATTTAAGTATCATTTTAGATTTCTCTCTTCCCCATATTTTTTTGTTTGTTTTTAATCACACTTAAGTAATATTTTATAATATCCCTGGTGTCTAGTGGTGTTGCAGAGGACTGATATCATCTGTTTGAGATGAGAGGTTACAGGATTTGACCCTTTTTATTGCATTTATGGCATACTATTTAGGGTATCCCTAGTGTCTATCAACCCTCCCCCCCACCTGCAATGTATTCTTTTTTTTTTTTTTTTTTTTTTTAATTAAGCGCCTTTAAGGCACAATGATAACAGTTATTCCTGGTGCCTAATGTTTTACCCTGACCCACATCATTTTTTTTTATCTTTTTTTATTTTTTCTAGGTGTCTGAGTCATTGGGTTCTTGTACATAGCCTGCACTAATTCCACCAATGTTTTTGGGACTTCAAACCACCACAGTTCTGCCCAAATCAGTTTTCTTCTGATCTTGTCCTAATTGGCATAATGGTTAAGGTCTTCTCCTACCATGGACAAGGTACAAGGTTCAATCCTATCTTCCTGACAGTGCCTGTTTGGAGTTTGTATGTTCTCCATGTGTCTTTGTGGGGTCCCTCCCACCTCTGAAATAAAAAAAAAAACATGCTGAGAGTTTTCATCTCATGCTCACCAGTGATTAGAGCTGTGGGCAGCTACCCAGATTTTACATGGTGTCCTATATGGAGAAAAGTTGTACAGACCAACTGCTTTGGGCATCCACTGTGATGCGCAGTATCAAACACGTACTAGTACTTTTTACACTGTTTACGTGGCATTTGATGTCCGAATTAAACTTTTGAAGCACTACTGCTGCTTGGAACTCAGTGCTTTTTTGGATTTTACCTGTTCGAGTTTCGTTTATTGGTGCTAGGTGGTGCACAGTATCTTCAAGATAGGAAAACATGGATCACAGACTGGACACCGTGGCAGGGCTAGCCATGTGGTGTAAAATTTGGCTCTAGCTGATTTGGTCAGTTAGGTAATGTGTCTAATGGAAAAGTACTTGCAGTCACTTATCTGATGAAGGTATCTTTTGAGTTGTGCTCTGAGAGTGGGGAAAGAGGAGACATCTTTCAGATGAAGGGGAAGGGATTGCCAGAGTTTGGGTATGAGAATGGAGAAGGAATGGTCAGTACAGTGCAATTTGGTTTGGGTTGTTTGATGTGAGGGAGTTGATTGGGAGAGGTTGTGGAGTTGTAGGGCATGGTTTTATGATGGAGTTTGGCAGAAAGAGGTGGGAAGACGCCTTGTTGAAGTAGTTTGAAAAGAAAAGACCCTAGGAGTAGCTCAACTCTGTAGGAGACTGGAAGCTATGTGGCTTTGGAGAGAAAGGTGTAGTGTTGCTTCTGAGTAGGGGAATTGAAAATGAATCAATAGGTTTAATTTTCATTGAACTGCAGAGTGAATGAGTTTTTTAGAGGCTGTGTCTATGATGGGGAGTATGTATTCAAGTTGAGCAATGAGGACTTATTTGCCTGTGGCAGCTCCAGGTGATCTGGAGAGCTAGGGAGGTATTTTCCAGGACCAGAATAAAAGATAACTGATTTTTTTCCTGATGCTTCCAATGTGGATTTGGAAGTTAAGTGATTAGTCTAGCCATAAATCAAAATTTTTAAAGGACATGTTTGTTCTGTTGAGGAGCCATTGAGATCTGTGATGTTGAGATTTCTGGAGTTTTTATTTCGGCTTTTGGGATGTTCCAAATATAATTATTTTTGTTTTGGAGGGGTTTAGGAGTAGCTTATGATTGTTTAGTGAAGAATTAAGGGAGTGGAGGTCATACTGAAGCTCTGCTTGAATAGTTGAATGTGAAGGACTGGATAAAAGGATAACCATGTCATCTGCATAATGAGTGACAGGAAGATTAGTGAGATCACAGGGTCGTTTCTTACTAAAGATTGAATACAACAGTGGGGTGAGTATGGATCCATGTGGCATTCTTCTGGTAAGGGGTGCTGAAGGTGATAGGGATGAGCCTATTTTATCTCTGAAATGCCTATTTGTTAAGAAATGTTGGGGCTAATCCCAATTTCTTGGAGGAAGTGAAGAAGCAGGAAGTAACCAATAAGAGCAAAAGCTTTGGTAAGGTCAATGAAAAGAGCTCCTGGGAAAAAATCTTTATTCATGTTGAAAAGGATCTCATTTATAAGTGACCATAGTGCTGTCATTGTGCTACTTCATCTAGAATAAATCAGATAAATTAAATATAACTGATAAAGTCAAATTACAGATAGAAAGATGCTCAGAATTTGGGTAATGACTTGTCAGTGTACCTTTGCATCATGTAGTGGAACACCATACAATCCAGGATTGCTTCTCTGTCTTACTATCACTGCTTTTAGGGATGTATATGCCTCCTTTACAACCCTGAATAAAATGAAGTGCAAACTGGAAAATGAAAACAAATAATGTCAGTGTACCTTTGCATCCTGTAGTGGAACACCATACAATCCAGGATTGCTTCTCTGTCTTACTGTCACTGCTTTTAGGGATGTGCATGCCTCCTTTACAACCCTGAATAAAATGAAGTGCAAACTGGAAAATGAAAAACGAATAATGGCAGTTATTACAGGCAGCTCATTCCAAATAATAGTCCTATCTGCAGTTTCAGAAAAGCCAAAACCTTGCTATATACATAAATACTGTGAATATTCTGCTACTAATAAAATATTTTATACATTTTAAATCCCTTGGAACCTTTCAGAGTAACATATTGCAAAGTCGAGATCTGAAGATCTCAAGAAGATTGTTCTATGAGTCTATCTGTAGTCACAGTGAGTTTGATTCTCAAAGATTTCAGATACATAGTATGTTACTTTGAAATAGGCATTTAAATGCCCAGGGCTTCTAAGCAACCCTTCACAACTGGCAGTTATGCCATAACTGGTGACCATAAGCTTTAGAAAATGAGCATTTTTATTAAGATTCTATTGGAAAATGCTGAAAAACAAGTCTGAAGCTTCATGGTGACATATTGTGGTGCCTTGAAGCTCTGACTGTAAAAAACAAATACCTTTTTTAATGCTTGCTAAACAGCACTTTGATGTTTAGGCAATGTAAATTAATAAAACATTAGATAGGTAAAGATATTTTAACAAAAATAAGAAACAAACCTGTGTGTTTGTGTTTGTATGTGAGACAGAGTAGGAGACTGAGAGAGAGAGCATAATGTTGGACTTAACACATTTCCTAATAATTATCAAACAAAAAATGTATTGCCTGAAATAATTTCTTCTGAGGTCAAACTACAAGTAAAGAGTTTGTTTCTGTAAAACAGAAATACAAAACAAATACTGCAAAAACATTCCTCATTGTGAGACTTATAAAGTCAGTATTCCTCACAGGTCCACATTAAAAAGATGTGTCACAGATACAAGTAATACTGAATCACATTAACAAAAGATAATAACTCTATAAGTGTAAAGTTACATATTTTAACCATCCTGAGAGCTTTCTTACTTGAAGTTGTTAGCAAGTCATTATTAAGAGTATGACATTTTGCCCATTTTCTTCCACATAATGATAGGTAGCACTTCTAATTTTGGTGCTGGAAGGTTGAAAGCTATGTACTGCCTATCCAGTTAATAAATAGTCCAAAGTATAAAATAATAGAAACTGACTTGTAACATAAGTATTGCAATAAGTAACCCCTAATAGATATCTTTCCAATTTTACTATAAGTGTTGACAAAGCCCCAAAGTAAGTCAAATAATACAAAGCAAACTAAAAGAGTGACACCTAATGGACTGTGCTTTGTGTCCCTGCCCAAGTAGCTGATGCACACACTCTTTGAGTTTTGCTTTACACACACACACCTGGGAAAGGTTGGCACAGGTTTACTAGCTGTGCCCCCTTCTGCCCAGACTATAAGGTTGTTACCAGTGCCAACAGTCAACTCCTTATCAGCTACTTTAAGGCCATTACAAAAGGGTGTTTAATACTGTGCAATATTAATATTAATACAAATGGTAGTTTGACCAAGAGCAAGGCTATTAGGAGTGACCCACAGTGTGTCACCAAATAAATATGCAACTACTCTCAAAATGTAAATGTCTCTATGCAGATCAGCCACAATGAAGGTTTAAATATATTTAATAATAAATAATAGAAGAACAAGACGATACTAAATATATATTTACAGTGACACTAGAGTTCAAAATCACAGGAAATATTTAAAACAACATTACAGGACAGTCTCAAATAAATAAAGAAAAATATCTAAACTAACCTTTGCTATATCCCTTCTTTTTACTCAAGTGATTTTTATTTTGATGAAATAACACAATAATTTAATACATTCATAACATTCAATAACTATTTATAGTATTTACATTCAGCCTGACAAAAATGATTCAGATAAAAACATTTGTAGTTAAATGAGTTATATAAACTTTGATAGGAAGAGTTTGGTTCCTTCTGTAGGGTATCAATCAAATTCAAAACTTTCCTCCATGGACTATTAACCAATGGCTTAGGAAAAATTCTTAACTCTTTAGTTCTTTTCTCCATTAGTATGCATTTCTTCAGTGATGATAGGAATTCCTCCATTGTGGGTGCCACATTAGAGTTCCATCTTCTAGTTATACATTTTCTCGCTATTGCTAATATTGTCCACAACAAATACAGGTCATATTTCTTTATATTATTACTATTAACAACATTCATTAAAATTAAAGACTTTGTCAAAACAAATATATCAGTATAGATAGCTTGAAAAATGTGTTAATCTCATTCCAATATGGTTTAATATTAGTACATTCATTAAAAATATGAGACCAGCCAGCATTAGTGGACAGATGACATCTCCAACATAACTTGCTGTGTTTGAAGGGTTCATTTTTGACAGTTTCTCAGGTGTCAGAAAGGATCTGTGTAGAAATTTCCAATGAAAAATCCTCCAGAATTTTGAGTAAGAAGTTAGTTTAACTGAAAATAAAATTTTGTTTTATCTTCCATTGATAATGATACTTGAAACCCTTTAGTTATGTATTGCCAGTAAGAATCTTTAGGAGCTGTCTTATAGACAAAGTGTTATATAGATATGATAATTCATTCTTAACATTTTCATTATTATATAGAATTCCAAAAATCCAGCTTATAATTTTTGGTACTGTTTTGAAGGATGCGTTGTGTATTATTCTACACAGATCCTTAGTGTATGCTGTGACACTCTGAAGAACCAGACAGTCATTAGGGGATAGGCCATAGGTTGACAATATACTTTGTGTGTTCAAAGCTTGTTGGTTTTCAATACATTGCAACCAACAAAATAGGTTATTTTTTTCCCATAAACCAAAAATCTCTCTGTGTGTTTTATCAGGGGAATCCCTTGTAGTAGTAAATGGTATTAAAAATCTATGCCACAGTTTTATATCTAAATTTGTGTTGATGAATTTTCTAAACACATCAAAAATATTATTAGTGTTAATTTAGTTCATTTTGTTGTACTGTACTGCAAATCTAAACTTAAATAGTTCCATATCTTGTTATCTTTGTCAGTTACCAAATCATTATTTGATAAATAATTTTAATTCATTAGTATAATGGAGTATAACTGTTTTCAATTGGAAGAGTATCTAGGATTTATCCAATTCATCACAATTTTAATTATAGATGCCTCTGGGAATTTTAACCCCCCTTGTTCCCATTTTCTGATATGAGAATATGCCACTCTATTTCTTTTGGGGTACCATACAAATTTCATCAGCGTTGAAGTGATTTCTTTAAGGATTTTCTTTCCTGGTGGAAGTATAAGGGCTTGTACTATATATAATATTTTAGGTAACAAAACCATTTTTATCAGTTGTAACCTATCATCAAATGTTATGAACAAATAATTCCATTTGTTTATTAATGTCTTGATTAAGTCTATGGCTTTAGCATAGTTAAGCTGTAAGGTTTCCTCTATATTCTTGCCTAGGACTATTCCTAAATAATCTAGAGTTGAAACTTGGTTACCAATAATATGATTAACTGGAACCTATATGTTCTTTTTTTATTTAATAATAAATATTTTGATTTAGATTTGTTGAAGGAGAGTCCTGAGATTTTTGGAAATTTGTTGTTACTATATCCACTTCACCTAACACTTCCTTAGAGTTGGGTAAGGTAAGTATTTTAGAAATATATTGGTCATATATATTTATACCTCTTATGTTTGTGTTATTACGTATTAAAATGGCAAATATTTCTATGGCCAGAGCAAATAGGATAGGGGACGTGGGACATCCTTGTCAAGTACCTCTAGTGATTTGGATTGCTTTGGAATTAAAGGGATCTAATTTGACATATGCTAGATTATTTTCATTGATTTTCTTTATCATTGTTATAAAAAGGGGGGGGATCAAGTAACTGTAAGACTTTAAATAAATAACCCCAATTTAAGGAGTCAAAGGCCTTTTGAATATCTAGACCTATTGTCAATGCTTCATGGTTTCCTCTAGTTAAGTAATCTATCAGTTAATATTCTTTTAATATTATCCTGTGTATGCTTGTTATGTATGAAAGCAGTTTGGTCTTCATTAATTATTTTACATATGGGTATTATCAATCTATTGACCTTAATTGACATAAATAGTTTATAATCATTATTCAACAAAGAATTGGTCTATGAGTTATAATGATTAGGGTCCTTATTCTTTTTTAATATAGGGGAAATCAGAGAATATCTCCAAGAAGGAGGAATATGTGCTAATGTTTGAACTTGAAGAAAGGTTTTATGAGGAGAGATTATAGAAGAAGGGAACAATCTATGAATTTCGATAATTAAGCCATCTATTCCAGTTGCTTTATTAGACTTCCTTCCTTTAATCCCATCTATAATTTCCTTTTGAGAAATAGGTTTTTGTAGATCTGACTTAAATTCCTCAGGAATTCTTGTTATGTTGGGAACTATATTCTCTAACTTCTCACATTCGTTTGTACTTATTTTATCTTTATGATGCTCTGCATAAGGATAATTAAAAGCCTCCAGAATGTCCCCTATATCCGAGACTTGTTTCCGTTTCCCGTCATGAAAGATACTATCAATGTTATTAATTTTGGATTGTATTTTAACTTTCATAGATAGGTTATGAGGATGCTTAGGAGAGGGCACATAAGAATTTAATTTCAGTTTTTCCATAGCTAAATTTGTTTTATGAGATAATATTTCATTGTATTTCTTATTTACTTCTTCTATTTTCTTCTTATTATCTGTAGCAATTACAATTTTATTAGATATAAGAGATAAGATTTGATTTTGGAGTTGCTGTAACTCTGAGTCCCATTCTTTAATGTTATTTTTGTACCAGCTAATGGTACAAAAGAGAATCCCAAACCATAATTGTGTTTGCTTCATGTTTATAATTAATCTCTAAGAAAGCTTCAGAAGTTGTCCAAGATTTAAAGTCTTTAATTTTTGTGATATATAAAGAAATCATTGAAGTAATAACTAATTGGTTGAATTCCAAGTGTATTGCTAATAACAGGGAATTATGATCTGAAAAGGGACAAGGTTGTATTGAAAAAATTCAAGATTTTAGAATAAAGGTCTTGTGAGATATAAATTTTATCTATTCTAGTTTGGGTACCATGTCTGTAGTCCTGGTGTGAGAATAGTAAAGAATTTGGTCCCAAAGCATTAAAGGTATCTTTTAATTTAAACATTTCTGTCCATTTTTTTTAACTGTTTGGCTGAGGACAATAGTCTAGGAGATTTCCTATTGGTAGTTTTTGTAATATCTATTATACAATTGAAATCACCTCCTAGTATAATATTACCTTTAGAAGTAGTTGTAATAAAGTCTAAGTGTTTCTTAGCTAGTCCAACCCCCATACCCAGGAACCAGTATAAATTAACCAGGGTCCAAGTTCTATTATTAAACTCAAGTATAACTAAGGCAATGGGTTCATCATTATCTACATGTTTGGAAATTATTTGGGGATTTAATAAATACTTTTTCCATTAAATTGTGACTCCTCTGGTCTTATTTTTATAAGAAGATTGAGCAAGTATTGTGTATTCCTTAGGGTCCCACATAAATGTGTCATTTATTTTAAAGTGTGTCTCTTGGAGAAAAACTTACTTGAGCCTTGTTTAGTTTAAGATACCTTAGTAGGTTGGCTCTCTTATATGGGTTGTTTAAGCCATTAGTATTTAAGGATATCAAAGTTAAATCCATACCAGAATTCTTTAAAGATAAATAATAAAGAAACTTGTATTAATAGAATCCTGTATACATAATACTCATCCTGAAGAGACAATAGAATATCAATTGTTGTATTTCTATTTATCTCAATCCAAATAACTTTCTCCATGAAAGATAAAATTAAAACAATTGTGTCAGGCATTTCAAAACTAGAAAAACAGTTAAATAACAAAAATTAGCATATTTCACTCTGATATAAACTTTAATACACCATATACATGGAATGAGATACATTCCTAGTCTAGCAAACAAAACTAAGTCTGCTAGACCACCTATCCCAACCATCAACCTTTGTTGGTTCAAGCCCATGAAAACAAAGTAAAAATGGATAATATATTATAAATTAAGAGAAAAATAGAAGTGATAAACAACTACTCAGATATTAATTCCAGTTAGGTTTTAGAGATGAGTTACATACACTATTATTAGAACCATTAAACATTTATACAGTAATTATTCACTAAGGAAGTAAGAGACATATTAGGATATATATGATCTGAATTTAGTGCTCAATAGACTAAGGAAACATTATCTTTATTAACAATTAAAATGATTACCCAAAATACCTAAGCATGTCATCTGTATTAGTTCTAATAAAAACTTCAAAATGGCAGAACAAATCAAAAAATCATTTAGCATTTGTATTTACTTGCCCTCTGAATAAATCTTATCATGACAAACTCCCACTAAATAAAAACCTCACGAGAATTGGGTGTTAGCACATAGTGAGTGTGTGTCATTCCCAAAAGATGTTAACATAGATTTCTAGAAATAGTCCGTAAGACATATTTGTCCTTAATTAACTCCTAAACTTTTGGAATAGCAGATGTTTAAATAAACTGAGTAAAATCAATAATAATTAACTGGCATCAGTTAAAATGACAAAAGTTAGTAAAAAAACATTATTTATATAAAACTTACTATGGATAACAGGTCTTAAAAGTGAATGACTCAAAGACAAAATTAAGATAGAGATAGCTGTAAATATCTACCATAGTAATAGGATAATACTAAAACTCATAACTTGTTTGTTGGGTTATCACAAGTCATAGATATTACTGACCTCTTTCCCTGTCATAAAGTGCTAATATACTAAAAAAATGACTTTATAATAACTGAAAACATAACATCTGAAATATAAATAATATCTAGGATACAATAAGGAAATTAACCTATTAAATGCAAATGAATTATAGTTCAATCAAAATTATTCATACATATATTTGCTAGGATTTAGTATGGTGTTTGAGTATCCTTACAGTTATTACCATTAGTCATAAGCATTTCCTGTAAATGTATAAGCCTATACTAAACACTTGCTAACTGCATAGAAAAGTTATTTATAAAGATCTATTTATAAAAAAAACTCCAGCATATTCACTAGAAATAGTGTCTATAATTAACTGTTTACAAGAAAAAATAAAATTTGATCACAAAATATAGTCACTATTATAAAAAGGGAACCATGAATATGTCTGCAGACAGTGTAGCTCATAATTCTTGTAAAATAAGCCTGCTATGATATATTAACCAATCAGAGACTTGACATTCACAATTAGGCTTGCATATACACATTAGATGTAATATAATCTGATCTGCAGGCATAGAATGCATGATGTCATGAGCTAAGTAAGAAAGCTTCACTTCTTAAATTTCAAACTGACGTTTTCCCGTCCAGCACACTACACAGTACAGTTTCCTGACCTCACTTTAACTGTATCACAAAGTCTGCTTATTTACAGTAACAAATGCAAAGTTTAACTGTCAGATACTTTAAAACAGTAAAATAACTTTCAATGCCAGTGAGAGAGAAAACAGAACTTTAACATTAAACTCTACAGGAAACATAACTTGTAACCATTTAAAAACCTTGTGCCATAAAACATACAAGCATATAACTGTCAGAGAAACCCAATTTATGTCAAAAGCCAGTAAACAGCTTTTTGTTCACACAGGTACCAATCATACCTCTCAACCATACCAAATTACTCGGTTTTTACAGAGTTTTGGGGTCCAAATGAAGGGGTGCTATGATTCCCAAGGGGAACCCCTTCATTTCTAATTTTTTTTCATTTATTTTTTTAAATACTGTGCTTTTGGAGCTGATGTCATCATGTGCGCAATGACATCAGCTCCGTCAGGGCTACCAACCAGTCGGAATTGAGCTGAAGGAGCTCACGTTGTCATTTCCAGCTGGTCTGGCTGCAAATGTGAGCGGGAAATCTCACTAGCTTTGGCCATTCATTTTAACAGCAGCACTCCAGGGAATTAACAGCAACTCTGAACAGCCATTCATTTTTGGATTTACAAATGCATGAACAGCAGAGTTTGGCCATTCATTTTTGGATTTACAAATGCATGAACAGCAGAGTTTGGCCATTCATTTTTGGATTTACAAATGCATGAACGGCAGAGTTTGGATGCTTGCTCATTCTGGAGTTACAAATGCATGAACAGCTGTTCATTTCAACCAGCAGCCAGGTTTGGATTTACCGAAGCAGAGGTGTGTGTGTGTGTGCGTGTGTGTGTGTGTGTGTGTGTGTGTGTGTGTGCGTGTGTGTGTGAGTGAGTGTGTGTGTGTCCATGTAATACACCTGGTGGCTAGAGGTATTGCAGGCTCAAACACTCAGGCTAAAAAGAACCTAAAGTCTCTAGCCACCAACATTTCTGAGCTTTGTCCTGATTTGTTGTGCTAAGAGTTGAAAAGAGCTATGGTAGGAAGTGAGAACATAATTTGTCTTCCCCAATTATTGGCTTTGTTGTTTGTCCAGGTTTTTTTGTGCTAAGAGTTGAGAGCTATGGTGAGTGAGAAGTGAGAACTGAATTTGTATTCACCCATATTAGCTTTGTCCAGGTTTTTTGTGGTAAGAGGTTGAGAGCTATGGTGAGAAGTGAGAACTGAATTCACTAAATGATGGTTTGTCTTCCTATTGTTTAGGAAACTGCTGATTTGGCATAGTGGTAAGTTGCTCTGACTGTGCATAGGTTCCTGGGTTCAAGACTTGTCAGTGAAATGCTTGGTGGTAACACAACATTTTATTCTAGCAACTTTCCAAAATTATAAAAGCAATGGTTAAAATGTGTCCCTGGTAAGTCCCTAGCCACCACCACTTGTGAGCTCTGTCCAGGTTTTTTATTCTAAGAGTTGAGAGCTATGGTGAAAAGTGAAAACTGAATTTGTATTCCCCTATTATTGGCTTTGTTTGTCCAATCCACGGTGGTGCAGTGGTAGCATTGTTGCCTCACAGCAAGAGGTTCTCCCGTTCAATTCTCAACTGGAGCGCCTTCTGCGTGGAGTCTGCATGTCCTCCCTGTGGTTGAGTGGCATTCGAAAGACATGCGTGAATGGGCATGCCTTCATTGAAGGTTGGGCATCGAGCTGGCACCTCGGCACCGTAAAAATCTACTGCCAATCATTAGCAGACTGGAGTTCCACTGTGGCGACCCCTAACCAGGAAAAGCCGAAAGAAGAACAATTGGATTTGTTTGTCCAGGTTTTTTTGTGCCAAGAGGTTGAGAGCTATGGTAAGAAGTGAGAACTGAATTCACTAAATGATAGCCATTAAGTTTCAGTTCTTCATATTTTTAAGGAAATTGTTGATTTGGCATAGTGGTATGCTGCTCTGACTGTAGTGCATAGGGTCCTGGGTTCAAGACTTGCCAGTGACATGCATGGTGGTAACAACATTTTATTCTAACAACTTTCCAAAATTATATAAGTAATGTTTAAAATGTGTCCCTGGTTTTTGACCATTTGTCCCCCCCCCAAAAAAAAAAACTGAACTTGAAAATAAGTGCAAGAAGCTGTGCAAGATGCCTATGGCTTACACTACTGCCATTCTATTTATAGTACGGGTGTGGAAGTAGACTTTTATGATGGAAATGTTCTAAATTGGGCAGTTTTGTCATTATTGGTTCATGTATTTTGTTTCATTGCCTTCAGTACTGGAAAAATGTTCAAACAATAAATTTAAAATGCGCTCTAACAAGTGTGTTGCATTATACAAGGAATATAACTTAATAAAGTCAGGAAGGTGTATCAAAGAAAATAAACATATATGTTTCTTGTTTTGTGTGCAAGGGGCCAATGATTTCAAAATGGCCCAAAGGTAATCTTAATCCACCTCTGGCCAGATGCATTTTCTTTGGATGTGGTGTGGGTTTCAATGCTATTTCAATGAATGTGAGTTTCAAGGGCAGAAAAGTTTTAATGGCAAGTTTATTTTCATTTAGACAGTATTGCTTTGTTGAGCAGATGTCAAAATAAAATCCAAATAATCATTGTAGAAGTAAAGCAGTATGCACACATTAGTGTTTATGGTAAATGGGGCAAATTTGCCAGGTAATGGGACATTGGAATGGCTTTAGGGGGTCAGTGGTGCCATATTTTGGTTGTCTGTTCTTCAGTTTGCATTTGAAAGTTGATATCCCACAATTCCATTGGAGTGGGTGGGGTTACATACTTATATATGCAAATTAGATGGTAATCAGCATACAGATTTGTACCTATTTTTCATAGGCCGTGTCCAGATTTTTGATGTTTCCAGGTTGAGAGGTATGGTACCAATATATATATATATATATATATATATATATATATATATATATATGTATTCTGAAACAATCAGAGTTATAAATATTAAAGAAAAATAGTTAATATAAACTAAATCATAGATATGCCCTGTTATCCCATGTATCCAAAACTGTTTTGATAAATTAATCTAAGCAGTGACTATGCCTGTGTAATAACTCAGAAGAACATTTAGCAGGGCAAAGGGCTATATATTATTTCAAATAAAACATGTCATCTTAAGGTCATAAAAGCAAAGATAGCTTACTGTTCAGTTATATCACTCAATAAACCAGTAATATTATACCAATATACTAAAAGCATAAACGGTTATTTAATTTGTTATGAACAACAAAAAAGTATAGAAATGAAAAAGCAAAAAGAGAAAGAAAAGCAATAAGAAACATATTGTCATGACATACCTTACTTGAAGATTTAGCAAGTATAAAACAAATTAAAGTCCAGTTGCAGTAGATGCTTTGAGATGTTTAGTGGGAACAGCAATCTTTGAGTCAGTTTTTTTTTTTTTTTTTGTAACATTAGTCCAAGAAGATTTATCAGTAACTCTCTTCAGAGATGCAGATACCCATTCCATATCTTCAGGTAAGGAAATAATGTTATTGTTTTAATAAAGGCAGTGGCATTCTCTACGGCATTAAATTATCTCATTTCATTCTGATATAGCATTTGTATTCTGGCAGGAAAGACAAGCTGAGTTTTGATGTTATTCTGCTTTAACAGTTTTATTAATGGCCAAGCTTTTTTCCTCTGTTTCAAAACCCTGGCAGAATAGTCATTATCAAACCTAATTGGGTTTTGATTAAATTTTAATGGACTTTTCCACCAGGGAGATTTTAGGACCAACTCCTTGTCCAAATAAGATCGAAACTTTATGACTATTGATCTGGGAGGAGTAGAGGAAGGATGTTGACACTGGCTATGAGCCCTTTCAATACCAAAGGACAGATCCTTCTTTAAATCTGAAATCTCTGGAATCTAGGTATTCAGGAAAGAAATTATATCTTCTCCTTCAGCTCTCTCAGGGATGCCAAAAATCCTTATATTTGACCTTCTCTCCCTGTTTTCCAGGTCATCCACCTTATTGAAAAACCAAATGTTTTGTCTGATGAGAAAATCTTTCTGGCTTTCTTCTTCCTTCAGTCTTCCATCAAAATCATTCAAAGATGCTTCTAAGTGGTTATTCTGGATTGATGCTGCTGTATAAGTTCCTTGAGAGAATCTGTTTGTTTCTGACAATTTTCCTTGAGGTTTTTTAAATTCTCCTTAAAATCACCCATTTTTAGTGAGAGATCTTGTAGAGCAGATGTCACAAGCTGCATTTCTTTTTTAAAAGCCATGTCAGAATGAGAAGTCTTCGAAGTGCTCATCTCCACAAATGATATATTCTTCTTTATAATTTGGCAGGAAAAACTTTCCTAAGTTCACCAAAGTTGCTAATAGTATAGTTTATACTGTCATGTATCAATTCTAAGTATTTTTGCTAAAATAAAATACATTATTTCCTGTTTTTTATACAGTTTCATGGAACTCTGAAAGACTGCTGCTATCAGTTGGCCATCTTGGCTCCACCCCCCCCTTTGCTATATTCCTGACTATATCTAAAAGAGTTACTATACCCTAGAAACTTACTTATACAGCAAGACAGATGTGTGGTGAATGGTTCTCGTCAGGTCCAAGACAGAATACAGAATGTTCTGTCTCTCTAAGAGACTTTTTAAATTAATAGCTCAAATAATACTGCTGAGATAGCTTGCAGAATGACATCATTTCTTGTCATCTGACTCTAGTTGCCAGATGAAACCCCCACTGCTGGTAGCTGACAGTATTTACCATCTACCTGTGAAAATACATAGACCTCAGATCTCTGGCAGATCCTGAAAGTCATGAAACAATTACATTCCTACACATTTCAAGACTAGCAATTATTTCTCCTTAAAGACAATACAGAGAGCTTCCTAGTACAGACATTGTGTCTCGTGTTGCACTGAAAACTGAAAGATACCATCTTTTATTGCATAGCCATAAAGTAATTTAATTTCAGCTATTTTTCTGAAGTTTGCTAGACTGAAGTCAACCTTCCCGTTTCCTCTAACATATACATTTAAACAGTTAACAATAGTGCGTGTACATTTCTGTTCTACTCCAGTAGGGCACACTGTGGCTACATTTCAAACAACATTCTGCAAAAACCTTTTCAACACACACTTCTGTACCAGCAGTCTGATATACACATGACATATAGTTCCAATACATTTGTAGCACAAGTATCCTATATAAATCATATTGATATTCACAAATGACATATAACCATTTACAAACTTCTAGATAGCTGTGCTGGCAGTTTTCCCATTTGTCACACTTCTTCCCTGCCCCCCCCGAAAGACTCAAGCTAGTTTTTCAAGTGACCCTTGAGAAATGTTGCTTGCCAACAACAGATGGGGAAAATATTTGTCCCACTCCCTCTTGAACCGGTCTGCAAATGTCTGTAGCATAGTCTTTAGTGTAGAGTTTAACCTCTCTACCAGACCATTAGTCTGGGGGTGGTCTTTAGGTGCTTCACCCCACAGTGCTTCCACAGACAAGCCAGGAGGTCTGACATGAAACTGGCATCTCTGTCAGTCAGTATATCTTTTGGGAAACCTGCCATGCTGAAAATCTCTAAAAAAGCATTTTCCACCTTTTCTGCCTTGATGGTGGACAGAGCCACCACCTCGGGGGTATCTAGTAGATTAATCTACTACCACTAGGGCATACGTCTTCCTTGTGGAACTTGGAGTACTCAGAGGCCCCACAATATCCATAGTTACCCTCTGAAATGGCTACTTAATCACAAGCATCCTTAAGCACAGACATCAAAGGAGCTTTGACCTTGTCTCCTGCCTTGCCTATCTTTTGGCACATCTCACAGGTCCTGCAGTACACTGTTACATCCCTAGAAATTCCAGGCCAATAAAAGTTCTGCATAATACTTCTTTTTGTACACTTTATGCCAATATGACCTGCAAAGGGAATGTCATGGGCCATGGCTTGAAGTGCCAGATGGTAGGCTCTGGACACGAACAACTGTTGTATTCTCTCACCCTCTAGCCCTCCCTCAGGGGTCCACTCTCGTTACAGTGATGCTTTATCCCAGTATACAGATTCCCCCTTTCCTTGAGAATCAAGTGCCTCTCTACCTCCAAGTCTTGTAATGTAGGGTCTGAGAGCTGAGCCTGTCTCAACTCTCTCTTTGTAACCCTTCCCAGCTGCCCTTCTACAGGAAGTCTGGTATCCTCTAATTGTGGTGCCTCACCGTCAGCCTGGGTACTACTACTCACTTCTGCCCTTGCAGTCACTCTGTCCAAGGGAACATCAGTACCCACAAGCAGCTGTGGATCACCTTCAGTCTTACTGCTACAGGGTAGCTCCCTCCTTGAAGTAGTCACTTCACCAGCCCTGGCTTCAAGTGTGGTATCAGTCTGGGGCTCCCCCAGGCTCCCAGGCCCACATGCCCATCTCCAAGCCTGACTACATGTAACTGAATCCACACAAGGTACTGTATTATCAAAATAATTCCCTATCACGACATCTGCAAGGATATCCTCAAGCACACCTACTTGCTTGCTTCCTTTTCCACCCTTCCAGTCAAGGTGAACCCTGGCCAAAAGCATTTGGAATGGGGTCCCTCCACAAACTCTGACCGGAATGGACTGCTCAAGCAAGTACTGCTCCTCTTTAACCACTGCAGGCTTCACAATGGTCACACCAGAGGATGTCACTCTCTTAGCACTGGCTGGTTTCCATCCACACATCCAAGATCGGATATAAATTCTGGTGATAGTTTGGTACCCCGGGTGTCTCCAGACAACTTACCACTGTTATTCCTACTTGCTGACTCCTTTTGTTCCCCACCTTGCTTCTGTGGACATCTATATGATACATGGCCTCATTGGTCACATTTAAAACATTTAACCCTTGATCCTGGCCATGTACATAAACTAGTGGGTTCTCCTGTTACTGGTGGACTCTGTTAGGGTAGCTTATGATGCCTACTATGGGTTCCCTTATATCTACGTGCAGCACTGAGTATCCCCTTCCTGTGCAATGATGCCCTGCTTGCTAAGTAGAGATCACTTTTTTGACCAAATCATCTACAGAGTTACACTCTCGGTCTACCAACCAGATTCTCATGTCCTCAAGTAAAGTACTAAGGGCTTGCTCCCAGACCAAAATGTCTGCCAGCCCTTCAAAAGTGGTGACTTGGCACCCACTCACCCACCTATGAAAATAAGTGCTTAACTCAGCATTGTAATCAGACACACTTTGATCTGCCTTGCGTTTATGCCCACAAAACTTTTTTCTGTAAGCTTCAGGTGTTAACTTAAAGCATTCTAGTTATCATTGCATTACTTTGTCACAGTTTAAACAATGAATATCAGTCAATTTAGAAACAGCAGTTACATTTTTACCATGGAGTAAGGGGGTCAGGAACTGTACCCAGAGCATTTGGTCAGCCTTCTACTGTTTACAGACTCTTTAAATATTTGAATAAAACTATCAAAATTATTACCCTCTGTAAATTGTAGAAGAAATGTACTGACCTTTATTGCTTCTGGGGTTTGGTTATTCCCTTCCCCATGACCTCCATGACCCTGGCAAACAGCCAGCATCTCCCTCTCATTTTGATGCTGCTTCTCATTTTCTTCAATCTTCAAACACTGCAGTCTCTCTGCTGATTCTAATTCCAAGTGTTTGGCCTCCATTTCAAGTCTCTTTAATGTCAGATGGGTTTTTACATCCTCTGAGCAAAAGGTGAACTGTCCTGTTTTTGAGGGCTGCAAATTCCCATCACCAGAATGGTTATCCTCCTGGTTGCTGGTCTGAGCTGCAACTAAGGGTGAAATAATTTCATCTTTAGTCAGGGTGGCATGCACCAGTCCTTTGACTTCACACACCTTGGCCAACCAGGTCTTTGTTAGCTTGCTATAATCCTGTGCAACATCCTTGCCTGTTTTCCCTGACTAAACTAACAAAAAAAAAAATAAATAAAACTCTTGTGAAATGAAACTCTGAAAGTTTACCTTGTGGCTGCTTGAGAGTACACCCAAGTTAAGTGGCAACAGCCTACAGGCTACAGAAGTTTGATTAATATCCACATCACTGCTCACCAATATGTTACATTCCCTCTCTGGACCAGTAATCAAGGAGCCTGAATCCTCACCACTGACACTGGAGAGGGATGTTCATTTGGAATAAAAATAGATACACGCAGTATTTCCAGATGCAGCTCCCTGCATCAAGCACAATTTCTCTTAAGAGCACACAGGGAACACACTCAGTCCAGTGTCTGGGTTTCTCTCTCTGTATCCATCCAGGTCCTCAGTAAGACTCCCCACTAGCACAACTACAGATCTGAGTCCTCAACTGAGTGTCCAAGCCAAGTTCTCCAGCACCCTCTCTGTGAAACCAGTGCTTCATGTCCCTGTTCTGACACTGACGCTCTTTGAGATTTGATTTTCACACACACACACACACACACACACACACACACACACACACACACACACACACCCCTGGAAAAGGCTGGCACAGATGCACTAGCTATACCCTCTTTTGCCCATACTATAAGGTACTAGCACCAGACACTCCAAAACTTGCTACTCGAAGGCTTTTACAAGGGAACCCAATTATACTGAGTGAGATTAATATTAATACAAATGGTAGTTTCTTTTTACCAGTCCAGGAAGGCTTTCAGGAGTGGCCACAGAGTCACCAAATAGATATGAGTACTCTCAAAGGTTAAAATATCCTCTAAAGGACCAGCCACAATGAAAAGTTTTAAATATATATAATACATAATAAATTAGAAAATATGGAATATCTATCTATAATTATCACCAGAGTTTCAAACACAGGAAATATTAAAATAACACAGATGAATAGATTCACACAGATACAGAAAAACAGCACTCAACTAATCTCACTATATTTTCCTGAATGATCTGAAGAATGGCTATTCCCTGATCACTAACTAGAGCAAGGCAATATGAAGTAGGTGAGGGGTCCTTCTTTGTCAGGGTCCATAGACAGACTGATCTGAGACTTCTCTCTCATCTGGTATTAAAACATCATTTTTGTCATACATTACAGAATTACATCTCATACATCTGGTCATCTGACTTCTGGTCCCCATACTACCCCCATTGTTAGAAACTGAACCAGAATTTAGCACTTGTGTGTTATCATGTATAAAGAGCTTTGCTGAGATGAGTTACAACATCTGGAAGCTACAAAACCATAAAAGAATTACACTGTTCCTATAGGAGCTAATAAACCATTCTCTGGCACAGATATGTAGTCTCTGGCAACAATCAGAACTGTAAGATACAATCTTTAGGGCCTAAATTAAGTAATTTAATTTCTATTTTTCAAAGTTAGCTGGACTAAGAGTAACCTCTTTTTTCCCAGTATCCTCTGTTAAAACATATACATTTAATTAGTTACAATACCGTCACGGCCCACTGTTGGTAAATTTTTAACATAAGCAGCTTTACAAATATATTTTTTAACACGAGCATCTGTATAAATCAGTTTGATATACAAATGGCATATAATTCTTTACAAAATTCCAGCTAGCTGTGCTGGCATATGTTACACATCCATTGCTCCACTTTTTCTGGCATAATTGCCAGTACCTCACATTGTTACACCTAGGACCAAATCATGCTTTGTTTTTATCAGCTTTGTCAGTAGGTCATTTGATTGTGGGAAGAAATCATCCACACTAAAGGGCAATGCTGTCTTTTTAAGCTTTAATATAGCAATTTTAGGTGCTGACAGAAAGTGTGCTTTCGTAAGACTTGTGACTTCCAGTTCCAGTAAAAAGCACCCTAAAGAGCCTATTTTGCTGTTTACTGTGATATAAAACATCTTTGTGGCTTGTTGTGTTTTGAAAGACTGTTTCTTGATGCAAATGTTATGTAACAGATTAAAGCAGGAACACGTTGATAGTGTGGAAAAAGGTTTCACTGTCATTCTGCCATCAGCAGTAAATGTGAGGAAGTTATTCCTCAGTAAACATACAGTGTAAATGAAAAATGCTGCTATACAGAAACAAACTCTTTCAGGAAATTAGTGCCACTGGTAAATTCAGTCTGGCCATTTCTCTGTCTACAGTCAGCTTCCTACCAGGTGCCTCACACTGCCTTATTGTATACCTCATACATTCTCATATTCTTCTTCTGTTTTAAATCCAACACGTCTAGCTACACTGTCCCTTATCTGGTCACTACACAAAAAGAAGTAAAGCTCTTGCAGTTGATATCTTTCTAATTCTGAGAGATTCTAAAAAGCCTTTCTCCAAGTTTCTTGTGCAAGCGCACAATAATTCCCTTTGCTTTATCGTGTGATATATGGTGCAAATCCTTCTATTACCCCTTGTGAATCATCTGCCATTCACACATATTTTTATATGGGAGATTTTTCTCCAAAATAATTTCAGCACACCAAATGGAGTCTCACTAAATGTCTGTAAAGAGTGTATCAACTGGTAGTGCCCACCCACATCATTCTGGTATTCCACAGACTTTCTTATTGCCTTCTCCCATCCCTTACCTATCTGATAGGATAAGTTTCAAGTGCTCTTTCATTCTGATGTCTTCTGTACTCAATTACGAATGCTTCATTGTTTTGTGTGGCCTTGTATATACACAAACACACACACACAAGCACACACACACACACACACACACACACACACACACACACACACACACACGTTTCCGTGTGCCGGGAAGTTCTTAAGTAGAGATGTCATGCCTTGCATTGAACAATAATATTGCCTATTGCATGTTCAGTTTAGGGTTCAGCTCCAGTACCTGATTTTCAGTACATCCATTCTTTATTATTCACCAAACTATCAGTGACAAGGATGTATATTGATTCTGAGAGTACTCAATATAGTACTGGATGTATGACTTCATCTCTGTCTCTGTAGTCTTGACCTCTGGGTACTGAATTTGCCAAAGGCTTGCCAAGTGACTCTTGAAAGTAATGGCTACCACTTTTCCTTACCTAAAACCAAACTGGATAACCTAGTTGTTATTCACATTCCCATGGACAGTGTTCAGAATGCAGACTGGAGTAAAGTCAGGTTTTAGAAGACAAAGCCCCAGAACAAAACATTGAACATATTTTCCTTATGACATAAACAAAGCATCCCATTCTCTATATCAAATAATTGCTTATTTTTTTCTTTGTTTGTTTGCTATTTGTTGATCAGATAAGTGTGCTGATCTATTGACTCCCCTCAGCCATGACCCAGGCTTAGAGAGCAGCTTAGGCAGACAGACAGCACATACATGAACCCGAGCACATCATGATATGTTGAATTTTGGTTGATAACAGAGCAGAGAGATGCCAGTAGTATACTTTACATAGTATATAAACTTTTTAAGTCTCAGCTATTGATTGTAATGATTTTTAGTGTTCTACTAAGTAATGTATCAGGAAGCTGATCAGTCAGTCATTATTAGCCATTGTACCTGAATCATTTGCACATAGCTTCATTAATTAGATTATCATGTAATGTTGAAATGCAGCAAATTGATTCCTAGTCAGCTAGTCTGTTGACCGGTTCTCCTTATGTAGTTTTGAAATGTGGTGGGAAAGAATGACACTGTCTTCCTGGGAAACCCTGAAGGAGTAAGCATACTTTTTTATGATAGTTTTCTGTTAAGGGGATGAGGGCTGCAACCCTTCATTGTAATTTTAAATAGTAATGAACTAAAAGAGAAGTAGCCCTGCCAGTCTCAGGGAGCCACATTAGCCCCTGTATGAGGTTACAATGATGGGCACCTGAGTCAGCCAGTAGTGTAAATCTGAATGTCCTGTTTTCAGTTATCTGAATTCTTTGTGTACTATATGGTGACTGGAGGGTAGGTAGTGGTAAACTGTACTCCATTTTAGGGAGAAACACATTTCTGGCAATGACCATTACAGCTATTGGGAACTGGAAGTATGAAATCTTGTAACAACCTAATTTGAAAGAATACTTTTCTTGTAATTCTATTAGTATGTGTTGAAACGTTATTGATGAGAGTAATGTCTGGGTATTTGTATTCTGAGACATTTGGCATAATTTTATCTTGCAAATCTGTGACTGACGTAGGTAAGACTGATAGTTATAGGGATGAAGTGAAAAGCATAATATCATTTCTTTATATAAGTAATCTGTAAATAGCTGACATGGTATAAATTACAGAATCATTTTTATTTAAGTTTGTTGAAGAACAGTGTGTAATTTACTAGCTTCAAGGAGTACAATGTCATCTACATATAATATAGGATCTAGAAAATGTAAGTCATTGGTGAGATTGTTAATGAAGACAAGAGAATAGAAAAGGTCAAGGTACTGAGCCTTGGGGAACTCCAATCTTGAGGATTTTATTCAATGTGTATTGATTGTTGAAATGTACTTGAAATGTACCTGAAAGTCCTGTTAATAAGATCATTTTTGAAACAACTTTATTGTATTTTTATATTTTTTTAATTTGTTTCACAATAGATTGTTTAAGAGTTTTGATAGCATGTGTCAAGTCTACAAATATTCCCCCCAGTATTTAGTCCCTCTTTCATATTACAGTACATAGTGGCAGTAAATAAAGCTGCTGCCATATTGAAGGCAATGTGGAAACCATGGTGGCAGTCAGAGAATAAGCCATTGTTGTTCATGTATTTCAATATTTCTTTATAAAAATGCTTCTCAAACAGTTTTGAAAGTAGGCAGATATTGGATCTAGATTTATACTCTTCGCAAGAGTACATTTGGGAGAGGGATAATGATGGTGTGTTTAAAAGAAGCTGGCACTTTTCCTGTTGTAAGACAGAGATTCAATAGATACGTGAGTGGTCATGCAATTTTATCAGCCAGTCTTTGTAGAAAAGTTGTATGTAGTATATTAAACATAAAGGATGAGGAATTTATGTTGTTTAAGAGCTCCATGGTTTTATTGGTGGTAATTTCAGTGAAGTAGAAAGTTGCAGTATTACACTAGATGACAGAGCTGATGCGAACTGTGGAAATGGTCAGCTATGGATTAAATTGAATGATTAGTCTTCTGCAAAATTAGCTGTAATGTTGGAACTTGAGGTTGTAATAGGAAAGGACTCTGCAGTAACAAACACACACACACACACACACACACACACACACACACACACACACACACACACACACACACACACACACACACGTATATGCAGGACAGGAGGTGTGAAATCTTGTAACATAACTTCTTCAACCATCAAATATAGTAATATAGCACAGGTAAATCCTGATTAAATAACTAGATTAAAGTAGACCTTACTGACCATGTATCATGCATCATGTACAGACTACAGCAGCTGTAATGCAGGACCCAGACCTGGTCTTAAACTGTACTACTGTTCTTACATTCAGCCAACTACCATGCAAAATTTCACAACCCACACAAGATCCCAAAACATGAGTGTGAAACTGTTGCCACATCCATCTCTGGAACTAGAGAAAGCTGTTATCTCATAACTCTACAATCACATAAAATATGGAGACAGTGAAATGCTATATAAGATGTAATGCACCTCTCCTTGCAATGGTAACTGAACAACATCATCAGAAAACTTGAAGGAAAATAATTACTAAGAATTGGAAGAATGAACAAAGTCCAACAATGAAAGAATTCAAAAATATTGCAACCGACGTTTGTCACCATGAACTTCTAACAATCAAGATGAGAACGATAAGAATTACTACTTCTTATAATATTTGGATGAAATTTAAAGAACTGCTAAATAAACAGCCGCAAATAAGTTAATAAGATTTTTTTTAATTGATTTTAAGAATATGTAGAGTTTTAGATATTTTGTAGACTCCTTTGTAAATAGTTTTTAAGTCATGGTTTACTTTGCTTGTTTAAATGTTTTATTTCTATATATATTTTAAATGGTAAATGTGTTATTTATTAAAATCAATGAAAATATTGAAAATAAAAAAAAAAACAGAACAGTTGAAAACCACTGGTAACAGAATCACCCCAGGTCAGGTTCTAGAAGGAGGGAAGTACCACTGCAAAGATGGAGTTGAAGCTCCACATCTACTTTTATCCTAAGTACTCACTCAACTGTACTATACAGTTTATTTCATGTCTTTCTATGTATTCTTGGTGTTTGTGGTATAACAGTAAGTTGTACATTAACCCCCATCCAAGGGGATATCTAGTCAACACACACTGATTAAATGCTGTTGTAACATTATCTTCTTTAGACTGACATTTTAACTTATAATGCTTAATACATGCATGTACAGAGAACCAGATCAGTGTCCCATAAATTTGTGTACCTGAGATGCTATAAAAAATGCCAGCTGAGCCAACAACCCTTAGTTAATGTTCTGATATTAACCATGAATGGACTTTTGAGTAGAGTCATAACAGAAACCTGTGCAGTTAAACACCTAATTGGAAATTGTCTGTTTACTCACAGAAACCACTGACTTAAATAGACCAAATGAGGTAAAAAGTTGATCAGACTTTCTGATTTCTTTGGTTCTAGAGACATGGGCAAATTACTTTTTTTTTTTGGTTCTGTCAAGAGTAATAACCTCTTACCCAGATTCTAAGGTCATCCAAAACAAAAACACGTATCAAATGAAGATTCAGCTGGAAAGTCTGTTTATTGTACAAAAAGAATTACGCACTTTCGTTCCTCTCACCAGGGGACTTCATCAGAATAAAAACTACAAATTCTCACAGATTTATATACCATAAATAGTCTTGTCATTGGTGCACAGAGAACTAATGAATAATAATTACAATGGCCATGTGTTTTCCATCTATGAAAGCACTCAATAAATAACTCAACCAATGAAAAAAGGTCACCATTGGAAGGTTTTCATAGAAAAGCTATTTCAGAAACTTATATTCACTTACACATAAAATGAAAATTGACACAATAAAATCCAACAAAAAAATCAACAAAACAAAATTATTTTAAAAATATGTTAATCAACACTGAAGGAAATATAAAGTAACTTTAAAACCAATTTCAAACTTCCCTATAATCTATTGTCTCTTTCCTTTAAGACTGGCATTAAAGAAACAGAGTCATTCGGTCCAGGTGGGAGATAGACAGCAAATATATATATATATATATATATATATATATATATATATATATATCCCAAATATACAACAAAGTCTAGAAGATTTAGGATCTATGCCTGGAAGTGCTTACATAGATATTTTTATACCTGAAGTAGACTCCAAAGAATTCCTCTTCAGGTGGATAGCAAATGTTGGAGGTGTGACAGGCAAGAGAGAGGTGGCTTAGAACATATTTTTTGGGAGTGTAATGAGCGGATCTATATTATATCCTCGAACGCTTAAAAAAGCGAATGCTGATTGATCAAACTTATTTTCGTGAAAATGCAAAATATCGAAGCAGCAGAAACTCAATTTTTTTCCTAGGGAAAGAATTTGGTTGTCCATTTCTGTTGCTTTGGTATTTTCAGTGTTATGGTGGAAAGTTACCGGTCGGATTCAGGTAAGTGTGCGATTGTGTGGATGTGAGTGTTAGGGTGATTTAGGTGAGTTAGGGTTAGGGCTCGGGTTAGGTGTGTGTGCGATTGAGTGGACATGAGGGTTAGGGTGGATTTAAGTGAGTTAGGGAGCGGGTGAGGTGAGTGTGCGATAGTGACGGACCTTAGGGTTAGGGTTTGGGTTAAGGTAAGTGGGCAGTTAGTGGTGTGTGCATAGTTTAGTGTAGGGTTAGGTATCAGATTTTAGGTGTATGTGTGTGGATTTCTGTTTGTTTGGTGTGCTTGTGTTGTGTGTATGTGTTTTGGATCAGCAATTTTTTTCCCTGTGAAAAAAATCGTTGATCTGACAGTTTGAGATTGTAAGCTTTTGCTTAAATTAGGTCGATCAATCAGCGTTCGCTTTTTTAAGCATTCGATGATATAATATAGACCCTAATGAGCTGGCAGATTTTAGAGATTCCCTGTGGACATCTCTGTTGGAGATGCTGGTTGAGAGGATTGTATTGACTGGGGTGATGATTTTTTGAGCTATGATACAGAATCAGAATTGCCTAGACCCATTAAAGCCCTGCTGAGTCTAATTATGGTGGCTGTCAAAAAAAGCAGTTACTAGGAAATGGAAATCAAAACCTAGACCAACTTTAGTAGAAGTAGTGAATATAGTGACAGAGATAAAACAATTGGAATTGGGATCTTTAGAAAAGGGAAGGAACAAATTACATAGAAAAAATGGGAATTGTAGGAACAATATATGCAAAGAAAGAATGAGATGTAAGTGGCAGGATTTGAATGAGCCATATAATGCTTAATTGCCAATGACTGGATAGATTGTAAGTGATATATATAATGTTTGCAACTACAGTTGTTTCAGTGGTGTCTGTGACGTGTAATGTTTGCAGCTAAAGTGGTGTCAGTGTTTTGTTTTTCATTTATATAAATGTAAGATTACCTATGTCATATGTGATAATTTAATAAAGATGTTTATTGAAAAAATATATACAGAATACACAAAGTACAAGGGTACAGCAGTAAACAAAGAGTAACATATAACTTAAAGCATTTAAAATGTGCACACTATGCAGAATTTTATGCTAGTACAGCATACAATAAGATCCTACTGGGATACAAACAAGCCTCATACAAGTGGAAAAAATAAAAAGTGACAACTTGGAAATAAAAAAAATATCTTGGATTTACTAAAACTTGGTACCTCTGTGTGCATCTGATGCATCAGCCTTCAGAACCCAGGAGGATGGACAGAATGTAAAAGGTTTTCCCATGTTACTCTGAGCAGCCAATGCCTACCACCAAAGCTCCTTGACAAAGTATGTAATGAGTGGGCATTTCAAATCCAGGGAGTCCTTGGAATTGTCCCTCATATTTCCCAAATAATGCTGTGATGTTGTTCTGTACAGCCAGTGTAACCATCAAAATACTTGCTGACATATGATTAAGGGTGGATAAGTTGTTTCTAGGAGTCTACCATTACTGTGACACTACCTGCTGTAAAAGGTTCACCACTTTCTTTACATTATCCTGCATTATAAACTACATTTTGTGGGTCAAAATTCATTAGGGCTTCAAGACAAAACTTCCCAATAGGTATATAAAGCCATCTTACTTTTCTTTATCTAGGAATGGTATAACAAACTGCAGGTGCCTCACCAGCTGCACCTGTACCTGCATATGGATAAGATGGTAATGGAGGTAAGGGTAGCTGTGGATTCCTCTTAGTCTCATTGCTGCCACAGTCAGGTGTGCAAGCATTTGTTAACCACCTTGGGTCCAGCCATCAAACCAAAGGGAAGAACCACAGACTGGAAATGGTGATCCCTCACTTAAAAAATCTCATTAATCTTGATGATTTAAACATTTACATGTACATAAATTAGACCCAATGTAGCCATTCCTGTTCTCACAAAAGAAAAGTAACCAAAAACTACATTATTGCCATTTACTTATTCATTACCAGTTAAGCATCCGTGGTGGTGCAGCGGTAGCGTTGTTGCCTCACAGCAAGTGGTTCTCCTGTTCGATTCTCGGCTGGAGTGCGGGAAGTGCCTTCTGTGTGGAAACTGCATGTCCTCCCCGCGGTTAGGTGGGTGTTCGAAAGACATGCGTAAATGGGCATGCCTTCGATGAAGGTTGAATGTCGAGCTGGCACCTCGGCTTTCATGAAAATCTACTGCCAATCATTAGTGGACCGGAGTTCCGCTGTGGCGACCCCTAACTGGGAAAAGCCGAAAGACAAACAAACAAACTTATTCATTACCAGTTCTTTATTTTAGGAAAGTTGTTTGTTTGTGGACCCTATTCAAGCATATTCTGTGGTGCAAAGGCACCATGCTGTCCAAAATCCTTATCCTAGCATGCTTCTTGAGGCTAGAAAGATCCTATGTTGGTCTCTGCATGGCCCCATTTGTTTGTCTTCTTTTTCACAGGAATTAAACTAGAATAATATGTTCTTCAGAGGATAGAATGGATCCATTTTTAACTATTTTTTCTTTATGCAGTTTGCCCCCATATCTATCTCCAAGCCTTTCCAACTGGACTCAAGTCCATTTTTTCAGCACTGTCCAGAGGGCAACATTTATGCAGCCACAGGGTTTGCTTTTGCTCTCATGAGCATCCTGGCAATGAGGACTTATTTTTTGGCCTAACCCCTTCTTTGGGTAGAAGGATGTATGACTTGTATCACTCTGGGAGCACAACACCTTCACCTATGCAAGTGCATGTTTCGGTGGACTTGCTTGATGAAGACTGTTACCAGTCTGTGGCTTTGGGTACCACGCGTATGCCTCTAAGTCATAGGCCTGCCTTCTAATTCCAAATGACTTCTATAACTTGCATCCAGATCTACACCCTTTCCCCTAGGATGGGTATGCCATCCTCCCTGTCAGCTCCAACAAATACCTGAGACACTAATCAGACTCAGGTCACCTGGGCAGTAGTTAGACCTTTATCCATCAATGCCGTGGCACTTTTCTTTTCTTGTATTCCTTTTAATGGAAATTTTTCCAAGAGAGACTAGCTCTGGAATAGAGGGATCTAGAAAAGAGAAATGAGGCTGCAGTTCAAGGGAAAGGGGAAACTGCAAGAGTTGTTTGTAGTTTCTGTATCCAGGAAAGTACGTCCAATATTAGAAAAGTTCATACCCAAGAGACACTGCCTCCTGCTGCATGACCCTTCCCTTGTGGCCTGACATTTAACGATATTGTATTTCTCAATCGGTTGTGATCAAATCATTTTTTTAATAGCTGTGTATCAGTCATTCATAGGGGATAACATTTGAATGCAGTAGGAGACGGCTTACATATATTGTCTGTAACTCACTATTTTCTTTCTGTCTTCATCACCTACACACCCTGGTATTGCATAACACTTTGTTTTGTGACCATGTACAACAATAGATTCTATTCTATGAGCCAGCAGAAGAAATCTCCTTACTCAGAGCATCAGACTTTTTCATTTCTTTGTGAAGGAATACTATAAATACATAATATACATCACTACCATCTTCAAAACAGCCAACTTAGTCCATTGCATTATGTCAGTAGTATTGTGCTTAAATCAATGGTTGTGACATTTGGATATGCCTTTAAATGCTGGTGCGATAGCTCCAGTGATTAGCATGTTATGTGATGCGCAGATGTTCCAGAGCAGTTTTCCATACAGATCACATGAAAAATTAGACCAATTCTGTAGTCTTTGTGTTATGAGTCTACAACTTCAGAGGTAGAAGCATCCCTGGAAATAAGGCTTGGCTGCATTTTTCTGGACTACTGGTACTATATGAAGCAACTTTAGTAAAAAATGTGACACTTTGGATTCAGAAATTTGCTGAAAAGTCTGAAAAACCTCAGTGTAAAATTTTTCTGCATGTTGCTGGGGAAGAGACCGTAAAGGTATTTAACTCTTATTTTTGTTGGTGAAGAAAAATACAATATAGCCATATTTAGATATAAATTCAGTAATTATCATCAGCCCAGAAAGAATGTAATTTTTAGATATTTGTTCTTTACAAGAACACAAGATCCTTCCTAGACTGCAGATACATGTTTTAGTCAGCTCAAAAGACAGAACCAAAAAGTATGATTTAATATGATTCTATAATAAGAGACAGAATAAGCTATATTATACAAATGAGGAGTTAAGGGACAAACTGCTAAGAAAAACAGACTTAGTATTATCAAAAGCCATAGATATGTGTAGAGCATCTGAGATTACCATTGCGTGTTTAAAAACATTAACTTATGAAAAGAATATGTATAAGATAATGTGAGTCATATAATAAAGCAAAACTGAAAAAATAATGGCAGGATGTTTTGTAAAAGTTTGTTTGTGTCTTTCGGCTTTTTCTGGTTAGGGGTCGCCACAGCGGAACTCCGGACCACTAATGATTGGCAGTAGATTTTTACGTACTGGCTTGCCGGGCCTAACGCACAACCTTCAACGAAGGAATGCCCATTCACGCATGTTACTACACAGAAGACGCTCTGACTGAGAATTGAATGGACAACGTCTAACTGTGAGGCAACAAGTAATGGATATAAAAAAGCCATAAGACTATGTATTGTAACATTGAAAGGGTGTGAGATGGAGGCCAGACAAAAAATTGGATCATTATAATTAATGCTTGCAATAGGTGTGGCTGTAAGAATGACAGGAAGCCTTGCCCATCTTTTAATCAAGTTAGAAAACATGCAGAATGTTAAATGATACCCTACCATACCCTTCAGCCTCTCAGAGCAAGAAGTCTGGAAAGAGCCAGAAATAATGGGTGGACAAAGGCTCCAAAATAGAGACAGATTGTAAATCTTGTTCCTATAAAGGAATGACGATTTTGCATTATGTATTTTCTGAAAGATATGAAGTCTGACACTCAAATGTCTGTCATTATTTAATATTATTTAGTGACTCCAATCCTCAATAATTTGCCAGAAAACCACAAACTTTATGAGGAACAGACCAAAATTAAGAGGCAAAAATTTGGACATTCTGTGAAAATCTGGACAGTTGAGAGGTAATTAGCCTACTGGAGAATAAACATTTCTCCAACAGGGAATTAATACACATGGAGAGCCTGATGGAAACAAGTCTGCAACTTCATGGCAACATATTAAACTGCTATAAAGCACAGATGGGAAAAACAAATGAATGCCACATTCTTTATGCTCACTAAATGTTGCTAAAATGCCACAGTTTATTGAGCGAGAATAAAATAAAAATAAATAAATAAATAAATAACCAAGATAAAAGCACATCAACCAAAAGTAATTGCTGCAGCAGTTACAAGAGCCTGTCACTTTCTTCCTCTTGCTAATCTCTGCTCTAGGTATGGGTGAGCAAATATAGGAAAAATAAATAAAGTGATACTAATATGATTAACTATAATAGTAACTGCAAGGACAAGTGTGTGTTTGTGTGTGTGTTGAGGGAGAGGGGTTTGTAATGCTTTGACTGTATATGTATTACTCTTGCTGTTATTTATTTCTTTATCCATTTGATCATAGTAAGACTTGTATAGAGCAATGAAAATGTCTGTATTGCTGGGAGAGTGTGTGTGTGTGTGTACGAAACAGATCTGCTAACAGTTTATTGAAATGCAACAGATGACTGCTTTCATTTCTTCTTTGTGATTGCCTAATATTTCCCCATTTTATTTTTTATATATCTTTAATCACCATTACTATTGCCTGACCGAAATGCAAGTCAGACTTCAAGACTGACATGTCTTCTCCAGTGAAGCACAGAGCTATGTAACTGCAACTTTATATTTGAATTGCTGTGTTGATCACTGTTCCCACTCACCCACTTACAACCTGTCACAGCACACTCTGCTTCCTTGCATACCTATCTCAACAATCTTCACCATACTGAGTCCTAAAAATCTGAAGCAGCCCTTATAACCAGCTAAGAACAGCATTTGATCAAAGCTCGTTTCACATTAGCATTTGCATTAATTACTACCCCCCTTGATAATACTTGCATCATAAAACTGGCTCTGCTTAAAACTCTCACCTATTGGTTCTAATATAGTTTTCTACAATGGTTTTATGTTGTCTTCATATGCTGTTCTACTTCTGTGGTATTTCTGAGATCCATACTGCTATTTTCTGTTGAATTCTACTTGCAATATACAACTTTGCATGCTGTGTATGGATTGTGTTATCAAAGATGTTTGCTAGTCAGCATAAATTGTACTGAGTTTGCTCTTCTGAATTTCTTTTGTATTGCTTATTAACAGCTTCATTTTTATGTTTCGTTATCCTAAAACATGAGAGCTTGCTGGGAAATCATGGAGATTATAGTTTTACATTTTACTCTAACTCATATGATTCTGCTGCAAAAACATGCTGTTATTCTGTGTCAAATTACTGTACATCTGTGTATTTTGCCTGTGCATTGCTTGAACACTGAACTGTTCTTAATGTTGTTTGCCTCTTGTCGTAATTACCCAGATTTGCTTTTGCATGTGCTGCATTTACTTAGCGAACTTTTAATTGGTAACATATAGTTGCACTGCAATGTGTGAAAAGCTTGCTTTAGAATTGGTTTGTTTGTTGTAAACCTTTGTTTTATGGCTGAGTTTTCAGTTAAATGTGCTTAACTCTAATGTTTGTCTTTTTGGCTTTTCCCGGTTAGAGGTCGCAACAGCGGAACTCCGGTCCACTAATGATTGGCAGTAAATTTTTTATGGTGCCGAGTTGCCAGCCCGATGCCCAACCTTCAGCAAAGGCTCGCCCATTCACGCATGTCTTTCGGAAGCCACTCAACCGCGGGGAGGACATGCAGACTCCACAGCTTAACTCTAATAAAGTTCATTATTTATTTCACTACCTTGTTGAGTTTTTAAGAGCTGGGTTGTGTGGTTGTGGCACTGGTGCATTTCATTTTAGTTCATATTTTGTATACCTAAATTATCTCAGCAACAGTCTGATATTGGTATTAAACTTCTGTTCTACATGGTTTATATGAGCTAAAATTTTATTCTAGCCTTGAAGAGTCATTATGATTTGATATAATAATAATAATAATAATAATAATAATAATAATAATAATAAAGTGCACAGAATGTGTTTATTATAGCACAAAAGTGAACCAATTACAGTCTTGTAATACTGTCTTGCTCATGTCACTCAGCTTATTAAACTGCATCAATGATGTAGGCCAGACAGTTTATCAGTAACATAAATGCATTAAAAATGCATCAGTCCTCACAAACCTGCACTGTGCAAAGTAGAGTAGTCGCATGCAAGCAGACCATTTTAAAATGTAAGCATCTCCATTTCAAAATAATACTAAAGCTGTTGGGTAATTACTTTTGTCAAAATGTAAAGGTAAAGCAAGAAGGAAGTGGAGATATAAACCAGAAGCAGATGAGAAATGGTTGAAACTTCTGTAACACAAAACACCATATCTGTTTACTTACTTCACTGATTCACAACATTTCAAAATGCACTTGAATAACATAAACCCTTATATTATAAAGGATAATATCTGGTGCAGCAGTTGCGAGGAATAAGTCTTCTTGAAGTGAGCACAAATAGTTAATGATATCTTAAGCTTTACTATTGAGGTCATAGTTATTGCAGAGTTACCTTTTAAAGAACAATTTCCTGGTAATCGTTGTTACAATAGGTATTGTCCTCTTTCTTGATATAGCTTTTTACTGATATTTGTGCTGTATTCGCTGTGCTATGCCATGCTCTTTTATTCCACTTCCTAACATTTCTTCTTTCACTCGATGACGTGTTTTTGATTTTCAGTTTCACAGCCTTGCCAGCTTGCTGGTTACTAGGCATCTCCTAATTTTTTACCAAGTGCCCAGTCTCGCACTGAGTGGTTTACTCCCTTGGGGACTCAGTGGCAGGATGACAGAATGGTGCCATCATGATGACATTCAACAGGTTTTCTGACTTTAGCCTCCTTCTCCATTCTCTGCTGTTACAGATGCATGGCAGATAAGGTAACCACAGTAGAAAATGTATGCATGTCTATACATGTATCCTAAACCAACTGTGCTTGCCTTGTTGCTTTTTCCTTGGACTTCTCAGGAGGGCTGCATGTCATTCCAGAAACAATTATTTTCCCTCTAAGAGATGAGACATCCCAATTGAGTGGCACTTAGTTCTAAGCTGGGTTGTCTGAGCCAAAGATGAGACCTCTCCCTCTGTGTTATCAGTCTGGGTTTAGCAGATACTATGCTTATATTGAAAGATAATTAAACCAAACCAACAAAAACCTTTTGTTGCACTCTTATTTTACAGTTAGGAAGAATTCCAAGCTACTTGCAGGCTTCATTTCAAGATGGGCAACCTCATCTCTTACAACAAATAGTTGCATGCAAATATAGCAGAACAGCAGCATCTGAAACCTCTCCTGGAAGAAAGATGTCACTCACCCGTTGCATTATACTTTGCCTCACACTTCACATGCTTGTTTGTATACACATATCATTATCCAGACCTGTGTTACTGGGGACTGCAGTCCAACAAACAAGCTGTCACAAATGTAGTGGACCAAATTTAGAGGAACAAAATATTTTTCAGTTGATGATGCAATCCTATGAGGATTGCACCAATAGCTGAGTAAGACAGAATACCCAGATCTGCAGCAGATGAAAGAGAAGCAATGCCCTGCAACAAGCTGACTGTAGCAGAGCAAATGTGGCATTGGCAACCATGGATAAAGGTGAGATTATTGAACCAGTAAGGCAAAAATGTCCTTCCATTTCACTTTTTCAGTACTCATTACACTAGGGAACCACATCCAAGGGCAGCCTGACATCTGACCAGTATACCAAAGCCTTTAGGTTACTATAAGGTACACTGTACATGACATGTATGCTCCTTGCATAGTGTAGGGCATAAAGGTGATGTCCAGCCATACCATCCTCAAAACTTCTTTGCCGCCAATGTGAATGCCATCTTTTGATTGGTCTGAATGCCTATTCTGTTGCTGGTTCACCAAGCTGTTACACATAAGTGCCCCATTGGGATTTTTGTTGTCTTATCTTTCTTTTGCTATATTGTTGTTGGTGGGGTTTCATGTCATCCAAGAATGGTAAGTGTCAGTGTGGGAGACAGAGTCCCCATAAAGACTGTCACGAACAGTGTCTGTTTTACCATGGTGCTTCACATGACTAAACATCCTGTTCTGTTAGGCCTTTGTTCCTAAAACCCTTCATAGTAGGCTTTCTTCTTTGGTGCTTTGGCTTGAGAATCAACATCTTAAGCTTCTCACTAAAGACACAATGGGGGGAACTTCTTGTTCCAAGGGACAGCCGTCTGGGAAGAAGAAGGCCAAGAAACCTAGGCTGGAATCTTGTGCTGTTCACCCCCCCCCCCCTGCCAGATGACCCTCCTGAGGCAAGTGGTATCTTGGAAGTCCACCTGTCTTCATTGTTAGATTCTTCTGCCTTGACTGTGTTGGAGGCTGGTGGGGATCCAACCTTAGGGGCACATCTGAGGAGACGTTGCAGATGTCCGCTTCAGATGTTCAGGGTGAACCACCACTGGTGGGGGGCCTAGGGGTGTTACCCAAATTTTTGTCAGTGTAGAAGTCCCCACTACAGTCATTGAATTCTGTCTGGGGTCAGAGCCTTCCAAATTTTTAAGGTGAATATCCCCTTACAGGAAAAGCAGAAGACTAAACATATTTCTTCTGCTCCTAAAGATCTACAGAGTGAATGGCAATCCTTCACTCAGGGATTGTTTAGTGATTTGATGGCTTTAAAACCTCATCAGGGATTTTCTGTTCCAGAACTCCCTTTGTCCTCTACCCTCTTAAGAGACCCAGAGAACAGGATTCCTCTGAAATGGAGGTAGATTCAGATGAGGAATCCCTTGCTTACTCCTTTCAGATTCCCTCTCCTTTGGATTATGAATCAGAGGAAGAGGAATCTACCAGTCCTGATGCTCCCTTTGAAGAGATTTCTTTTTTGAGGACACAATCTCTAGGATGATGGATTTTTTAAATGGGATTGTGCTCAAGCTTCTGAGATTCAAAAAAGGCATTATGAGCTACTGCAGATGGATTCCCCTAGATCTTCTGCTGTTCCTCCTGTTTTGGCTGCTTTGTTGAATGCCTTTTCAATGCCTATAAGGCTCCAAATTCTCAGCCCCCTGCCCCCAAGTAACCTGACAGGTTTTATAGGGTGCCTGAAGACTGTAGATTCTTTTACAAATGTCCTCCTGCTGAGTCCTCTGTGGTGTCAGTAGCTTCTGACAAACCCACTCAATTGCTTCCTTCTCCTAAGTTACTGCCTTCTAATAAAGATAGCAAGGACATGGGAAGGCTAGGCAAGAAGGTCTATTCCTCTGCTACCTTGGCTTTTAGGGCTGTTAATTATCAGACCCATATATACAGGTATTTGTTGCCTCTACTTTCCCAGACCTGTCAGGTGATTTCTGAGCTTCCAGACTCTGAAGGTAAAACTTCTGCCCTTTCCCTCTTAGGGGATCCATCCCAGGTGGCTCATCTTTCCATCAAGTGTAGTTATGATGCAGCAGATGCTTCTTCTAGGGCTGCTACTTTTGTGTCAGTAATAAGGAGGTATTCTTGGCTTCAGCTTCAACCTTTGCCATTCCTATGCCCCCTCTGGCCAAACTCCACATGAGAAAGTTTCAGTGGTTGCTGAAGTCAGTTTGGCTTCAGCATGCACATCCATTCGAATTTGTAGGTCCTCTTCTGCCTTGCCTCAAATAGGAACTTCAGTAGTGGATTCAGCAGTTGTCTCTAAATCCAGAACTTCCTTTTTACCACCCTCTTCCCTCTCAGGAGCTGTTTACAGACTCTTCAGATGTGAGATAGGCAGGAGCTCCTAAAGGTGCAGGGTGTTTGGTCGCTTCATCAACAGAAAGAGCACATCAGTTTCAAAGAGATGAGAGCTCTTCTGCTAGCTGTTCAGGCTTTTCATCCTCTCTTCTCCTCAGGTCCTCTTAAGGTGTTTACAGACAATACCACAGTGTTATGGTATGTAAACAAATAGAGGGAGACAAGATCTTATCTTCTTTGCCAGTTGGCACTCCTGGTGTGGGAACTTCCTATCCAGTATCAAGTGGTTCTTCGGCAGTTTACATTCCCTCGGGTCAAAATATTGTAGCAGATACTCTTAGTAGGTCCTTAAGTTACAGGAATGTGTTTCTGGACATCATCCACCAGTGGGGTACTCCCCAAATAGATCTTTTTGCTTCCCCTCTGAACAGACAACTTCCTCTTTTTTGTGCCAGAGTCCCAGGTCCTCTTGTTTGGAAGGTGGACGCCCTATCTTTTTTTTTTTTTTTTTTGGAAAGGGTTGTTTCTTTGTGCTTTCCCTCCCCTTCCCCACATTTTAAAAGTCCTGTTCAAAATTCAGCAGGATGCTCCCAAAATATTGTTGGTGACTCCCTTTTGGCTGAGACAACATTGGTTCCCTCCTTTTCTGCACTTAACCAAGTGCAATCATCACAAGTTACCTCACAGGGTGGACCTACTCACACAAGACAGGAGATCTCTCATCCATCTCCACATGTCCACTCTTCAACTGGAACTGTGGGTGATAGGATTTTGATTCTACATGGACACCTTTTTTCTAAGCATGTGCTTAGGGTCCTGCAGGAGGCCAGAAAACCCAATACTAGGAAATCCTACTTAACCAAATGGAAGAGGTTTTCAATTTGGTGTCTTTCTCGTAACCTGGGTCCCCTTTTGGTGGATGTTCCTTTGGTTTTCTCTTATCTGTGTGAATTGCTCAATGCTGGTTTGGCGTATTCTTCTGTTAAGGCCCACTTATCGGCTATCTCTGCTTGTCTGCCTTTATCTCCTTCTTTGGCTTCTAGATTTGAAGCTAAGCAATTTCTTAAAGGTGTCCTTCATATTAGGTCTCTTAGGAAGCTTGTTCCTCATTCCTGGAATCTTAATTTTTTTTGGAAAATTTGACCAGGCTCCTTTTGAGCCTGCTGTTTCAGGTTCCTTGCAGCATTGCTCTTGGAAGAGTGTTCTTTTGTTATCCCTTTCTTCTGCCAGATGGGTATCTGAGCTTCAACCCTTATGGCTTGTCCTCATTTTATGATGTTTCATAAGGACAGGGTGTCCTTATGTACTAATCCTTCTTTTATGCCCAAGGTGGTGAATGAATTGTCCCTTAATCAGTCTATTCATTTGCCCACTTTTTTCCCTTTTCCTCAATCTGTTAGTGAGAAGCTGCTGCACATGTTGGATGTGCATAGACAATGCAGATTTTATTTGGATAAGACTATTTATTAAATCTGATCAGCTGTTTGTTTCCTTTGATCTTAGGTCCATAGGATTAGCTGTGTATAAGAAGACCATTTCTTTTTGGATCTCTAAAGCTATTTCTTTTTCTTACTCCTTTCAAGGTAAGAGCCTTCCTTATTCTGTTAAGGCTCATTCTACTAGAGCTGTGGCTTCTTCTGTTGCTTTTTTCAAGGGTTTGCATACTAACTCTATTCTTGAGGCAGCTACCTGGACTTCTGTGCATACATTTACCAAGCACTACAAGATGGATGGAATCTCCAGAACTAGAGCTGGTTTTGCTAGGGCCATCCTTCATGGCTTCCTAGAGGGCTGTGCTGGTCCTTTCTCCTCCCTCTCTTCTTCCTGACCTTTGGCACTCTCCCTAATGTAATGAATACTGCAACAGTGAAATGGAAGGACAAGATACAGTTGTGTAAAATCTTACCATAACCGTAGATATCCTTCTCTTCACTGTTGCAGTATTCACTCCCTCCCTCTACTCCCTTGTCCATTTCTCTTCTGGAAGTACTGATTATCTTTCTTTTCCTTGGACTGGCATTCCTACTTGAACTCTCAGTTCTGAGGATGGTATGGACAGACATCACCTTTATGGCCTACATGTGATGAATGGCGTACATTAAAGCAACCTAAAGACTTTGGTATACTGGCTGGATGTTGGGGCACCCTTGGCAGGGGATCCCTAGTGTAATAAATACTGCAACAGTGAAGAGAAGGGCATCTACCATTAGGTAAGATTTTACACAACTGTACTTTCCCAACAGAGAATTAGGTAGGTAAGCAGGAAGTTGATATCCAGCCACAGTGGGAGCACTATACACCATTGCAGTCACAGTGAGCATTACTTACTGTCCAACCTGTCATTTCAGCAGCCTCCTATCCTTTAAGTATCTGCTGCACTAGTTCCATCATTATAAATTCTGTTTTCTTGTTTTATTAACTGTAATTATGGCATCTTTCCTTTCTGTCATTTACACTTACAGTATGGCTCATTTTCTCCCTAAGCTAAACTTTCTTGCATGGAGGTACATGGACACACCACCTTCCAAGGCCACCAGAGGTCTTATCCTTATCAAGTGGAGAATTCTTAAGGTACAGTATGAAAAGTTGCTCCAACATCTGGTTTTCTGGAGCAGCGTAATTTAAGTATAATAGTCTGAGTTAAATTTTATTTTTCATTTTCTAGTAGTAAAGCTTGTGACATGACGTTTGGTGAGACCTTAAACTAGTGTCCATCCCAACATTCCGGCTTTTGAGCGGCATCTGTGTGAGCTATGCTTCCAGCCTCTCAGGTAGAGCTATTCTCATTTTTTACTATCATTTCTGCCTCAGTATTTATAGGTTCACTTTAATCCACTTTCTCCTTCTCTCACTTTCCCCTTTCACTGTATTTGATGTTCCTTGCACATGTAACTAACTTTTTCTCCACTGTATTTACACTGTGCTTATGTGCCTGTTATTAGTTTCACCATTAACATTTCTGTTTGTTTTTGACATATACCTGTAAATAGCCTACAATCACAAATAGAATTTTTTTATCCATAAATTTTAGTTCCTCTGATTGTATTATGTAACCTGTACCCTTGAAAATTAGTAAACGGTTTTAAGTCTGTATACTTTTCTTTGTATTCACTGTATACTTCAGATCCTTTAAGCTGTGTTTACTCTTAAGATTGCTTAACTTTTCTTTATATTCTCTGTAAACTTGTTATGTCTTTGGCTTAGGTTGAGTTTGAAAGATGTCCTAGGGCCAGGCCATCTACCTGGTTAACAAAATTTAATAAAATAAAATAAAATCAACATTGCATCAAACATGACTCTCTCACAGGAAAATAAATTATCATGTAATTCTCTGTTTTCACCCTTGGATGATTACCTACCAACAATAGTCTGTTCCTTTGCCCATGTTGTAGGAATTGGGTGGATAAGTCAGTCTAAGGCTCTGTTTCTGTTTTTTTCATTCCTTATCTAAAGCACTATCTGCTTCATGACTCTAGCAGTTGAAGCTGTGAGCAGTCCATTTATAATTTGACCCCATCTTATCCGAGTTCCTTTATTGTGGTACTGAGAAAATATATTTAATGGCTGCTCCTTTCTGTATGGTGACCCTGTGAAACCTGCTGGACATGTTATCTGGCACTGTATCTGCTACCATTATGTAACATCAACATAGTAATTTTATTAAGTTTTAAATAACCTGTAACTAACATTTTGCAGTGTGCCAATTCCATTTAACCTGCCTTTCCTCCACATAAAAACTTCATTAAGTAATTCTTTTCATAATAAAATGAGTCTAGTGTTTTGTTTTGTTATGTTCCTTTTTAGGTTGTTGCAAGACACTTGATACATATCCTGTTAATGAGAAATGTAGTTGTGCAATAGTGGTGAAATCTGGAAACCTACCTTCCTCATTCCTTACACTATTCTTTGTCATACTACCATCAGCAAAATAGGGAAATCATTTCATTTACTTTCACATAACTTAGTTTTACTTTGATTACCACAAAGATGTTATAATCTTGTTATCTTTCATGAGAACAGGATCATTTGTGTCCCATTTGGCATGCAAAGAGGGCAGTTAGTCTTTCTCACATTACAGATAGTTTCCACATACAAGGCAGTGGTTTCTTCTAAGTTTTTATGAAAAATATGTGGGGTCTCTAATTTCTTACATGTGAAGTATAAAGCTGTTTTTTACTTTGATATTTTATCCTTTGCTTTTGGAGACTCTCAGCATTCCACTAAACAGGCAATGTTTATTGTATCTATATTCTTGACCATAAATATGTTATGGCCAATCACAGTACAGAAATGGGTCCCTTTGTCTTACAGTTTGTCTTGAGGATATTCACTACTGGGCGCTGTATAGTGCTTGGACAGCAAGATGAGTCTATTTGCTGACAAAATTAAGTATGGCTCAGAAGTCATAAGTGGCGTGTGTGTGTGTGTTAGGTAGGTAGTTATAGGAGGCAGCCTGGACCTATAAGTGATGGCAACTGAGGATCATTACCAAAAGGTTTGTAATCCAGAGCAAAGGACATCACCTGCATTCCTACATGTAGTGAAGAAAGGACACTAAGCAGAGGTGAAGTACCTAGGAGTAGATATTACTTCTAGGATGAGCCATGAATTTATATAGGGGCATATGTGTCATATGCACAAAAGTGGTCAACAATGCTCTTCTCTACAGATACTGCTGGGATGTAGACATGACAGCATACCACAAAAGATACACGTGTTTACATTGTTTGCATAGCAGTAATATGTAAGGTGGGGTCATCCTACAAATGTGTAATGTCACACATGCATGTTTATCTGCGTCATTTCATAGGTTCTGTAATTGTAGGGTGCACTGCCAAGGAACAGGGCATGTCTGATATCAGCAGTGCATTTAACACTGACAGTGATGGAAGCTTTATGATAGCACAGTAACACTACTATCAGTGGTGACTCTAGAGAACACACTGCCACCTACATCCACTAACACAGCTGCGGTCTCTGTGAAGCCCCACCAACTCACGTAAACTTGTGGACCAAACACACATTCTCAGGTGGTGGCACTGTTATTCCTTGCCCAGGCACTTGCAGTGGACAATGGCACAGCCACAGAGTATCAGGATAGGGTTTGAAAGAGGCAGGCCAGTGACCATCACTGCCATGCCACCCAGTCAGTGACTAAGATGGGTACCACAATGGCTATAACTCAACAGATGTACAGGCCAGTCATTCAGGCATAAGCAGATGCTACAGCCTCTGTAGTACACCTGGGTAATAAGGTGCATGAGGGCTTTCAGTACATGGCCAAACTCATTGGCACATTGGACAGGCATGCCACTGCATGTATTGTCTCTGTGCACCCAGGTGACTGCCATTTTCCTTTGCCTCCACTGTGGGTACACCCCACAAGTCAGACAAACCACATTCATTGTCTGCTACATGATCCATTTCATCTGCCAGTAAGTTGGCTGGTGAAGTATGGTGTGGGTGCTTGTGGAATTCTGGAGTACAAGGTGGTTTAGCACAGGCCACAGACAGGTGATCACGTTCTTGTAGTTCACCATTGCTCCTACCAGTGGGTGTTGGTGCCAGTACTACTTATTGAAGGGGGCATAACTGTGGCTCGGATGTTAATGGCTCTACAGCACCTGCCTCACACACACACAATTGCATGCACACACACACACATGCACACATGCAACTTAACACCCATTGACGCCCCATCTACAGAAGCTGTGTTCCCTGGCACATATTCTGAAGAAGTAGACAACAACCCCCCCCCCCCCAGAAAACACCACCTTCCCTACATAGTTTACTCAGCTCTCCCAAATCCCCTAGCTGTATCAAACACATTACTGGTGGGCACCAACCACCCTCAGAAAATACCACCCTCCCTACACAGTTTAATCAGCTCCCCTAACTCCCCTGGCTGTATCACACATCCCCTTCTGCATCCATAGCAAACCACCACACCATCACTGTGAGTGCTGTTCATTCCTGTCACTGTGCCCTTCCCACCTATGCATATGATGACTACTGTGTTGTGTGCTCTGCCATCATAGATGTGTTATATGGGGAGGTCATATTATGTTATGTCTGATGTTTTAACTTCTCTTGTGTCTAATCTGGCACATAGTCTTAGCTAGTGCTGAAGAATATTGCACCTGCTTCTGCCTGCAACAGTGATAATAATAATAATAATAATAATAATAAATAATAATAATAATAATAATAATACATTTGTTAACAAGGTAGGCACACTGGACATACAGTCTCTTTTTAGTGGAGAACTGGGATCATTTCCTTATTAAGTGACTTGCTCAAGGTCACACAGTAGAGAAATTAGGGCTGAGGCATTCAAATCCTGTACCACAGGAATTACAGCTCACAGTCTTCCTTGTGGACCATTCCAACAGTGACTCCTCAGCTGGCACCTTCCTCACCACCTTTGCTGCAGTCTCTGTAGTTCTCTGATGGCAAACTCCTGCTTCACCTATCTTTTTACAATCACATTGAGCCAAAGTTTTCAGACAACAAATATCTTCATATAGGTCTGCCAAGCATAACTGCAGTGTACCACCAGAAGATTCTAGTCAGCATAAGTGGGTCTTAATTAGTTTGAACACATGCTCAGCAATCTTTCTGGTTAGTGACAGTGTGGAGATTCATTTTGTCTCAGTCATACTTTGTGGATTTCATATAGTTGTCATGAGCCAGGGCTTATCTGTCATCACCAATAAGATGTCTCAAAGGAAAGTCACCTCACAGAAATTGGTAGTATAGGTTGGATGCATGCCAGATGTAAGAATCATGGGAACTGTCAGGATACTATACAGACACATTGTATACACTTTGTGTTACACACCGTGTGGCACCCATGGAGTGGAACCCCCTTCCTGTTCTTGTCCTGATGTACGGTTGCCCAAGTGGATGAGGCAGGGGCCTTGACAGCAGTCTGCATGCTCTTAGAAATTCAGGGAAATGGACTATTTTATAAAAGATTCACAAAGTGTTGCTTCTCTCTTCTGGGGTCTTTGGTAACCACATATGTTCCTCTATATGCTGCAGCATCACATCATGGAACTGGTGTAGTATTTGTGAAGCACGTGACTGGATACCTGCATGTCCTCTGATGTTATCTTGTGATGTCTTTGCACCAGAAATCATCAAAGCTATTCATACTTTAGTATTCACATTGGCATTCTATGTGCCTCATGAGATTTGATGTGAAAATGCCACATGCACCAGCTGCCATATAGTGTTTATGTCAACATGATAGCAGTCAACTATGTTCCTGTTGTGGAGGTGATGGTATATTAGATACAGTCAATTCTTTCTGTGACTTGGAGGGTGGGACAAAAGGAGATACTGCCAGCACAGCTAGCTGGAATTTTGTAAATAATTATATGTCATTTGGTGAATATAGAATTTATTTATAGAAGATGCTTGTGTTACAAATGTATTAGAAGGCTTACTAGTGAAATTTTGAATCAGCTTCGATCCACCATATAAAATGTCGACCTGAAATCGAAATTCTGAATAGTAAACCAAAGCGAAAGTCAATACATAGATCACCGTGGTTCGATGTATTCGACATAGCAGGGGTGGCATCACTCACCTTCTGTTATGCACATTAACTTACCATTGAACACTACAGTCAATGGCAAGTTAATTCTACCATTTTTATGCCCCTCTACATGCCCCATGTAGGGGGCTGTGTCCCCACACCCCCTGCACATTAAATATACCAACTCTGAGATTGTACTACAGTGAGGAAATGGGCTAATTCTCTGTTCCTCACTAAAGCTTGACCTCCCTGCACAATGTTGAACCCAAATAATCAATCTACACTACCCGTTCGCTGTAGTGCAATTGATCGATTTTTGGTTGACATTCTGCCAGCTTGGAAACTGCAAGTCGACCATATGGCGGTTGACCGATGCAGTTTCCAAGTTTTGATAGTAAACCATACCTCTCAGAATGTCCAGATTTTTGCATCCTACTTTTGGTTTGTTTTTCATAAATGTCTGGTTTTCTGGCAAATTAGTGACAAATCATTAAAGACTGAAGTTAGGAAATAATGGCAGACATTTGAGTTTCAGACTTCATACTCTCCAGAAAATCCATTCTAATCCAAAACATGTTATTCTATCAACTTTATAAATTTGTAAGAACACTATTTTAAAAAATGTCCATATTTTGGGGCCTTTGTCCCACTTTTATTTGTGGCTTTGTCCAGATTTCTTATTCTGAGAGTTTGAGAAGTATGTAGTAAACCATATTAGAACTGCATGTCATGTGTATAACAAACTGCTTGCACATATGTGTGTGTTGAAAAGGTATTTGCAAAGTGCTGTGTTTGAAATGTAACCACAGTGTGCCCTACTGGAAGAGAACAGAAATGTACATGCACTATTGTAACTGTTTAATGTATATATTTTAACAGTGGAAAATGGAATACAGGAGGTTAAACTCAGTCCAGCAAACTTTAGAAAAATATCTGAAATTAAATTACTTTATAGGCTATGCAATAAAAAGGATATCTCTCAAGTTTCCAATGTAGGTAGAGACACCAGTTCTGTACTAGGAAGTTTTCTGGAGTGAACTAATTGCTACTTTTGAAGCATGAAGGAATGCAATTGTTTTTTTGACTTCCAGCATCTGCCAGAGATCTGATGAAAAGCCCTTATCTGCATATTTTTAAGTAGATGCTAAATACTGACAACTTCTAGCAATGGGGGGTTTGGCCTGGGGACTAGAAGTCAGATGACCATAAATTATGTCATTCTGCAAGCTATCCCACAGTAATATTTTGGATATTAATTTGAGAAGTCTCTTAGTGAGACAGAGCATTCTGTATTCTGTCTTGGACCTGACAATGATGACGACTATTCACCACAACATCTGCCTTTCTCTAATGAAGTAAGTTTCTAGGGAACAGTATAACTCTCTTAGATACAGTCAGGAATATAGTAAAGCTTAGTTTAGATGTTTTACTTTATTTGTGTGAGCCTGTACTGCCATATTATTTAAAATATTTCCTGTGGTTTTGAACTCTTACGTCACTGTAAATATATATTTAGTATTGTCTTGTTCTTTTATTATTTATTATTAAATATATTTAAACCTTTCATTGTGGCTGATCTGTGTAGAGATATTTAAGTTTTGAGAGTACTTGCATATTTATTTGATGGCACTGTGTGGGCCACTCCTAATAGCCTTGCTCTTGGTCAAACTACCACTTGTGTTAGTATTAATATTACACAGTAAAATTGGACACCCTTTGTTAAGGGCCTTAAAGTAACTGATAAGGGGTTCTGGTGGCAATGGTAACTACTTTATAGTCTGGGCAGAAGGAGGCATAGCTAGTAAACCCATGCCAACCTTTCCCAGGTGTGTGTGTGTGTGTGTGTGTGTGTGTGTGTGTGTGTGTGTGTGTGTGTGTGTATAAAACAAATCTTCAAGAATGTGTGTGTTAGCTACTTGGGCAGGGACACAAAACACTGGCTGGACAGAAAGAGTACTGGAGGACTTGGCTTGGATCCCTGGCTAAGAACTCAGTTCTATAGCTGTGCCTGTGGGGAGTCTTACTGGGGGATCTGGAGGAAGAGTGAGAAAGCAGCCCAGGACTGACTGTGGTCTCTGTGTGCTCTTAAGGGAAATTGCACTTTATGTAGAGAGCTGCATCTGGAAATACTGTGTGTGTACTTGTCATCCTCTCAGTGAATGTCCCCCACTGTTGCCAGTGGTGAGGATTGAGACTCTTTGATTACTGGTCCAGTGCAGGGCCATCACAGAGGGAGACATCATGCTCCATCAAGGACATTGGCTACGAGAATGGCCTTTAATATATTCTGTTTGGCTCAGATAATTGCTACACCTAGAGTCATAGCAGAGTCTCTCTCCACGTTCACCAGGAAACATCCATGTGCTAGGTTACTGACAGCTACAACTGACTGTGTAATTTTTATGTTTCTGAGTTACTCCACCATGCTGATTTCCCTCATTCACATTCTCAGCAAGTCTTGTTAGCATAATGTTGTTTATTTTTATATCATTACATGGTCAGTAGTATATGATACTAACTGCACAGTTTTACCTGCCTGAACGATGGCACTACGTGTGTTTCTGAATCTGCTCCACCATGCGTGCTGCTGTTCACCATGCAGCTCTGCCTGCTACAATCCACTATTTGTGTCTGAATCCTGGACATAGTCTATTGATTTATTTCACAGTCATTTAATTCAATAAATCATGCTTTAATAATAAGCAAGTTAAGAAACTTAGAAGTTAAGACAAGAATTGGCAGTTGGCTGAATTAGTAGATCTTTGGCTGTAGAAATTGATGGCATCAGATAACAATAGACGGCCTTGTCTCATGGTGTTCCGCAAAGTTTATTTTTAGGCCCAGATCTTTTTAACCTGTATTTGAGTGAAGCATGTTCCCTACATTTATACATATGGCATTAAGTAGGGGAAGTTATTACTAATTTATTTATTTATTTCACATTTGTTAACTGGGTTAGTCCAACTGAGCACAGGCCCATTTTCAGTGGAGACCCGAGGAGAAAAGCTCCAAGAAAGATAATTACAATTATGAAGTAATAGGTTTCATAAAGTAACAAAGACTATTTTACAATATTTATACATAGTAAGATAGTATGCTTTTGTAACAAAAAATAGAAACATAATAATAAACAAATAATAAAGATGTAAGCATAGTACTTTCCATACAGACTTTATACAGAATATATAGTTCATTAGCTTATTAGAGTAGAGTCAGCAAACTTACTGTTCTAAGTGGGAGATATAGGTGATAGAAACAGGATTAGGAAGTGTCATGGTAGGGGCATAAGTATTCAGGAGAAAGTTCTTCAGTTCTTTTTTGAAGTGGTTAGTGAGAGTAATGCAACGTAAAGTGGCAGGGAGGTTGTTCCAGAATTTTGTTATGGAGGATTTTTATAAAAGATTGCCAGTGTTCATTTTGGTTCTATAAGTTTGGAGAAGGAATTTGTCAGTACTGCGTAAGGGGCAGGACAGGGTATAGTAATTGACTAGACTGGAGAGAGAGGGACAGAAAGTTGATTTATTGAAAAGGAAATGGGTTATATGGAGTTGAGATAATACGAGATGATGGGGAAGTTCTATCCACTGTAGCTTATTAAGAGTAAGAAAATGGTGGGTGGAATTAGGTAAGTTAGCTGCAAATTTTGCGATTTTATCATAAGTTTTGTTCCAGGTTTGGAGAACAGGCAGGACTGAGGATTAGTAAGAACCGGGGCTCCATAGAGGAGGCTAGGAAGTAGGTAGGCTTGTGCCAGGGATAATTTGGAAGCAGAAGAGAGAAATTGTTTATTGCCATATAACAGACCAAGTTTTTGTTTAGTTGTCTTAACTTGACTGCTGGATGTGTAAGTCAAATGTTAGTTGGTCATCAATTGTCATGCCTAGTAATTTTGTGTGTGTTCCAATGCTAATGATGGTTTTATTTAGGGAAGAGATGGAGAAGGAGAGCTTAAGATGATCACTCACTTTGGGGAGAAAAAAGAGGAGTTTTGTTTTTTGAGGATTCAGAATAAGTTGATTTTCATTTAGCCAACTTTTAACTGAGAGGAAATATTGTTGTGTAAGTGTTTGAAGCTGTGAGATTGAGTTTGAAGATGTGAACAGGGTAGAGTCATCTGCATATTGTATGAGAGTTGAATGGGTAGTGGAAGAATGGAGGTCATTGGTAAAGATATTAAAAAAAAGAGGTCCCAGGATTGGGCCCTGTGGTATTCCCGTGTGTATTGGTAGAAAAGCAGAGCAAGAAGATTGCCATTTGACAGATTATAGTCTGTCTGTGAGATAGCTGAAGAACCAAGAAAGAGTTGAGGTAGAAAGGTTTAAGTCATCTAGTTTGTTTAGTAGTTTGGAGTGCAATACTGTGTCAAATGTTTTTGAAAGGTCTAAGAACAGATTAGAGACCAGTTTGTTGTTATCTGTAGCTTCTGTGATAGTGTAAATAAAGGATAGAAGGGCAGTAGAGATACTGTGGTTTGATTGCAATAAATGTTGGGTAGGAGTCAGGAGGTTATTGTGGATGAGGAATTTCAGGATCTGGTTATGTATACATTTTTCAAGAATTTTGGATACTGGGATAATATAGCAATGGCTCTGTAATTGGAGGGATCAGTGGAGTTGCCACCATTGTGAAGGGAAATCATGTAGAAAGGCTTCCAGATGTTGGGTACAGTAGCTTGTTTAATAGACCTATTAATAAGTATTGAGACTGGATAGGCAATAGTGTTAGCTGCTAGTTTCAAAAAGTGGGGATAGAGTGTCATCAGAGGGAGAGCAAGGTTTAAGTTTTAGAAGGAGAAACTTTATGTCGGAAGTTGAGATATGGCTGAGAGAGAAACATGTTTCATTATTTGTGGTTTGATGAATTGTTTTTGGGGAGAGGTTGTGATTGGACTTAGTTAATTTGCTAATGGTATCAATAAAATACTGTGTAAGGAGAGAGGCAGTGTCTTGGTCTGGAAGGTTGGAGTAAGGGCTGGGAGTTTGGGGTTTACCAGTGTGAAGGATTGGTTAATATTTCTCCAGACGTTTGTGGGGGTTGGATTGATGAGTAGATTTTCATTATATATTTGTTTTTTTTTGGTGTAATTTCTTTAAATAATTGGTGGTGAGTGGGGGGTTTGGATTTTAGCCAGGTTTTCCAGGCTGAGTATCTTTTGTGCTTTAGTGTATGAGTATCTTTACTGAACCAGGGGGCATAGTTTGATGTTATCCGTATTTTGCGAGGGGGTCCTAGTGAGTCGAGTATGCCAAGATAGATGTGATTGAATTTGAATACAGCATCATTGAGAGATGTGAGTGTAGGTTAGACCAATTAACAGAGGAGAGTCTATCATTGAAAATGGTGAGGTTGAAATCTGAGAGTTTACAGCAGAATTTGTGTAGATGTGGTTGATTTAGTTGAGGAGTATTTCTTTGAATACTGATGGGTAAGTGATCACCCAAAACATCAGGAATGACTCTAGAAGGGGGCCACTGGTTAGTATCCAGTCCAGTATTGTGTCATTATTGGAGTTTTTATTTAGTCTTGTAGGGGTAGTAATAAGCTGGGTAAAGCAGAACAAACATACTTTGGGCAGGGGAGTAGGTGTCAAGTGTACTCCAATCAATATTTACATCTCTTAGCAGGGTAGTTTTATAGGATATATTTTGTGATACCCAGGAAAGTATGTTTTCAATGACAGGGTTGTTCTTGTCAGGTGGGATATATATTGAGGCAATAGCAATCTTTTTGTAATTCTTTAGATGACAGTTTAGAATTAGAATTTCGACAGGGTGGAAGTCTGGTATAGTAATGGGTTGGGGACTGACGGTCAGGTGGTCAGAGTATAGGATTGCTTTACCTCCACCTTTTTTAGTGGTTCTATCTAGTCAGTAGATATTGTAGCCAGTAGGTAGTATGTCTGTGTTAGGAATATGAGGTTTAAGCCAAGTTTCTGATAGTGCTAGTAAGTGAGGGGAATAATTTGAGATCCATGCATGAAGGTCAGTAACTTTATTCAATAGGCTTTGTACACTGATGAATAGATAAGGTCTTGGGAGACTGTGGGATGGGAATACAGGAAAATGAGGATGCAGTGTTGGTAGGAGTAGTGGTTAGTTGGGTTAGAGGAGGATTGTTTGAGAAGTGAATGGGAGTAGATGGTCCTGGTTTAGGGTGGATGTCACTTGCTAGCAAGAGGGTGGTGACTGATAGGTTGGGTTTGGGAGCAAGGGACTTGAGTGTAAGATGTTTAAGTTTAAGCCTAGCAAAGTGGGTGGAGTTAATTAAATAATTTGCAACAAAATATGTGAGTAAAAGAGGTGTTATGTAAAGAGGGAGAGATGGTAAATGTTGTAGAGGTGGACTGGCTGTTATTGAAGTAGGGTAGGGTTGATGTTGGTTTTTCATAGTGAAATTTGGTATGATAAGAAGAAAGGGAGGTGAGAAGGAGTAGTAGGGAAGTTACAATCAAATTTAGGATCGTGATTAGGGAGGGCTTTAGTTGAAAGATTGTTGGTATTGCAAGTAGGGGAAATGGGAATGAGTGTGTAGAGTAAGGAGGGCTTTAGCTTGAAGAGTGGGATGTGGTTTAAGGTCTGAGAGCAGGGAAGAGTAGATATAGTTGGAGGTGAATGGATAGTTATCTGGGAGGGGACAAACTGCCGAGAGTATAAATTTAGTGAAAGTGGGAGTGGGGGTGTGGGAGTGGAATAACCAAAATGATGCTGATATAATGCAAAATCATTCAACACTTTACATATTTGGACTAAAAAAATGGGATAAGTATAAATATTGGTAAGACCAAATTCTTGACTTCTGGTAACTTGAAATCTTAAAGTCAGGACTATTTAGAAGGGCAGAGATTGAAAAAGTAAGACCTTTTCAAGACCTAGGAGTTCTGATAGACAATAGGCTCATCTTTTACTTATTAAATCATGTAACTACGATGGGGTCTGAAAAACTAACATGTGCATGAGCACACGTATTAAACAAAATAAAAAAAATCAAAAACAGTAATTCCATCATGTGATAGTATAAGAAGAAATAATATTGGATTTGGATGTTCCTTGTGATTTCCAAATGCTAAGGCAAACATAAGGGTCTTGGAAAAGTTATATCACAGAGTAACAAAATGGATCTTGGCAGTTGGACGTAGCCAACAGCAATCAGTGATGTCCCACAGGGCTCAATCTAAGACCTCTTTTATTCAGGATTTACTTTTCTGATCTCCAGACAGTGAAACAAGACCTCTGGCTAACCAGTATTGCAGACTGTAAACTGAGAGTCCCTGAAGTCCCCCTTCGATGCCCAAGCTCTTCAGAAATAACCTACACTCATAAATACCTAGTATACTAAAAAGTGTCCCAAATTAAATGCTAAAACTACAATATTGTCACATTTGGTAAACAACCCATCCCTCCAGCATACAACATAGACAACACCCCACTCCAAAATAAGAACATTGTTAAAGACCTTGGAATTCAGGTTTATAATTTCCTCTCCTTTGATCATCATTAATGGCAATAGTTAGAAAGTCCTTCTACATGCCATACCTAATAACCAAAGGAATATCATCCAGATTTAAAGAGGTCACTGTCCCTTATATTCAACATTGATAAGGCCAGTTATAGAATACAATGTCCCATCTGGGATGTACTTCACTGTACATATCAGAAAAAGAAGAAAAACTCCAGAGGTTCCTGACTAGGAAAATCAATGACTTAAAACCCTAAACTGCCAGAGAAGAGGCGAAGCACTGTCCCTTTTTTCAGTATCTTATAGACTTTTAAAGGGAGATCTGTGCCTTTCCTTCTGTGCCTTTATGGATCCAGGATCTATTTTATCTCCACAAATCAGATAGTCCAACAAATGCCAGAATCCAGGATCTTTCATCAGCAAATAAGTAAAACATGGTGGAGAGAGAAGTTCATTACATAGTGCCTTCCTTGCCTATGGAATAGACTCCTGCTGCAAATTAAGAAGTATAACACATCATCTTACTTTAGATGGGAACTGAATGTTTGTATGTGTATTCAAAAAATCACTCCTGGCTTGCCCTGATCAAAAAACGGAGATGCCAGTCCAAGGATGTGCACTGACCGTGCATATATGGTTGCAATTGCCTTGTATTTCCTATGATCCTATGAACCAAGTTTACATTCAATTGAATTGTACTTTTACCTATGGGGGAGCCAGCACTAATGTGCAAGAAATTATCTTTAGTTTTCTGGATTTCCTAGAGTGTGGATACAGAACTCAGGACTATTTTCCCAATGCTCATTGAGGACCAATAACACTTGGAAAGACTCTGTCAATAAATGACTTTTGAGATAAAAATAATTCCTTTTGTTTTGGACTTACCAGTGATATATGACATGCATGGCAGAGCTGCAATAAGATAAATACGTTTTCTGACTTATTTGGAAAGCCCAATGTAGACTTTCTGTCTTAGAAGAACCTTTATTATTGTGTTCTGAAATAACTATACTTTGAATCTAATCAGCATTATTATATTATTTATTGTATTTGTTCTGTTTGATAACCTATATTACCCCCTATGGTATACATCATCATGAATATTTTTATTTAATCCTGTAATGTGGATAAAATTCACTCTGTTGTCTTTCTTTGTACTATTTATTTAACTCTGAATAATTTATTTTGTATTTTATTAATTTCACCCTCCCATTCTAATGTGTTTATTTTACAGTAGGTACATTTTGATTTCAACAAATAAAGATTCATATATTCCCACTGAATAACTGTCTGTTTCTTTATCTTTTTATAGAGTTTATAAAATTATCTATTTTTTATTTAAACAAGTCTTTAATTTCTTTCAATCTGACCATATAAGGTAGAATTTTCACAAAAGGAGTTATTGTTTTAAAATGAAAGCGTATGATAGCTACTTAGCACTACAGTCTGATATGGGGCATGATGAGACTTCTGTTTTATAAATGCATACATATGTAATCTGTCTGTTTGCAACTGTGTACCAAATACATATGAATGGGTAAAGAATAAGATGTCTGCTTCAGCTAATAGCATCAAATCTTTTAGGTCTGGGTTTTTCAAGCCATTTTATCAACGTTTTGCTAACCTCTAATATGCAATTAAAACTGGCCTCTAATATAAGCCAACCTTTTATTGCTGCTGTTATTATTTCTCAGACATCCTTTGCTATCATTGCTGCCATACTTAGAATCCAGTAAACATTAGCTAAAGTAAGTATTGTCTTTGGTATTCCAATATTACTGTAGACATCATTCCTTCATTATTTGCAAAAGAGTTAGTAATGTTAGGCATTATGGTTTTCTTTCCCATAATATAGCAGTGCCTATTTTTATTGCTAAAATATGGATTTATTAATATATTATAGTATTTGTGTTGCAATTTTTGTAATTTGCATTGCATTATTTGTGTTTCTTACAAAAATATTATATCAGATTTGTTTTTCCTAGGTATTTAAATAATGCTGCGTTTTGTATAACTGTTGATGCTGCTGCTGATATTTAAAGATTTGGCATTGTTATTAGCTGTACATATAAAACTCGCATAATTTATTTTATATCATGGACAGTTTGTAACTAGAATTTTTTTTTAATTACACAAGATTCTCATTATTTCTTTCAATAAATCTAAATACATATGTTATTTAAAAGGGAGGAAAATTTATTAACCAAGAAACTCAAAAAGTGAATTTCTAGAAAAACGTGTCCTAACTGATTAACAACTACTTGCACCATGGTAAATGAATTTCCTAGTCTTGACTAATCTAATCAGACTCACTCCTTACAATCTGCAAGGTGATCTATTTCCAGATACTTCCCTTGCAATATAAAATAAATTAGATGAGAAGATTCTTACTGTAGGTCATCAAACTTTCTTTAAATTAATCTAATTCTGTTTGTAAGCATATTAATGAATGCTGTAACAACATGCTCTGTGCAATACATTCCAGTACTAGTATAGCCTTTATTCTAGACTTTAAAATGTAAATCAATAATATACATTTGAAAATCGTATGATCAGTCTTTCCTTATCAGTTATTTAGCTAACATAACTTATTATTTAGGTAAATGTAACGTCTGACAAATCCTCATTTTTTATTTTTTCATTCTTATTTCCTTCTCTTGCCTGTACCCTTTTCACTTATTTCTTTCTTTTCTTCTCCCTTGCTTCCTTCTTGCTTTCTTTGCCCCATTCCTCTGCTTTATTATTTTCTTTGTTGCCTTTTTCATACTTTCTTTTCCTCCCCTTTAACCCCCCCATTCAGTTCCTTCCCACTTTTTTCTACTATAATGAAAACGTTTTACTGATTAAGCAGTATCTGCTGAGATGGTAATAATTTATTCAACCTGCTATTGAACTTTCTGTCATCTAGCTGTTATTTGAGCCATTTTATTTAGGCATGTCACATATGCAGTATTTTTCACTACTGGATGTTGTGCCTGCTATGCATTTTTTATATATTTATATTGGGTATGTAGTGCACTGTCAACTTTCCATTACATATGCCAGCTAGACAACTTCTAAAGAGTGACTCATTAATTCAGAGAACCCCTAACAGCAGGTAGTTTTTCTCTAACTACGCAGCATGTCTATTAATATTTATAAAGAGATACTTTTAAGGTGAGAGCATCAGAAAAGAAAAGTAAATGTCGATCTGCACTCTTCCCCTGTTAACTGATGTATAAAGTAAAGTGAAAACTTAAATGTTAAAGTCATAAGCAAATAAATCCTTCTTAAGTCTTTCAAACATATCAGAGTCAAACATTTTCTAATGAATTTTTGTGACCAAAAGTAATATAGTGTGCAGATCCAACCTACTATTCCTTGTCTGAATGAACACAATTAATAAGATGTCTATATTGTTTCTCTGACATAGATTATTTTTTGAATTGTTGCTATATGTACTTTCAATCATATGCATTCTGGTGATTTACCTGTATTTGTACATTTTATGCTATCTATTACTAGATATATCTGTTTGTTACCTATATTTGTAATTTTATGTTATATAATACTGTAGGCATCTGTATATAATCTAAATTTGTCCTTCATTCAAATGATATACTGCTAACGTATTTATATTTGTTCACAAGCCGTTAAACTTTTGTGGCTTTTACTTCAGTTTGTGGTTTTGTTATTTATATTTATACTTTTGTTCAGATGGAGCTTTTCTGACTGGGCCTTAACTGAAAAAGGACTTGTGTCCAGTCGGGCCTTCCCAGTAAACAAATGTAAAATAAAATAAATAAATAAGTAAATATAAATATCTTGCACTAAGGTCTTGTTCTCTAACAGCTAGACCACTGAGACACTGTCAAGTCAGGCTGTATTTCTTTATTTAGATCTGCTTCCCCACGAATTATCAAATGATACGCGCCTAGATTGCACCTTTACTTATTGGGCAATTAATAGTTTTACCATTCATATGACAAGGCAGATGGCAGCATCAAAAAAGAACTCAGAAGCACCCAGAAAATAAATCTCCTTCATTCATAATGTTAAAATTAATAAAGGTGGAAAGTCAGGTAATTTGATTAAACCATTCATTCTAAAGATTGGGATCTCTTAAAGACCGTTACTCAAACCATTTATTCAAAAAGGTTGCAAGGCCAGTATTCTCATTAGTACATGCTATGTCTTAGTATACACTTCTAATATAAGTATTTTATGGGATATCTAATGTGCTGCAACATTTACTTGACATATACCACCTGGGATGCCATGTGGACTACAGTTATTGTTCCAATTACACAGAAAATATATTTGCTTCAAATCTGTGCCGGACATATCTTCTTTGGATAAAGGTTTCTGTAGTATTCTGTGCTTTGCCCTTGTGTGCCATTGTTCTAATCATATATATGCATATTACATTTTAACCATTATGAATATCTACTCCTCATAGTACATTCTCTTGTAGAAGCTCAATTAAAGGTAGTAGATATATAATGGCAGAAAATAGGTATCATTGACCTCTGTTCAACTATGCTGTGGGAAAGGAGATAGCAAATAGATTAAGAGGGGCTTAAAGAGGCAGAAAGGGAAGAAACAGCTGTGTGTGGGCTACCTGCATTATTGAACGAACTAGCAACTCGACACCATATTTAACAACCTTCTAATGGTTTTAATTGTGTGCTCATATATTAGTAGTATGTTATGCACATTAGACATTGTGCATTTTATCTTGCATAGGGCAGGCATATTTGCTATCTTTCTTTCATGATAGAAATATGGCCTGTTTTCCATAGGACGGACACAATATTATTTTACTCATGGCATCCTGCAGCAGACATTATATATTCAGTCTTTAAAAGGATGCAAAGTTAATCTGATCTCCTACAGGATAGGTGTGGTGCTTTGTCATCCCCAGTTAGTGTTCCACATGATAGGAGCATGGCCCAGACACCTGCAGGACCTTACTGTCTTATAGTGTACACTGTGTTTTCTTCTCTCAGTGAACAAGGAATGTGGTCCATTGTTTTAAAGAGTAGGAGTGTGGCCTGGTGTCCTGTAGGGCAGAAGATAGCCTGGTCTCCTACTAGGGAGGAATTTTGTATTATTCCTAGAAGGCATGACTGTAATGCTCCAATTTTGTCTTATGATAGCCATGGGTCATTGGGTCATAAATCTGTCTTGACTTTTGTGCGTGAGTGTATGTGTATAAGGGTTCTCAGCATATTGCATGGTAAATATGAATATTTCTGTTCTGGCTCATTTTTTGTTGTACCTTAACAAGTGCCATGACAAACCCATTGACCTCCGCATTAATTTTAACTGTTTTCTTATGGAGGAAGAGAATGTTGTTTTGAACTCTCAGCATCATGCATATTTTATCATGAATTAGTTTTTGTTTTTTTAGCAAAAATTTAATTATGTGGAATAAGTCATAAAACTGTTGATCTCCTTTGGCATGGAGTAATAACATTTCATCTTATTAACTACTAGAAAAATAGGATTTAGAGCTTAATAGACCCCCTGACTCACATGAGAATGCAGTCAGCTAGACCTGAATCCACAGGAATGTACATTTGGCAGTGTATAAAGAGGCACTGTGAAGGCATTCACCATGGACAAAGGGAATCATTAATCATGAGTGACTGGGATTAAGAAACAGCACACAGGAAAAGTTAACAAAATGAGGAAACTGCATATTTTATCAGTCTTTCATTTTATTTTGTGCAGGCCATATGGATGTATTTCTTAATAGATATTGCTGGCAGTCCTCATAGGCTGTTCAATATGAGGGTGACAGGAGCAAGGGATGTCACAGCCTGTTATTGACTGTTTGGCCATGCAGTCTGGAAGCTGATTCTCTGACCTTAGCCTGTATGCTCCTCTGTAATCTTGCTGTGGTATTACCATTGTTGCAGGCTTATGTACATGAAGTGTGTCATATTTGTTTGACTTCTCCATACAGGTGCCATCTTAAGGGGTTACAGGATGTGTTAGATATGGATACAAATTTAATTTGTGAGAAGTAACAAGTAATGCACACAGGCTTTCCATCTGTAGGTGTATAGTTTGCATGGGAGAGGGCTCTAAGTTGTCTGGACATTGCTAATAGTATAAGGGAATGACCCACCCATTCTACCCATTGGAGCTTGTAAGTTTGTTTTGTTTCCAAAGACATCTTTTGACGCTTACATCTGATGTCCAGCAATCCCTCATATATATTCATTAGAGTCTCTCATCCTTCTGTGATTGTTTCATCTTTCTTGATTTCCTTTTCCAGTTTTGCATAATAACCATTCTTTGAAAAAATCCTTTCTCCTGTTTCCCCCTCCTTATAGCCCTATCTCATGCCTTTTAGTCCTGGCTTTTTCTGGGTAAATGGTATTTCTGCTCTCTTTTCAAGCCTATGTGGTATGTGGACATCTTTATTATATAGGGTTTATGTTATATATTTGAACATTCAAAATGCCGAATACAATATGATCAAGACTGTATGGTCGACATTTGAATGTTCGAATATACAATAATAAAAAAAAATATCTCAACTGTGCGACCAGGGGGGCAAGCCCCCCTGCACCCCACACCCCCCTACTTAAATATACCAACTCTGAGACTGCACTTCAGTGCAGAAAAGGGAAATTCTCCCATTCTGCAATATACGGTGCCATTAAAGTCAATCTGTGAACACTTGAAATGTCGATCTTATGGTCTCGACAATATGTCGTTCGATATTTCAAGCATTTGTTTAATTGACATAGATCCATTATATACACCTGTCATCTAGGGAATGCATCTGCGGCTCATTATACCTATTTTCATGTGATTTGTGATGACGTCTGTCTTTATTATTTTTTTCTACCCTTCTTTGAACCTTCACATTTCTCTGATGCAATCTTGTATTTCCACATAATGTCCTACCTCTTCCATCTTTTCTGGTCTCTAGTGAAACAAGCTCTATATGTTTTGGTCTTTTGTCCTAATCTTTCCCCTCTATCCCACATAAGATTCTGACAGTTTTTTTTCTGAACTCCTTCCAGCAGCCTTTCATTTTCTGTTTAATTTCTCAGTCTTAGTCCTACTCACATCTTCTCTTTTTTTCAGTCAAAGGCCTTGCTGAAAATTGGGTAAACCACATGTACTGGTACTACCCTGTTGACTTCTTCTTAACCTATGTTGGTTGTTTTCCTAGAGACTGTTGTCGCCTCCTGTCCCCATATTATCTGTAGTGTCAAAGGAGACCAAGTATGATATGTCTGAAGAACATTCATGACACTACAGCCCAATTTTCTAGTATTTTATGTGTCAGAATTCACAACTATGTCGCTGTGACTGTTCTGTGAAGCCCTAGAGTGTTAGCCTAGGCAGCACTGCTTCCTCCTGAATGTAGCAGGACTCAGATCACCTGCTCTACTCAGTTATCTTCCCCTGGTTACTACTGCTTCTCAGATGATGGCGGCCTGGGAATGATCATCGGATAAGATCATGTTAAGTGGAATAATTTTTTAAACATAATTGCAGAAACAAACTGTTATTTAATTGTTGGAACATTATACTTAAGAACTGAGGATAACACTCTGAATAAACTATGTAAATGCAAAACACATGGGTTTGAATCCTATAACATCCATGTACATATTAAATGACACTAAGCGGGTCTATATTAGAACACCGAACATTCAAAATGTCGGGTGTTCTAATATCGAAGAAACAGAAAACCAAATTTTTTCCTAGGAAAAGAATTTGTTTGTCCGTTTCTGTTGCTTCTGTATTTTCAGCACTCTGGTGGAAAGTTATCGGTCTGGTTCAGGTAAGTGTGCGATTGTGTGGACGTGGGGGTTGGTGCGGGTCAGGTAAGAGTGCGATTATGTGGATGTGAGGGTTAGGGTGGGGTAGGTGAGTTAGGGTTAGGGTGCGGGTGAGGTGACTGTGTGATAGTGACGGACCTTAGGGTTAGGGTTTGGGTTAAAGTAAGTGGATAGTTAGTGGTATATGTATAGTTTAGTGTAGGGTTAGGTGTAAGAGTTTAGGTATATGTGTGTGGACTGCTGTTTGTTTGGTGTGCTTGTGTTGTGTGTATGTGTTTTGGAACAGCAAATTATTCCCTAGGAAAATATTTGCTGTTCTGAATGTTCGATGTTTTGAATTTTCGATTGATAGGGTTCGATATTAGAACACTCAACATTTTGAAAGTTCGATGTTCTAATATAGACCCCACTGAGCATATAATTTTGCCACTGTACACAGGTGAGCTATAGAAGATATACAGGGTAGAATAATGGGCCTTGCTGGCTTTGCAGAAACAATTATTTACCATTGCTGAGTTACTGTTGGAAAACTGTGTCGCTCACAAATTGTGGAATGGATATGTACAATATTTTTAGATGGAATGACTGCCTTCTCACTAGTTTATTTTTTGGAACATTTTGAATCCTGATATAGAAGTGAGTATTACAACATATCTCAGTTCTAAAGTTTCAGACCACCAAAAATCCTGAAAGAGACAATCCTAAAACAATACCTTGAAACACTTTCCTGATTGTATTGTTACTGGTATTAGAACTACTACATTAAAGTTAGATTACTTATTTCAGAGGTTAGTAGCTTTCAAAATACTGACAGAATAAGGGAAAGACTTTCAACAATGGGTATTCTATAATGCTTACAACTCTTAATGTAACTGCAAAGAGGAACTAGAAAAGTATGTAAAGGATTTGCAACAACTTTAATTTTTTTTTCAGTTCTTTTTTTCTCTCTCTCCTCTTGATGACCACTGTCCCTTGACAGGTGCTGAGTCCATTCATTTCTTGAGAGGAGGGGTGTTCCCAGTCTCTGCAAGGCAAGAGCTGTCCAGGGAGAGACATCATTTAGTCAGGCATTGAGATTCTTAGTTAGTGCTTTGCCCTGCCTTTCACCTTTGCCTGCCTATATGGACTTAGAATACTGGATGGTCTGGTTTCAGCCCTGCATTTAAGAGTACAGCCTAGTCATTTCTAGGCCAAAGAACTACCTTATGCCCTTTCTCCTATAGCCTGCTTCACTGTCTGAGGTGGAGCAAGGGGCACTTCTGAATGGCCTAACCCCATTCCTGGTGATTAATATGATCAGTTGCATCCCAAAGGGGCTTTCTTTACATCCGATCTAGGAATGCATGCTTTCATGCACAGGCAGTGGAGGCCGCCATCACCAGCTTGTCAATGCTAAGTGAACATCTCTGGTCTGGTGCTGTGTACTTGGTGCCTGCATGTGCTAGGTGCTGGTGCCACAGGGTTCATATTGCCCCTTCCTCAAGGATGGGTGAGCCAGCATTCAGCACTGATTCCTTCAGTATCCAAGTCACTACTTGAACTTGGATTTACCTGGGTTATAATCAGGGCTTGATCTTTTTGCACCATATAGCCATGTACATTTTTTAATTTTCATATATGTTTCCATATTATAATTAAGGTGTTCCTTTGTTTATTTATTTACTTAAAAAGAAACTTGAGCAGAAACTTATTATTCCACATTTACATTCCATTACAAAGCATTAAGTACAAGCAGAAAATGTGCCATGACAAATTATATTTTAAAGGGAAGGGCCATGCCTGCTGCAGTGCCATTTAGGAGGTCTGTTCCCCTAATACCCTCCACTACAGTATTCTATTTCAGAGGTCAGAAAAATGTCCAGGGAAAAGAAACATGTGGCTTTGGGGTGAAACCAAGTATTTATCTTTCCACTGTTGTGTAACATTGAGTTAGAGTAATCTGGTAGTGGGGGGTATCCCTGTGGAAATGTATAACTAAAAGCCTGTGAGCACCAATTCTGGTTGTTGCTTATATCAGTTCTCATATACCTGTCATAGGTGAGCTGCCTGAACTACAATTCTTCCTAAAATAACAGATCAAAAGATGCAGATTAGTGAAGGCGACCTTATCAATTGTTAGTAAGGGCAGTTAGCACAGAGGACTAAGGCTGTAATGAGCTGCTTCCTGTAAGCACACGGCACAAGGTTTGATACCTTCCTCCATCTGCCTACTGTGACTCTGAGCAAGTTACTTAACCAGGCATTGATCCCGGGAATCCCTTAAAAACAGACATTTGCACTTGGTTGGCTTACCTGGTTAACAAATATTAAAAAAAGGGGTTGGGGGAATAGAATGTCTAATCTGAACAAGCAAAACAACCCTCCAGCATATGTAACAAAATAAAGCAGGATAGAAGAATCCCTGCATCCCCATGCCCACTACTTCAATATTCTCCATCAAAGTTCATACAGTTTCTGGGACAAGAAATATTTATTTTTATAGGAAAACGAAATATTCATTTTTCCAAAGTCAGTGTGTCTCATACCTCTCTACCTCTTAGCACAAGAATTCTGGACAAAGACAAATATAATGGGGGAGAAAGGACCCAAATCAGGTAAAGAGTTTAAATATTGATCATAAACTCAGAAAGTTGACAGAATAATAAGTTCTGCATTTGTATGAATTTTCTTTAGGATGTGAAATCTGAAACTCAAATGTATGTAGTTATTTAGTGACTTTAGACTTCAGTGATTTGCCAGAAAATTACAAATATTATAAGAAGCAGAGCAAAAATGTATCCATCCATATGAGAAAAATCTGAACATTCTGCAAAGTTATGGACAGTTGAGAGGTATGGAGAGTTGGAATATTACACTAAGATATTAGAGTGGTGGGATGCTTCTGTAAAAGTAATGCTGGCTTGCTAGCTCTATGGCATATAGGGATGAAGCCCTAACTATGACTCAGATGACCAAGGTTCCAGTAGCAGTCAGCAACTGGAAGAACCAGGTGGAAATGAACACTCAGTACTGCCTTTCCCTTCCTAGGGGATCTCGATATTATTGTGTTTGGTGCCTGCCAGAGAGGGTGTTACACTTGTCAGAAGTTAGGAAAAAAGCACAAGCTTGCACTTATCATTATAACTGAGGTTGACAGAGTCACAGTGATATGTATGCATTACCGGTGGAGAACTGCAGTTCCTATTTCAGTAGTTTGCACATCAAGCCAAAGAATGAAGGTGGGGGTGGGGAATGCATACAGAAGAAGTCTCCCAGGGTTTCACTGAGAAACATCCTAGCTACATGGAGGGAGGGAGACTAACTTGAATTCCTCAGGTTAAGATGGGGAGAGAGTTCTCTACTGCATAGCAACTGGTGACCAAAACATTGATGGACGACCAAAATGTGTAACAAAAAGACTAATGTTGGCATCATTCATTTTTAGTTATAAATCTGTTTTTAGCATTTTTGTCCTGAATCTTAAAATCTTGAAGTAGTGTAATTTATGTTAAGAATATTAAGAAAGTAATGTGCTTTGCCTAGTCTTATAAGTTGACTTTGATTATAGTGCAGCATTCATTGTGTCCTTCCACTGTACATCCCCATATTTTACAAAAGTAACTACTTGTGCCCCAGATTTCAGATTTCTGACCATTTAAAACACTGCAACTTTATGGCCTTTTAAAACATTGCAGACATGTTAAAAAGAGATAAATATTGCTTACTAACTTGTCTGTCTTTTATACTTTAGCAGATGCTCTGGTAGTATTAGTGCACAATCATTTACCAGAAGGATCAGCAGTGCTTGGTATAATGTATTTTAGAAATTAGCATTTTTTTACATTTATTTTTGAAACATCGATCATCCTGGTGATTCAATTTTCCCTGAGCCAGAGTGTTAAACTTGCCCTTCTGGACTATGACTGCTCCTGATGAGGGAGGCTACAGAGCAGCAGATACTTCTATCAGAAGCTGGCTATCAGGAAAGAGGGGTTAGCCCCCAGTGCAATGTGATGTGTGTGTGTTTCTGAGGGATTTTCTTATGTAACTGTCTGCTTTGTTGACTGATGTGTGCACAAAGTAAGACCTGCAGTGCTAGTTAGAGATGCACATATGTTGGTTGATGTGTGCACAGGAAAGGAAGACCTGCAGCGATAGCCCAGTGATGCACATATGTTGGCTGACGTGTGCGCATCCAAAGTATGACCTTCAGAGCTAGCCCAGTGATGCACATATGTTGGTTGATTTGTGCACAGCCAAAGTAAGACCTGCAGCGCTAGTCCAGTGATGCACATATGTTGGCTGATATGTGCACCACCAAAGTAAAACCTGCAGTGCTGGCCCAGTGATGCACATATGTTGGCTGATGTGTGCACCGCCAAACTAAGACATACAGCATTAGCCCAGTGATGCACATATGTTGGCTGATGTGTGTACCACCAAAGTAAGACCTGCAGTCATAGCCCAGTGATGCACATATGCTGGGTGATGTGTGCACCACCAAAGTAAGACTTGCAGCATTAGCTGAGTGATGCACATATGTTGGCTGATGTGTGCGCCACCAAAGTAAGGACTACAGAGTTAGCCCAGTGATGCACATATGTTGGCTAATGTGCACACCACCAAAGTAAGACTTGCAGCGCTAGCCCAGTGATGCACATATGTTGGCTGATGTGTGCACTACCAAAGTAAGACCTACAGTGCTAGCCCAGTGATGCACGTATATTGGCTGATGTGTGCACCACCAAAGTAAGATCTGCAGTGCTATCCCAGTGATGCACATATGTTGGCTGATGTGTGTACCACCAAAGTAAGACCTGCAGCGCTAACCCAGTGATGCACATATGTTGGCTGATGTGTGCACCACCAAAGTAAGACCTGCAGTGCTATCCCAGTGATGCACATATTTTGGCTGATGTGTGCACTACCAAAGTAAGACCTACAGTGCTAGCCCAGTGATGCACATATGTTGGCTGATGTGTGCACCACCAAAGTAAGACCTGCAGCACTAACCCAGTGATGCACATATGTTGGCTGATGTGTGTACTACCAAAGTAAGACCTGTAGCGCTAGCCCAGTGATGCACATATGTGCTTATCCAGGTTACATCTCAAAGCACTGCTTGGTATGACTATGATCACATCACATTCTATGTGACCCCAGTACTGTAATCTGGTCTCTGTCAGGCAAGAACCTCTCTGATCTAATGGACTGGAGCACCTCTCTACCCCAGGGGAGGGTGAGCCTACACTGGTCACTTACTCACACTCTCCATCTTGCTCAGGGTGCTACTTCAACTTGATTCATCCTGGTTATAGTAAGAGCATTATTGCTCTTTATTACAGGGATATCTGGATCAGTCTGTATATTTGGATAGATGAGTTTTCATTTAAAATATGTTAGATGATTTGCATTTTAGGATATCAGTAAGTTCACTGGCAAACAATTTATGTTTCTGTGCATAAGACAAAATTTAAAGTTGGAGTTATGAAGTATTTCAAATGCAATACGTCTTCTTAACTTCCGCATTTACAATAAAACCCAGTGTGGTTTTCAGTCCTAATAATGCATACTCATTCTGTTAGTGTAATATATAAGTAAGTATGTGTTCTGAGACAGAAACATTCTGACTAGGTCTACATGCAGTGGCACTTTTGGTGTGCTGTGTTTGGCTTTTTTTCCTGCTGTCAGGCTTCCTTACAGATACACTGCATGACTCTACAATAATATGCACTGCAAATTCCAGCTCTGAACTCCAGCAAATCACCCAGAATGCTCTCACCTCTACTGAATCTTGGATGCTTAACAATCATCTTGCCCTAAGTCCAAAAAAAAAACTAAACTAGTACTTTTTACCCTAAGAAATACTCCCCTAGATAAAAAAAAAAACTCTTCTCTATTCAAGCCCAAGACAATACCACTATATTTTCAGTACTTAGTGTTTCTCTAGCTCCTCATACTGCTATTCAGACTATATCATGTTATGTTATTATACTTTCAGATGCTTAACTGCTTATATACCACACAATATGCAACCGAGTCTCCTGTCTTAGCTACATTAAAGCCACCAGTTCTGTTGTTTAAGGAATAGTCTTACAAACAGATAATGGGGCTACTACTGCTACTTCTAAATATTCATAACTCTCTTATGATTGTCTATTTTTCTCTTTTTCTGTGACCTCATCAGTGTTTGGGTATGGCATTTTTTAATTAAATTAAGATATTTTTAAATTTAACAATTGAATATAATACAGCACCAGAAAAACTAACAAGACCTGCAAACCAACTTGGATGTGGATGAGTTTATTTTGTATACCCAACAAGTCCCAGGATAAACTGGTTTCAAATGAAAACCATCTTCTTCATTAGCCAAAGAGAAAACAATTATAAACAAAGAACTAATATGTTTATTTATCATTATGATGACATCCTTAATTTAAAGATACACACCTAGTAACAAACATAAATCAATCTCAATAAGACTGACATAGTAGACAATGTAAAATATCACATATGTTAAATAATTTGATCATATTTATTTAAAACAATATGTACTTATGTAACTTAAAATTAAGTATACACATAAAGAAGATAACATACTAATAAAAATGCTGGCACCTTGTGACACATACTAGACGACAACCAGTAAATAGTATTAATTCCTAAAAATAATCATTCAAACCAGGATAATAAAAGCTCTTCCAATGTAATTATCTACTTCCTTTCTTTAAAACTAATTGGTTCTTACCATCCAATGCTATGAACAGAGCAATCAACAATTCAACACCAAGAAGAAGAAATTTGGCAGTATGATGTCAATTTATATAAGGCATTAGTTTCACAATGGCATTTAATATAGCTAAAATGTTCAGAAATTTGTGACTTAAACGTGAAATGCTTTATCAACATAAATTGCTGAGAAATTACATACTGCATACCTTTCATCGTAAGAAATCTGGACAAAGGCTCAAAAATAGTGACATATTTTAAATATTGCTCTTATAAACTTAGAAAGTTGCTAGAATAAAAGGTGTTGTGTTAGTGTGCATTTTTTAAAAGAGATGCAGACTGAAACTCAATGTCTGACATATATATATATATATATATATATATATATATATATATATATAAATATCAGAAATTAGTACAACAAAGAACTAGATCTCTAATCGGGTCTATATTACAAGATCGAGGCTTTAGTTAATTGAATAACTAAAGCTTGATCTTGTAATACTGAAACCATAAAATGTCAAACAGCCGATTCAACCCAGGGAAGTACTTCCCTTGGCCGTTTTGTGGATTATACCCTTTTCTCCTATTTGGAGTGATCTCAGAGTTGGTATATTTATTTAGGAGAGGTGTGGGGGGGGGGGGGGGCAAAGCTCCCCAGTTGATTTTGGGTCTAAAGTTTTTTTTTTTTTTGAAGCAACCAAGGCAAGGGAAGTGTTTCCCTGGGTTGAAACGGCTGTCGACATTTTCCGGTTTTGATATTACAAGATCGAGCTTTAGTTATTTGATTATCTAAAGCTTTAATGTTATAATATAGATGCCTCTAATCTGGGAATAGGGGATAAACCAATCTCTGAATCAAAGGAAATAAATCATCCATTTATAACACTTTAAAGCTATTCATAAACAGGCGAGTTTCTTATGATCTTTCAGCAGTTGATGACTTTTTTGAACTTTTTACCCTTTTCAAAATATTCTTCTTTGATTTACTTGAATCTGAAATTGCTTACCTTGAAGTAATGCAGACAGTCATCTTACAAGTCCTAAAGCTTCTGGACCAATGGCTCTCCTGTCATATGTTTTAAAAGCATTTTAATTGAAATGTTTTGCTAAGCTTCACAGATAATAGTTGAATGAATGGAATTCATGATTTACATTTGAGCAAATCACAAGCATTATACTTCTTAAGTCTAATATAGACCTCATCTAACCCACCAAAATTACAGGTCTATTTGTATTAGAAATTTGGACTTAAAATGTACTCTTCAATTGTAGAAACTAGGTTAAAAACTATGCTTCCATGCATCATCCTTTCCTTTCAGTCACTTTTCCTATAGGATGTCAGACTGATGGTTTATCACCTTACATGATGTTTTGTAATGTTTATCTTTTCTTTTATTCAGTCCTGCTGTGGCTATAGATACTTTCAAATCCTTTGGTAATGAACTTTCTGTTTAAGGTATTATGTAAATTAAACTTTCAAGACAAATTTATAATTTAAATTAAAATTCTGTCCTTCCACTTTTGTGTCTTTCAGTGGTTACTTATCTGATCTTTTGTGTTGAATAGAGGGTCAAGGCAATGATGTCCTCTTTCTTGACCTGTTTTGTTTATATCTACATTCTTTATTTTCTTCTCAAATACTCTTGGATTAATATTCCTCCATACCTCTGAACCTCTTAGCATGGAAAATCTGAACAAAGACAAATATAATGGTTAGACAACAGTCTAAAAATAGGGACATTTTTTAAATATTACTGCTACAAACACAGAAAGTTGCTAAAATAACAGGTTCTCTTTTAGCATGAATTTTCTGAAGGATATAAAGTCTGAAACTCAAAAGACTGTCATTATTTACTGACAGTGATTTTCCAGAAAACCACACATTTTATGAGGAACAGTAAAAAATATGAAGGAAAAATCTGGACATTTTAAAAGGTATGCACTCCACACATCCAGAATACTGACATTACATTTGCAGGTTGTTTCTGATAATGTAAGCTTCTAATTATCTTCTGTATTATTCCACATTTCTCATGCTTAAGAACTACTGATAAATTTAAATGTTTTCATCTACACACTAAACTTAAACAACACACTGCTGCCTAAGCAGCAGAGACCTCCAAAGCAGACATCCAAGCAACCGCTACCACAATACAAAACGCGTGCAACACATAGCTCACAAAGCCAGTGTGCCGAACAGTCACAGCCCTTAAGGCTAAACAACACACCTGATACACTTGTAATAGGTGGCTCTATCGTCAGGCACACTGACGTCCCACTCACCAGGCTGAACAAGGAGAAGGTCACGGAGAGCTGCCTGTCGGGCGCTAGGATCTGCCACATAACACATGCACTCAGGTCACTCCAAGGCAAGTCAAATATGACTCAGTCATTGTCCATGCTGGTGTGAATGACCTGAGATGTACCTCCCTGGACTACATGAAAAGAGACATAGGGGAGCTCTCTGAGCATGTAGCCCAGGCCGGTATGACCCTGACCTTGAGTAGCATCTTACCCTCACCAAGAATGATGCCACAATATGAAGACAAGATGATCAATTTCAACAATTGGCTTAAGTATTGGTGTCATTCAAAGGGAATCCAATGCCTGTCAGCCTGGGATGACATGCTCGACAAGCCACAATGCTTCGCTAGGAATGGTTTGCACCTGTCACCCCTGGGCTTTCGGATATTGGCAAAGGCTCTTGCTACCCCCACAGTGCCTTTTTTAGGCAAGGCTCAAAAGACAAACACACCTCCATAGGTATCACAAGGGATAAGAAACTAAGAGTAATGCTACTCAACGCCAGAAGTCTAAACCTCAAGATGCATGCACTCGAAACTCTCCTTAGCATGGAGAACATCGATATCTGTGCAGTAACAGAAACCTGGTTCAAGGCTCCCGAGAGCACCCCAGCACTACCAGGTTATACCTCATACCATGCTTTTCGGCCCCAAAACTTGGACCGAACCACAAAAGGAGGGGAGTATCAATATTCGTCAAAGATACCCACACCTCCAGGTTGGTGGCACAGCATGAAGCATCAGAGACTATCCATGTGCAACTAACAGTGGGTAAAACTGCCTTCCAGTTTATAGCCTGCTACAGACCACCCTCCCAAACCCAGGAACCCCACTCGGCCTTCCTGAGAACACTAGAAAATATGAAGGTCTCTCCAAACACCATTATATTGGATGACTTCAACTACCCAAACATAGACTGGGAGCATTACTCTAGCTCCAACACCCTAGCCCAAAGGTTCCTAGAATTTATAAACTCAAATGCTATGGAACAACTTGTTACCACTCCCAGAAGAGGGGAAAACATACTGGACCTGATCATCACCAACATGGGGACTCTATGCTCCAGACCAGAAGTGTATCCCTCACTGGTAAGATCAGACCATAAACTAATCTCACTGGATATTCACATCCCGACCCCATCCCCTGCCCAGAAAACCACAGTGAAAAACTTCTCTAAAGCAAATTTCACACTCCTCAAAACCGAGGTGGAATCCTTCAAAGCCCCCGGGCCTGTGGAAAATACGTCTCAGACCGCAGAATCCTTTATAAATGCATTCTATGAACACCTTCAGGAATGCATGGATCATGCAATCTCAAATAAAACCAAGACACAATCCTCCAAAGGCAGACGTCCTGTCTGGTGGACCCCAGCCATAAACAAACTATACAACAGAAGGAGGACGCTACTACATGATAGAGCAAAATTCCAAAAAGGGAAGGCATCTCTGATCAGTATTAGCAAAAAACTACTAGCACTCATAAAATCATCTAAGGACAGCTTCGAAAGAAAAATTACACAGGACACTAAGGATAATCACAAGGCTTTCTTTAGTTATGTTAGGAACCTGGCTGGGAATTCCCAGATATGCTCAGAATTAGTCCAAAATAATAAAAAATACACCGAACCCACAGACATTGCCAACATCCTAGCTGACAGGTTCAGCACAAACTCCCCCCCCCCCTCCCCACCAAAAGGGCAAAAATATATCCCAGCAGAGTGCTGCCCCCCTGACATCTCAGATGCTCAAGTAAGAGCCGCCCTCTCCAAAGCAAAAAACACAGCATCAATGGGACCAGACGGTGTCCTGGGCTGCGTCCTACATGAACTCCAAGAAGAGCTAAACCCAAACATAAAACTACTGTTCAATCTCAGCCTTACTACAGGATATGTACCCAAAGAGTGGTGTACAGCAACAGTGGTCCCTCTCCACAAAGGTGGTGCCTCAACAGATCCTGGAAACTATCGCCCCATAAGCCTGACTAGCTTGGTCTGCAAAGCCATGGAAAGGATCATCATGGACCTCATAAATAAAGATATTGGGGACCTACAGACACTGGATCCTACCCAGTTCGGATTTGTTAAGGGCAGATCCTGCCTCTCAAACCTGGTCGATTTCTTTGAAACAGTCACCAAGGCCATTGATGAGGGGAAGGAGGTCCACACAGCCTACCTGGACCTCACAAAAGCCTTTGATACAATACCCCACTCAGGCATTATAGATAAGCTCACCAGCTTAAATATAAACCCCTATGTCACTAGATGGGTTGCAAACTGGCTCAAGGACAGAACCCACATGGTTAGAATTGCTGGAGCCATGTCAGACTCCAAACCAGTTACAAGTGACGTCCCACAAGGCTCAGTCCTGGGACCTCTCTTGTTCGGTATATATTTTTCGGAGGTACAGGCAAACAAGGAAGGACTGTGGCTGACCAAGTTCGCAGATGACTGCAAACTGGGTGCCATAATTGACTCTCCAGCCGACACAAGCATCCTCCAAAAGGGCCTCATAGAAACAGACAACTGGTGCCAGAGCCATGGCCTCAAGCTAAACGCCAAAAAGTGTATAGTCATCCCCTTTGGCAAAAACAAAGTGCCCACAAATTACCACATAGGTGGTAATCCATTAAGTACAGAAGAAGTAATTAGGGACCCAAGTTGATAGCAATCTCTCATTTGACAACCACGTGGCCAAAGTGGTTAGAAAAACATTTTATATAGCCCACCTAATCATGAAGGGATTCACATCTAGATCAGGGGAGGTCATTGTGCCTCTTTACTCATCCCTCATCATCCCCATAATTGAGTACAATGCCCCTTTTGGGATGTACCCTACCAGACACCTGCAGCAACTGGAAAGACCCCAAAAGTACCTCACCAAGAGGATCAAAGGGCTCAGACAGATGCCATATGCTGCCCGGTTAAAGAAACTCCAGCTCTACTCAGTGGCATACCACCTGCTCAGAGGCGATCTGTGCCTGACGTATAAAGCCATGTCCAACCCAGAATTAATGGACATGCTGCACCTCAGAAAATCCAAATCCCATCGAGCTACGCTCGAGAGACTTGAACCTCAGCACTGAAATAAATAGGACATGCTGGAGGGACAGATTCATAACCCAGAGGCTCCCTTCACTCTGGAATAAAATCCCAGTCCAGGTTAGGCAGAGTCCCTCATTGACTCTCTTCAAGAGGAATCTTGATGAGTGGATGGGAGATCGTAGGTTTACCCCGGGTATCACTTCTGTGTCACTGTTAGACAGAGGCACAGTATATTAACCTCGAAAAAGGGCATAGCAAAATTAATTTAAAATTGGTGGCGAAAGCCAAAGACACTCTGGCTAGGCTTATAAATGCCCTAGGGCAGATAGCCTAGTATGAACCTATGAACCAATGTTAAATGTGTTATAAAAACAACTCAAAAATCCCATGGGGAAAATTTACAGTTTTTACACATGAATAGCAGTTCAAATACTTTTGAAACAAACAATTTGCGTAAAACTTTTTGAAGATTGTAACACTGTCTTGATGATCTAATGTTTATAGTTGGATTATTCCACAAACACGCTGTCCAAATTGAAAATATAAAGACACATACGCAGATTTATTTTTGGTGCACCAATCAAAAGACCATTATTTCTTGTTGAAGCAAAATCTTTCCAAAAGTTAAATTCCTTGGCACATAGAGCACTCATCAATTTTACATATATACAGTGGAATAAGGTCTCTCCTTATTAACATGTACACAACAGAAAAAACATAAGTAATTCATTCAGTCCATCCTTGTAATGAAGATACCCCAATTTTGCTAACATTCTTGTAAAATATCTTTGACTACGCTCCAACCTGTTAACTGGTAGAGAGATATAGATACAACATTATACACAATACTTAAGTATGGATCTTACAGCTGATCAATATAAGGGAAGAAGAACTACAACTGACCAACTGGAAAAACATTGGATGATGTTATTCTGGATGGCATAGCACTTACTAAGCACTGCAGAAATAGATCCATTACATTTTAAATAAGTATCTAGAACAATGCCTAGATCTCACACCCATTTGCAAATAGAATCTGACCATATAAGGTATATGGATATCAAAGGCTGAATTTTCCAAAATGTAAAACAGAGCATTTTGTGCTATTAAATAGCAGCCCTCATCAGTTGGACTATTGGGTTAGGAGATCTAAATAAGCCTGCAGTCTTCTTTGTTTGAAGGGTTGGAGATTATACCATAAAGTTTCATTTTATCTGCAAATATCCTAACCTATATTTTATCTGATTTTGGGGAAACGTGTCATAAAGATACCAAAAAAGATGGGCCCAATCACTGAACTCTGAGAGACACCTCTGAAAAGACTTTTTGATTCTCAAAATGAACTTTTAACATTCATCATAAATGTCCAACTTCTTAATCAACTACCTACTCAAATATACAGTGGTTGATTTTAAAATCAGACATAAGCCTATGGAGAACAGACTGAAAAGTCTTGGCAAAAGAGAAATTAGTGTCATAATATAAGTCTAAAGGATTAGTAAAACAGGACTATCCCTTAGTAAAGCCATGCTGCAAAATATCCGCTATACAGCCAGAATCATGAATCAAACAATCATTTGATGGTTCAAATATGTATTCAAAATCCAAGTTAAGACAGATTGGTTTATAATCATCACATCTTCCAGTACAGAAAAAAAATGCAGATAGTTCATCTGTGTTTGTCCTCATTTCTGTCACTATCTTAAATTATTTAGTATAATGTTTCCTCATAATCATTATAGCTTTAACAATTGAAACATCTGCAAAGCATGGGATTCTGGTAAGCTAGATATTGTACACTAATCTTCTATTTCACTTTATCTCAAATTTCAATATCAAACATGAATATTTTTCAAGATTTTTTTAGTAGTTCTTTACTATTTGCTGTGCCCAATGTGCTATTTAGCACTCTCCACAAAAACATTAATTTTATTTTCTTAGATCTAGAATGTTTTATAACAAACTATCAGCCCCTAAACAAAATAGAGGTCTGAATATCTATGAGTTCTACTTGCACTTCTTAACTTCAAGATTGTCCAAATGAATTTAGTATTATTTTGTCATGCTTTGAAGATATGTTCACATTGTTGGATAAGTTTGTGGTCCATTTTCTATAAATATAAAATACTTTACAGACACCCCTCCCATTTTTATATGTTTGCATCCTAAGGCATTTAGGCTTTTCCATAAGCTTTACAGATTTAATCATAGTACTCAATTGCTTGTGTATTTGTGTACACATTGATTAGAAAGCAAAAAAAGTTCTATCAGAGGGAGATTGCATTGCCTGGAAATTCTGAAAGAAGCTTATCTTGAAATGCATTATTCATGAAGGTGAAAAAAAGGTGAAAAAATGTCCTGTTATAGTTAGCCAGGGAACAGTCAGCTCTGGGGATGTAGCTCATTTTCACTCAAACATGGTTTATTTGCAGAAGGAGTAGAAATCTGTTTTACTATTTGTTAATGTAGCACACAACCAAGCATCATGCTATTGAATTAGATGAGGATTAGATGAGGAGGTGACCTACGGACAGAGAGTTGGAAACCTTTTGCCAGCTTAGCCTCAATTCTGTGATCTTTAGAATGTCTGTATAATAGTAAGCATTTTGTAACCACCATAGATCCTGGACTGAGTGCTGTTAAAAGTGGGCTCTCATCTAAAACTGGAAGCATCTGTGGTTATATTCACTCAGTCACCATTATCCTAGGAAGGCTGAGGGGGAGTACTGAGCAATCGGATGGCTTAAGTACATTATATAAGTAGATGGCTTAGTGTAGTGGGAGAGAAAAATAATTAATTCCTTCTCTTCTGAAGTAATTTGTGACCAAGTTTGTCTTTACTGTCCATTGAGGTATAAACATGTGCAGACAGACCAAGGAGACCACAGAAAAAGAAGCTGCAATCAGTCACACAAAATGCTTGACTGAAATTGAGACCAGGTGGCCTGAGAGGGATAGTTCACCAGAATGAGAATTTTGAAGCCTCTGAAGTCAAAGGAAATCCTTCATTAATATGGTGTAAAAAACAGCAGCTTATAAAGATTATAGACACCACTAGGGTAAACTGTAACTTTTTATATTGTCAAGACTCGAGTATCTTGAAATAATCTGACCATTGAAATTCTTGCATAGTCAAAAGCCTTCTCTGAGCATGCTCCTAGAAGCCAGTCATCTAAATACAGAAAGGTGAATACCCTGTCAGTGTATAGGCTTGCTGCTATAGCTAAGATACATTTGATGAATACCCTGAGAACCAAGGAAAGGCCAGACAAAAGGAAATGGAAATTGTTGTAGACTCTACGAAATATCCATGCACCACCTTTTTATGCCTGAAAAGTGTATAAACCACATCCATGAAGATTGACCATATATAATGTAGACCCTGTGCAATGGACAATTTGAAACTGATGAGATCTTGGATGCTTGGCCTTCTTGGGAATGAAAAGGCATTGGGAATAATAACTGTGACCCCCATTGGTCTGGTGGGATGGAGAGGATGGCTCCTTTTTGAAGCAGATATCGGCCTGCTTTGTTAGGTATAGTTGACTGGGGAAAGGATGACTTGGTGGTGTTCTTGATGAGAAGGAGGAATAAATCTATAAGTTTTAAGCTAGGCTGCAATTTTCTAAACATGTCTACTGGAGATGAATACAAGCTAACCAATGGGTAGAAAGTCATCCATTTCCTAAGATGGGAGGTAATCAAGAAGGGAGTTAAGACCACTGGAAGTCTCCTGCCTGTATGACCTTCCTTAGAACTGCATTATATACTGAATACTCGTATTTGCTACTGGTGACCATCACAGGTCTTTGAACCGGGGCTGTTGCCATTGCTGACCCTGTTGGAATAGGTAGCTTTTTTGAGTTTGTTGATACAAATCTTGCAGTGCCTGAAGTATGACTCCAGCTATAGAGAGATCCCTTTTTCATTCCTTCTAATTGAGAGTCAGTCTCTAATACAAATAGTTCATAGGTTCATAGATTTATACTAGGTTATCTGCCCTAAGGCATTTATAAGCCTAGCCCAGAGTTTTGTGGCTTACACCACCCCTTATGTTAAAAAATACTGTGCCCATTAGTTTGTTGTGCCTCTGTCCAGCAGTGACACAGAGATGATTCCTGGGGTAAACCTACGATCTCCCATCCACCGGTCAAGATTTCGCTTGAACAGAGCCAGCGAGGTGCTCTGCCTCACATGGACCGGGATTTTATTCCACAACATAGGGAGTCTCTGGGTGACAAATCTATCCCTCCAGCATGTCCTATTTATATCCGTGCTAAGGTTTAAGTCGCTTGCTCTAGTGGATCTGGTAGATTTGGATTTTTGAGGTGGAGCATGTCCATTAATTCCGGGTTGGACATGGCCTTGTATGTCAGGCACAGGTCACCTCTGAGCAGGCGGTATGCGACTGAATAGAGCTGGAGTTTCTTCAGTCTGGCAGCATATGACAGATTTTGGAGTCCCTTTATCCTTTTGGTGAGGAACTTTTGGGGTCTCTCCAATTGCTGCAGGTGTCGGGTGAGATACATCCCAAATGGCGCATTGTACTCGATCATTGGTCTGATAAGTGAAGAGTACAGGTGAACAATGACCTCACTTGATCTGGATGTGAATCCCTTCATGATCAGGTGGGCAATGTAGAAGGTTTTCTAACCACTTTAGCAATGTGAGTGTCAAAAGAAAGGCCACTGTCAACCTGGGTCCCCAGGTCCCTGATAACCTCTTCTGTGCTTAGTGGATTGCCACCTATATGGTAGCTTGGGGTTACCTTGTTTTTCCCGAAGGGTATGACTATACATTTTTTGGCATTTAACTTCAGGCCATGGCTCTGGCACCAGCTAACAGTTTCCGTGAGACCCCTCTGAAGGATATCTGTGTCCGATGTACTTTCCACTATGGCTCCCAGTTTGCAGTCATCTGCAAACTTTGTCAGCCATAGTCCTCCAATGTTTGCCTGTACTTCTGAGAAGTAGATGCCGAACAACAGGGGGCCAAGGACTGAGCCCTGTGGAACACCACTTGTGACCGGCTTGGAGTCTGACATGGCGCCAGCTACTCTAACCCTGTGGGTTCTGTCCTTTAGCCAGTTTGCAACCCATCTTGTGACATATGGGTTTACATTTAAGCTGGTAAGTTTCTCTATAATACCTGAGTGGGGTATTGTGTCGAAAGCTTTTGCAAGGTCAAGGTAGGCTGTATGGACTGCCTTTCCCTCATCAATTGTCTTGGTGACTGTTTTGAAGAAGTCGACCAAGTTCAAAAGGCATGATCTGCCCTTGTCAAAGCCAAACTGGGTCGGGTCCAATGTCTGCAAGTCCCCTATGTCTTTGTTTATGAGTTCCATTATGATCCTCTCCATAGCTTTGCAGACCAGGCTTGTTAAGCTTATGGGGCGGTAATTACCAGGGTCCGTAGAGGCACCGCCTTTGTGGAGTGGGACCACAGTTGCCGTACACCACTCCTTGGGCACGTATCCTGTGGTAAGGCTAAGATTAAACAGCTGCCTTATGTGCGGGTTTAGTTCCTCATTGAGTTCATGTAGCACACAGTAACACCACTATGGCTTCAGCATTATGAGAGAATGACCTCTTTAAAGAGGAACCCATAGAGTACACTGATGTTTTATGAGAATAGAGTCTCAGAATAAAGTAAGACAACTGGAATACCTCACCATTACCTGAGATAGAAATAAAGGAATGGAGTACTTTACTTTGAAAATACATTTTATTATGATTTTTGTGAATAAAAGATGCATGTCCTTTTCTTTATTTTATAATCATAATGAATAGAGTATGATCCCTTATTATTTTCTTTTTTTTCCCTTTAGTCTTTCCTTTCCTTCCCTTTCTAGTCCATACAATTCCTTCTATTTTTCCCTTTATTTCTTATGGCTGTTTACTAGAGATTTCTAGACAACTGGCCATTATTTCATTTTTTATAGAAGAGCATCCTTCTGAAACTAATATATGTGTGTATCAGGTAGTCGGTGGTCCTCATAGCTAATATTGAAGAAGTGAGTACCAACTTCTTAAACTGGACCAGAAGCTATGACTCATTGGCTGAAGGAAAGATTTTTTTGTGACCTGAGGGTCTGGGTTCTCTCATAATGCTGAAGCCATAGTGGTGTTACTGTGTAATCTTGTGTGGTGCGAAATCCTTTGAGGATATGAAGACCATTATCTACATTTCTAGGGAAGGGGACTACCGTGAGTCATTCAAGTTGCCTTCATGAAGTCCAAGAAGGTATTGACAAAGGGAAGAATTTTGCCTGTGAGCCATGCATTCTGCCTTTAATCTATTTTTGGAGGAAATTATGTCCAAAACTGGACTTTCACCTTTTCCTCCTGAGTAAAGTCAAAACATATTTATGCAGACTCATTAAGGCTAGAGGAGGGAGTAACCAGCTAACTTGTTGAATATCTGTGGTGGGCTGTTTCCGGTGGGAATCAGGATTACTCTTCAGACAATGAGGACGGAGACCTAATTGCACAATGGCAAGTTCATTTTATAGCTGGAAAGGTGCCCTGAATTATACAGATTTTGTTTTTATTTTATTTGCTTGTTTGTTTATTTATTTACACTTTGTTGACACAATTAGTCCTACTAATTCATAATTTGGAGAAATGGCATCAGATTGCTAGTTTTATTCATATAATTTCTTCCTCAGAATTTAAAGCGTTATGCTGATTTATAAATTACTTATTTTTTTTATTTTCGATGTTACTTTGCTCTAATTTTCAGATATTTTTCTTATATGCAAGCTACTGTGATTTCTGTTTTTAGCCAACTATCTCTGAAGTATTATGGTAATGACTGTAGGACAATGTTCAAAATGTTTATGAAATTATCTTTGGGGAATAACTTTCTTTATGATTCAAGTGTTTTATCTATAGCATTTAGTTATCCCTCTCACCTTAGAGAATTTTTGTATGCTTATAGATATTATTCTAGTAAGCATTTTTCTGAATAGATGGCAATTAGTAGATTCTTTAGATTATCTTAATGGGGAGGGGTTAAACTGAGGGTGGACTTGCCCTTAGGTTGTTTTCAGCCATGGCACAGGACAAAATACCTAAATATTGTGGACCTAGATTAATTATCAAAGCATTTGCAACAGATTTACAGAGATCCAACCTGTGATTTTTAAGTTTCAAGATGAGTACATTTCATAATACAACAAGAGAAAATTATTATTCTTTAAAAAATAAAGGAGACATGTAGAACATTTCCGAAAACAAAGTGAGGGCATGCAGTTTTAAAAAACATCTGACACTATTTATTTTACGTTATTAAATATTTGTTTTCTGGGGTAGAACACTGATCTCCATGGACCTTTTTCAGACTCAGCATGGGAGCGGTGATGCAAATGAATTTCATAAAGCATGCTTACAAATTAGGCTCTCTTAGCTTGAGCAGATGATCGTCTCTTGACTCTAAAACACTTACATTCATAAGCACAAACTAGTTGTTTGGGTGATTTAGATTTGACTCAGTTTTGCTCAATTCTAATTCCAACAGGGAGCAACTTCCAGGTTACTGGAGTTCATTTTGAGAAAGTCTAATTGGTTAGTTCTTATCAAAAAGGTATAGGGGGGGCACTTGCAAAAGGTTTTATTTCAAGTTTCCTGAGATAAAAGTAAAGACATTTATTTTAAAGGATTTTGTTCCTTGCGTAGGTCAAGTGGCCAAAGTATTTTCAAATATTGGTCAGTTTTGATGCTTATTCCATTTTGCAACAGAGGTTAAAATATCTTACAGAAATACCAAGAAAGTGGCTGACATACTAGTTTAACAACTAGATGGACTGTGCCGACAATTATAAGACTATTCAGCATAAAATTAAGCAAAATCAGGATTAGATTGTCAGTGTGAACTATAAATATGGGGACTTTTTAACTGCAAGTCATTGTGGCACTTTATTGTTTGGTTTGCTCATATCATTTCTCAAGTGCTGCATGGGAGAGAGATTATGGAAAATGGAGGAATGAATAATGAACTCTCTTTGGATTTTTTTATTTTTGCATTAATTACTACTTAGTGAATCTTCCTTGAAGTATTGCTGAAACTTTTGAGTTGGATTTCTGTCTGAATTCAAATAATTACATTTTTAAAATATTGAAGTGTCACAGCAATGTTGATTGGCTAATTAATCTTAATAATAAGGCTGACTGTAAGATAACCATAATAAAACTAGACAAAAGAGGGATAGCATGTCTTGGGATAAATAGACCACCAGCCTGATCAACTAATGACCTTACAAAGTTGTTTTATCATATTGTTATATAATATAATGGTTAATCTTAATTTACTTAAAAGATCTTGGAAGAATATGGACCCCACTTCTAATAAGATATTGTTTCCACTTTCCTTTTGGATCAGACCTAACTTACATTAATGATGAGCCAACAAGAGTCAGATATTTATTGGATATAATATGTGTTAGTAATACGATCATAGAGGCAGTGTTTGTGTTATTAATAACATAATTAGTCAGGCATACCTATCAACTGCTCTGTATCTCACCTACAGTTTGGCTGCTCCACTGCTCTGATCTAACTGTAGATAGATCTGATTCTGCTGTTTCACTGGTTCAGTTGTAGAGCCAATGAAAGAGTGACTTTCCATAGCTCACTGTGCCCATAATGATGAGTATAAGACTTAGCAACATGGATAGTTTCTGTATCAGTGAAATAAAAAGCTCTCAGCAACTCCAAGCCAAAAACAAGCCAGAGAATATAGGACAAGCCAACTGGTAAAAGAATGAGACATATGTGGTGTGTCTGTAAAACCTAAAGGATCAGGTCAGATTATACTTCTGAACTTCTTTTCCAAAGAATCCGGAATAAAGCCAAAAGTAATGGCAATACAAAGGCCCAAAATCGTGTACAGTTTTAAAATATTACTCAAATTATTCACAGAAAGTTAATAGAATAACTTTTTTTTGCAACAGCATGCCTTTTTTTGAAAAGTAAGAAGTAGAAAACTCTCAATTTCTGCTATTACTGACTCACTGTAATGCTCAGTGATTTGCCAGAAAATCAAATGTTTATGAGGAAAAGGGCAAAATAATGCAAAATCAGAGTTGACAGCTATGGAGAGCTGCTGGGCTGCTAAGAGTGCACTGCAGAGGCACAGCTGCATGCTGTTGGGCTGCTAAGAGTGCACTGCAGAGGCACAGCTGCATGCTGCTGGGCTGCTAAGAGTGCACTTCAGAGGTACAGCTGCATGCTGCTGGGCTGCTAAGAGTGCACTGCAGAGGCACAGCTGCATGCTGCTGGGCTGCTAAGAGTGCACTGCAGAGTTACAGGTGCATGCTGCTGGTCTGATAGCAGTGCACTGCAGAGTTCAAATGTTTGAACATCTATCCATGATCAAGTTAGCATATGTGGTAAGTGCTGTATTTGAAATTAGTATTAGTATTAGTTTGTAGAATCTCTTTGTCATAATGAACACTTTTGGCAGTGTTTTCCTCTATTCTTCAGAGTACTAGCTGTTTCTGTTCTTATTATGTAAAAAAGGTCTTTTTTGAAGACTTTTTTTTTTTCAAAAAACTTTTTATTGAATTTTTAACAAAACAAAACTAAATCAACACCAACAAAATTAGAATACATGTGAAAAATGAAACATTCAGAGATATTTATGAAGATACAATTTGTAAAATGAATGTTTTGTCACAATACATTTTGAGAATATACATTTAACTATTTACATTATATACAAATGTTAACCAAAGAATGTATCTAGGTAAGTATTAATCTAAAATAAAAATAAGTATAAAAATATAAATGAGACTGAGGTCTACAAATCCCAAAAAAAAAAAAAAAAAAGTGGCCATCTATACGCTATTAATAATATGTAACACCTTTTCTATAGCTTTGTTAATAAATGTTAACTTCTTGGGACTTTGCACTATCATTTTCTGCGCACTGATGTATGTGTGGACCAAAATTTTAAAATTATTCCAGTTCAATTTGGTACGATCCAACCAATTTTGAGAGATATATAATTTCATAAGTGAACATATGTATATTAACACATGCATATCCAATTTAGAGAGATAAGTATTTGGTAAGTGTAGTAGTGCAGTTTCCCAAGATAAGGTAGATTTATGATATCCCATTTTTTGTAAACGAACTTTTAGGGATGTCCAAAGTTTGTGTGAATGATGACAAGACCAAAAAATGTGTAAAAGATCTGCATTAGGATGTGAACAACAAGAACATGAGGGCGATTTATTAGAATCAAATTTATTAAGTTTAGAAGGAGTAAAATATGCGTTATTATTAATCATTAGTTGAGTGTAGAAGAGTTTTTTGAAGGGTGAGTATTCTAATGTAATTTTGATAGCTGAGAGTTTCTGATTTATAGATATGTGAGAGTTGTATTTGTCCCAATAAGTGGAAAAGAGACACACTGCATTATGAATTATTTGATTTATAAGATTATAAGATTTAGATAACATTTTCTCTGGTAGCATGAGGACTTTTAAAAACACTTTATAATTATTAATATCTGTGCTATCTACAATGATGTGTATAAATTTAGCATTAATAACATCTCTCAATTGACGAGAATGGTTAGATAATTAATATTAACTTTGAGAGTTTTACGTATATTTGAGAGAGTTTCATTCTTGTATTGTATCAGATCCCACACAGTAAGATCCTTAATCAGAGGAAAATTTGAAAGATTAAAAGAAATACTATCTAAACTAATATTAGGATTTAAATGGAGAGGTTGCATTAATTGAAATGTATTTTCTAAATTTACAAGTTTTAACAGTTCTTGAAAAGCAATAATTTTTTGTTTTAGAGAATTAGGAATTTTAACTTATTCATGACACCTAATGAAAGGAAAGGAAGAGCTAGAGGATTGATGTTTTTAGTTAAAATATATTGATACCATAATTTTGTCCAAATAGGATATTGACTATATTTCTCAGTCTTTATATTTAAGATAGTTAATAATTTATTGGCGAGATAATCAAATAATAAAGATTAAAATTGGGAAGACCAAGTCCTCCCTATTTTTAGGTGAGATTAGCTTGATGTAAGAAATTCTTACTGATTTAGGAAACCATAAGAAGTTAGCCAAAGTTTTATTAATTTTTGAGAAAAAGGATTTTGGAATCAGCTGATCCACAGCATTGAATTGAAACAACAATCTGGGAAGAATATTCATTTTTATTATAGCTGCTTTTGATAAAAGTGATAGATTTAGCAGTTTCCATCTATTCAAGTCAAGTATAATCAATGACCACATTTTAGCTAGATTATTTTGAAATGTGGAGAGACCATTATGGTTTATATGAATACCTAGATATTTGAAATTTTGAACTATCCGGAAAGTGAGGTCAGGAAATAAATATGACTTGTGAGCAAGTGGATTTATGGGAAGAATATGTGTTTTTTGAGTGTTAATCTGATATCCAGAGACCTTTGAGAATTTTTCAATGGAGCCAATTAGTTTAGAAAAATCTGAGCTGGGTGTTTGAAAATATAATATAAGATCATCTGCAAAAGCGGACAAACAAACTTTAGTGTTAAAAATCCTAGGAATATTATGGAAGGTATTTTGTGTTATATATAATAGTAGAGGTTCTATATATAAATTAAATAGGAAAGGAGATAATGGGCAACCTTGCTTTGTGCCATTAATGATCTTTATATTTTGGATATTTTCCTATTGATGTAAAGAAAAGTATAAGAGTTTTTATATAGTATTTTAATAGTATCTATATAAGTAGATGGTATATTGAAACAAGACATAATGTGAAACAAAAAGTCCCAATTAACCCTATCAAAAGCCTTAGCGGCGTCAAGAATTAATGCATACATAGGATTTGAATTATTTTTGGTAAAATGGATAAGAGCATCAGTTGTCAAGGTATTATCCCATGAATGTCTATGTGACATAAAGCCCGCTTGTTCCGTAGAAATTAAAGATGATAAAACATTTTTTAATCTGTAAGCAAGTAAAGAAGCTAACATTTTAATATCAATGTTAATCAAGGAAATAGGCCTATAATTATTAGGATCAGTTTTTTCTTTGTCTCTTTTCAGAATTAAAATGGTTTTTGAGGTATTCCAATACAAATCAGATATACCATGAATCATTATATAATTAAAAATTTCAAAGAGAAGGGGTGAAAGTTCAGATGAGTAAATTTTAAAAATTCGGTGTGAAGCCATCTGGTCCCGGTGATTTACTGGTCTTAAGTCTACTAATAGCTTCCGATATTTCTTTAACAGTCAGTGTGGCAGAGAGTGTATTTTTGTCGATCATTTAATCTAGGAAATTTGATAGAAGACGAAGTTCACTATCTGTTGTTTATCCCTAGAATTGTTTTCCTTTGAGTATATCTCTGAGAGCAATGATGTAAAAGCTGTAAAATTTCATGATCAGTGTTGTAAGTCTTGTTATTATATTTTAGTGACGAAATTCTAGGAAGAGATTGGTTACCTTTTATTATTCTGGCTAATACTTTAGAAGGAACCTGTGCCCATTCGGAGTATGTAGCTAATAACCTTTGCTCTGAAATGGTAAGGTTATGTTGATGTAGAAGTAATAATTCTTTTTGGGAATTCAATAATATTTCATATGTAGAGGAATCGGGCATGTTCTATATTGATTTTCCAAATTTTGAATTTTTAATTTTAACTGTAATTCTTTATTTTTGTATTGTTTTTAAAATATGATGCTTTGTTAATTAATATACCTCTAAGAGTTGCCTTGCATGCTGCCCATTGTATATCTAAAGGGATATCTGTTTTGTCTAGATTAAGATATGTTTCTTTTATTGTTTCAGTTATTAATTTATGTGTGTTTTCATTTGAAAGTAAATTATTATTCAATGTCCAACTATTATATAAGAACAATTTTGGTGCATGTGAGTCCAAACTAATTCCAAGAGATATTCTGGAGTGATCAGAAAAATATCTAGGTTCTAGAGAGTAATTAATCTTCTTATGAGTAAGACAGTTAGAAATAAGAAAGAAATCTAATCTTGACCATGATTTATAACAATTTGAATAATATGTGAAAAAGTATTTTTTATCATATTGTGTTATGAGAGAGATAGGGTCTGTAAGGTTTAAATCTATTATAATTTCTTCCAAAGCAATGGATGCTTGAAAGTTGTAGGAGGAAGATCTACTAGTACGATCAGTTTCAGGATTAATGATAGCATTCCAATCCCCCCCCAGAACTAAATAATGATCTTTGTAAGAGGATAAAATATTATATATTTGTATAAAGAAAATATGTTGTTGTTCACAAGGGCCATAAAGATTAAAAAGTATAACTGGCTTGTCAATGTTGTGAAAACTGGAGATAATGTAACACCATCTTCCATTCACATCATGTTTCACATCTGAAATAGTTCCCTGAAATGTGTTTTTAATTATAATGGCTACCCGCTTGATTTTGTGCTATTACCAGTTGCAACTATCATTTTAATCCATTTCTTGTTTTTTCCTTATCGAAATCTTCTTTAGATAGGTGTGTCTCTTGTAAAAAGGAAATATTAGCCTTTGATTTGAATAACAAATGAAATAGTAGGGATCTCTTTTTTATTTTGCAATCCTCTCACATTCCATGAGTCAATATTTAGTGTCATAATATTAATTAAAGATAGATATATTACGTATAATTAAGATTTGACAAAATGTAATATTAATTTTAGACCTCAGTATCTTATACCTGTTATATTGAATCATAATGTCTCCCTAAAAAGTTGTTTTAAAGATTCTATAAAATTTCTTCCCAAGTACCCCAGTGCCTAACCACCCGACCCTACAAGAGAAGAAAAATAAAATGAATTATATAAGTGAATTTGGTTAACATTTTCAATATCAATTGCAATGTATGAACATAATAAACTTTGTATATTTGCTTAACTAAACAAAAAAACCTTATTATAATATCAAACATATTTACATATATAACTGAAATCAAGATGTCCAACATGCACAATCCCTACTCACTTATTCCTTGTATAAGCTCCAATTTTGAATAGAATATATAGCAAATTAAAGAAATTCCTCAACATTATATTTCAGATATTAATGAATCAGATTTATGTATTTATTACTACATAAGAAAAGCATAAGGAAAAATAGGTTTGATGTTACCCCATATATATAATGCTTGCTGAACTAACTGATATTGATTGTGTCAAAGATAAATTACTGTTATAACCAAGTATAGGATAGACATATATATAGCATAAATAAAATGCATTGAAATCAAACAAATATTTAAACAGTAAAAACATTGTGATTCATTCTGATGATATTTGTGAACAGCAATAACCATAATGACTAACTCATAGTACAAACATATGAAATTTAGTTTTGAAAAAACATTCATGACTGTATTCCCTTAAGCCCCTTTCAACTTTCATCCCTAGAGCGAATGAATGCATTATTATAAAATTATATAGTTAAGAGATATTTCTTAAATTAAATAAAACAGTAAACTGTTAATATATGCTCTCTGTCATTCTTCTGTATGTCCCCTTAAAGTAGTTTAAACAGAACAATTACCCATTAGCGTATACATATATCTATCTGTGTCTGTTGTTTTTTAAGGTGTATGTCTTCGTTTAGACTTGCCATTCCTTAACTATAATTCACTTAGTACAGTATAATTTTTGTATGATTTCTTATATACATTCCATATAATAGCTATATATAAAGCTTTTCTCCCAGTGCAATCGCTAAAGGTGAGATCTAACCCAGTCAGACTTTCCTGATTAACAAATGTAAAATAGGTAAAGTAAATATGTCTGAATACCATTTATGATTTCCTTGTTACTGGGTATTTGGATTGTATGTTTTATATGCATTCAAAAACCTGCACACTTAATACATATTTCTTTCAAGGAGTTTCCCTTCAACAAATATTGTCTCTCTCCTTTTGGGAAGCAGTGTCAAAGTAATGAGAAGCACACACATTTAACTGACGCTCGTAACATAAAGATAAATATCTTTATGACTGTTGTAATGTGCAATTTTGTTTGCATGTTTCTGTTTTAACAGGGCATATTCCCTCAAAATGACTCTTCTAAGTCATAGCATTTATAAGTATTAACATCACAAATTATGTTTGCTATATAATTGCCTCAAGGAAATATTGGAAAGCCTTATGACTGTAATAATTAGAGCACATCCCTTCTCCATGAACCACCTTTGTATTGAGAGCAAGTACCATCTGATATAGGCAACACAGATGACATTTTAATTAGTCAATATGAGAAATGTATCAGACATTTTCCTGAAGTTCAAGCTGTATCTTTTCAAAGGTGATCTGAAATCTCACAGCCGTATTATTACTATTTTTCAATGAATATGGTTGTGTAATGAATAACCTGGGGTGACAAATATCTTGTGAGACTGGTGCATTTATGGCCATACCCATCATTCAGTATCCAAGCCAACAATGTCCCTCTGCAGAATGATCTGGTTCAGATTTCTCTGCATGGAACAGCATCCTCACTAGCGCACCAGTCATTTGAACTCTGGGTTTCAGGACATCCAGCACACCTTGTCTTAAGGAAAATGACAAGACTGAATCCTGTATCATTCTCCGATAACCCCTACAATGATGTCTAAAGATATTCCCCCCTCAGGTCCTGTATAAAGGCCCCTCATTTCTCTTATACACCCGAGAATCACACCATTCACCTTGCAAGATTCTGTCTATACAGCTCAACAAAGCCACTAGGATATGACTACCTTGCACATCCCCAACTCACTCTCTTCAAATTTGTCATGAAGCGTTCCATTAGTTTATTTAATTAGTGACTTATCGCACTAACATAAACAGTCTACACCAAACCCTCTTGTTTTGATGAGACCCAATCAGCTGGTCCCAAAGCCGCGATCAATACCCGACCAACTGTCAACAGATGCAGGACCTTCCCCTCCGAACTTCCATCTGTACATGAATGCGTTTTATTTCTGGAACACTGTGCACCCACTGTGCTTTCCGTTATATGGCCCCAGAATATGTTATAAATTTCAGATTATACAAAATGTGTTAGCTATATGTGAGCGAATCGCTCTCTGAAGCGATTCAACGAAAGGGACAACAGAAACAAGTGAAATATTCAGTGTACGTGAATTAGTGCATTTTTCACTTCAAAAGCTATCTCTACCTTAACACTGCGAGTCTCCGCTACAATGGTGACGTCACCGCCGAGCTCCGTATCTTCATGAAGGTGCGTGGCTTAGAGCTAGCATCTGTTGATGAGGTAAATAGAAGATTTTCTCTCAGATTAGTCTCGAGAGTCTTAATAACTCCCTCCAAAATGTTTATGACTAAACTAAGGCACTGTAGATGCTTAAACTAAGAAAAAAGAAAAAACACTTGTACGCTATTTGGGAAAACACAAATAGAAAATATTTACAATGCTAAATCAACTTTAAATGCCTGCATCTTGCTTGTGAAAAAAAAAAGCATACAGGCACATAACAAATTAGCGTTTTTCCCTTTTTCTTCAAGTAAAAAAAAGAAATATATTTGTGTTTATATATTTAGGCACTGTACATATTCTTGACAGAAGCAAATATTAGTGGATTTATATCTCTTATTTTCTGTAATAGCCTAACATTTATGAAAAAATTGTCATAGTAGCATTTAACATGTTGTAATTAAACTATACATAAAAACTGAATCTCAGACATTGAGAGAACCACAAGACTTATTTAAGGTCTGAAAGCTGAGTTTAAATTTCTGATTTCACCATAAAGAAAGCAAAAACACTTCCTGTTTTCTAAAGAGAAAAAGGAATGAATAAACATATTTGTGTATATGTAAACATTCTAAATACCCTTAATAGGAATATATTTCACAATAAAATAAACTTATTAACTGTATGTAAATATCCTGTATAAGAAGAAACTATATATATATATTTTCAACACATCTGTACCCAAACAGATATATAAAATGTTAGGAAATTGAATCCGGAAGCTTTTTGAATGCTTTAAAAAAAACATCTTTTGCTCCCTTAGGATCAGAACAAATAAAGTTTTTTTCATTAAATGTAAAAGACAAAGTGTTTGGATAAGACATGCGAAATCTTATCCCTCTTTTGATTAATTCTGCACAATAGGGAGAAAGCTTTTGCCTGTTTAGTTTTATTTGAGGAGGAAAATCCTGTGAGAATGATAACTTATGCGATTTCCATACAAACTGTTTTTACTTTTAGCTGCTTGCAAGATTTGAAAAGCGTCTTGAAAATTTAACAATTTTGTATATATTATCCTTGGTGAAGAAGCATCTTGACTTGCGTAGAGCTCTGTGTGCTCTCTCAACAGTTATGTTTTTGAGGATGTTTCACAGTTTAGTAATGCTTCAAAATACACTTGGACACAGACAACAGGTTATTATTATCAAAAGATTCTGGCAGACCACGAATAATAATGTTGTTTCTCTTGGCTCCTGGCTTCTAAGTCTATCAATTTAGATTGTATTTCAGAAATAGTCTTATCTTTGGATTTTAAATCGCTTTCCAATGACTCAATTTTTATCTCCAAAGCTGAGTTACTGTTTTCAATAGTACTCATTCTGTCATTTATTTGTTTTAATGTGTCACCAAAGTCAGTAAATTTTTCTGAAAAATTCTGAATGGCACTATGTATAGGCTTTAATGCTAGCTTTAGCTCATCTAAATAAAAGTTTGAGTCATTTAATTCTTTGTTACTTACTTTGGCTGGTTCAGAAGAATTTTTGGATGTTCTCAATCTTTTGGAGGTGTTATCTTTTTCAGGTGAGTGAACTGAAGAGAATTTGGCCTTCGTGGCCTGAGCATCCATAGACTCCGATTTAGTAGCCATGCCCAGAGGTTAGATGTTGTAACCAGGGTGACAAGTACCAAAAGGATTCTGAAGCAGCAGGTGCCCAAGTTAGATATCTCCACAAACTGTTCTGAGGTAAAATGTGTCTCAAAATAAAAATTCCAAAGACAAAAACATTCCAAATATATGTAGAAAGCTTTGTATAATCCTTTTATGGAAAAAACTGAGGAAAAATATTAATCCCAAGTTGTAAAAAAATAAAGGTGATTCTAGTCTGTGAGGAGCTCAAAGAATAGGGACTAGTCTAGTCGGCAGCCATCTTGGAATCTCCTTTTTTGAAGACTTTAGAATTTAAACATGTGTCACTACTGAGTTTGTAGGTTGTGATTTGCCTAGTCTCCTAAATGACTAATTTGGTGAGCTGGCTGCTCCTTTATGTAAAAGCTGTGTCAGTTTTCTTAACATAATTAGTCTGCAAACTGCATTCATTGCATTTGCATGCACTTAATATTTGAAAGTCAGATAGGTAGACTTCTTGTTTTTTTTTGTTTTCATTCAGAAGTTATTTATTTTCAGAGGAGATGCAGCAGCTACATATTCATTAATTTTATATTGTGTTAATATGTACTGTTGCTTCTTCTTCTTTTCCCCCTGGGTGAAGTACTATATATGCATGCTTCATGGGGTGGAGTTTGGGGGCACAGAGAGAGGGGCAAACACATTGTTGGACCCTGCACATAATCAGTCTGACAATGCTAATACAGAGACCAAATCTCACATGGTACAGTGCAGCAACGGTAATGCTACATCTGATTTACATTAAGATGAATTTTGGTCCTCTGACTTGAAGACCTACCTGCAATTAACTGGATGTATAAGTGAATTTAAGTCAATCTTTATCTGCACTTTTTTCAAATAATACACCATTTAAATTGATTTATTTGTGTTGCATTGAATACTATCTAGCTGGATGTTGTGGCTCTGTTTTTTCAGTTAGTTCATCACCCACACCCTCCTTGCTTTTGTTTTGGTGTTAATCTTGGTGGCTTTGAAACTGCCCGCCCCTCTTGTAAATTTGCATTTGGATACTCCTCCTGGGCCCTTCTCATTTGCACACTCAAAAAAAAAAAATTGCACTTTGTTCATCTGCTTTCACTATATTTGTGTTTCTTCCTACTTTATTACTTTATTTTGCTTTTGTGTCATCTTAAAAGTACTCAATTGTATTTATTACTGCTTGGTGTAACTATAATTCTAAGCTTTTTAGTTTAAACACTTGGGCTTCAGACCAGTTGTTTTACATTAAGAAGGTTTGTGATCTGCACTGTTGTGGCAAGACAGGTAGCTTACATTCTTCTAAGTTGGGAACTGCTGATTGAGGGCTCAGTGTCTGTTATTCTAAAAGTGTATTAGTTCTAGTTTAAGCACTTGGGCTTCAGGACAGTTATTTTACATTAAGAAGGTTTGTGGTCTGCACTCTTGTGGGAGGAAAGGCTGGACTCTGCCCTTCTGAGCTGGGAATTTCTGGTTAAAGGCTTATAGTGCCTGCATATTTGAACTGTTTCTTACTGACATTGGTGCACCTTGTTTGCTGCAGCACAGACTAGATCCAGGCCTGCTGAATCTAGCTTTGTTTGTATAACTTGAGCACTAATCCAGGCCTTCTTAAAATTATTCAATTGTATTTATTACTGCTTGGTAGTAACATGATTAAAGTGTAACTATCATTCTAAGCCTTTTGGTTTAAGCACTTGGGCTTCAGACCAGTTGTTTTACATTAAGGTCTGTGGTCTGCACTGTTGTGGCAGGACTGGTAGCTTACATCCTTCTAACTTGAGCACTAATCCAGGCCTTCTTTTTTGAGAAGGTTCCCATGCACCCCAGTGGCAGGAGTGTGCAGTTAGAACTTGTCTGATTTAAGACTACAGGAACAGGGCTCAGTTTTGAGATTTTTTGTACTGGTTACTTTGGTAATTTGTTTAAAAGCATTTTCTGGTTGCTTGTAGTCATTAAAAGCTGTTTTAAGTGTGTTTTTTACTGTTTTAGTTCTTTAAAGCTGTTTTAAGTGTATTTTTTTACTGTTTATGCCTTGCTTTTAAAAAAATATTTCCTTGTTTCCCACCTTTCTAAGCTAGTATAGTCCAGTTTTCAGACTAGTGCTGAATTCAGGGCTGTGTTACAAGTTTCTGAGTTGCCCATACCTTACTTGGATAGAAGGAGGCTTCTCTGTTCACCTGTGAGAGAGGGAGCTTTGAGCAGCTATCTATCCCTGGATGAGTGGTTCCAGCCCAGACGTTAGTAGTTTATAGGCCATTTTGGGCTAATTTCTATCTCTTTCATTTCGCGTTTGCACGGTTTTGCACATCCGGGCAGCGCAGGGTAGCTAGGACTAAATTATTCCCGGCTCCATCAAGTCTCCTCTTCAGTTTTTCCCTTGAAAGTAGTCCAACTCTCAACCTAAACACTTAAAAAGCATCATACAGTCCAGCACTTGCTCAGACCTAATTGCAAGCACTAATATACCCTGACACTTGGTTGCCCAGCAGGGCAAGGCTCATTATTCATCCCTCACGAACCAAGTGACTAAGCAGCTCACCCTACTATTCAGGCATGACCAATGGGCAATTTCAGGTATACTCTCCAGTCCAGCTGGTGAACCTAGGTATCCTGAGGGTTGGTGTGAATGACCTGAGATGTACCTCCCTGGACTACATGAAAAGAGACATGGAAGCACTCTCTGATCATGTAGCCCAGGCGGGTATGACCCTGACCCTGAGTAGCATCCTGCCCTCACCAAGAATGATACCGCAGTATAAAGAAAAATGATCAATTTCAACAATTGGCTAAGCTTCTCGTGTCATTCAAAGGGGATCCAGTGTCTGTCAGCCTGGGATGACATGCTCGGCAAGCCTCATTGCTTTGCAAGAGACGGCTTGCACCTGTCACCCCTAGGCTTTCGAATACTGGCCAAGGCTCTTGCTGCTCCCGTAGTGCCTTTTTTAGGCAAGGCTCAAAAGTCAAACCCACCTCCGTAAACAGCACAAATAAAAAAAATGAGGGTTATGCTACTCAATGCCAGGAGTTTAAATCTCAAAATGCACATGCTCAAAGCACTCCTCAGTATGAAGAATGTTGACATCTGTGCAGTAACTAAAACCTGGTTCAAGACTCCAAAGTGCACCCCAGCACTACTGGGCAACAACTCATACCACACATTTCGGCCACAGAACATGGACCGAAACACAAAAGGAGGGGGTGTATCCATATTCATCAAGAATACCTACACCTCCAGGTTAGTGGCACAGCATGATACCTCTGAGATCATCCATGTGCAACTAACATCAGGCAAATCTGAAATGCAAATTGTGGCCTGCTACAGATCACTCTCCATGACTCAGGACGACCACTCCGCCTTTCTGGAGATAATGGAAAACATGAAGGTCCTACGAACACCCTGATATTGGGCAATTTCAATTACCCTATCGTTAACTTGGAAGACTACTCAAGTACAAACTCCCAGGTCACTGGTTAGATCAGACCATAAACTAATCACTCTGGATGTCCACACCACACCACCACCCCCAACCAAGGAAACCACAGTAAAAAACTTTTCTATAGCAAACTTCACCTTACTTAAGACAGAGGTGGTAAGTTTCACAGCCCCCAAGCTAAAGGATAACAGTGTCCAAGATGCAGAAACCTTTACAAATGCACTCTATGAGCACCTACAAGGATGCATGGATTGTGCCATCCCTAGTAAAACCAAGACTCACTCCCCTAAGAGAAGGAAACCAGTCTGGTGGATCCCTGCCATAAACAGGCTATACAATAGAAGGAGGAAACTAGTTCAGAAAAAAAGCAAATCCCAAGAAGGAAAGACATCCCTGATCAGTATCAGTAAGAAACTAAGGTCCCTCATAAAATCATCCAAGGCTAACTTTGAAAGAAAGATAGCCAAGGATTTGAAAGATAACCACAAAGCCTTCTTTAGCTATGTTAAGAGTCTAAATGGCAACTCTCAGATATGCTCTGAGCTAGTGCAAAATAGCACAAAATATACTGAACCTACTGATATTGCCAACATCCTGGCAGATAGATTCAGTACAAACTTCATCCCCCTCTCATCCCCAGTAGGGCCCACAACAATACCAGAAAAGTGTAGTGTCCTGGAAATCACAGACGCACAGGTGAAAACAGCCCTTTTAAAAGCCAAAAGCACAGCGTCAATGGGGCCAGATGGTGTCCCAGGCTGCATTTTGCATGAACTACAGAATGAACTAACCCCCCCCACCTAAACACACTGTTCAACCTCAGCCTCTCCACAGGCTACGTGCCCATAGAATGGTGCACAGCAACCGTTATTCTGCTCCACAAAGGAGGGGCCACAACTGACCCTGGTAACTATCACCCCATAAGCCTGACTAGCCTGTTCTGCAAGGCTATGGCGTGCATCATCATGGAACTCATTAACAAAGACATTGGGAACCACCAAACACTTGACCCAACACAGTCTGGCTTTGTTAAGGGAAGATCATGCCTACTAAACCTGGTTGACTTCTTCGAGATAGTCACCAAGGCCATAGATGAGGGGAAGGTAGTTCACACAGCCTACCTTGACCTCGCCAAGGATTTTGGCACCATTCCCCACTCGGAATTATAGAAAAACTCACCAGCCTGAACATAAACCCCTACATCACGAGATGGGTTGCCAACTGGCTTACAGACAAAACTCACACCGTAAGAATAGCGGGCTCCAGGTCCGACTCTAAACTAGTCACAAGTGGTGTCGCACAAGGCTCGGTCCTGGGACCCCTACTGTTCAGCATATACTTCTCAGAAGTACAGGAAAACACAGGAGGACTATGGCTAACCAAGTTCACCGATGACCGCAAACTGGGAGCCATAACTGACTCTCCGGCTGACATGGAGATTCTCCAAAAGGGCCTTACTGAGATGGACACCTGGTGTCAAAGTCATGGTCTCAAGCTAAATGCCAAAAAATGCATTGTCATCCCATCTGAGAAAAACAAAACACCCATGAATTACCACATAGGTGGCAGCCCCCTTAATACAGAAGAGGTAATAAGAGATCTGGGGACCCAGGTAGATAGTAATCTCTCCTTTGACAATCATATTGCCAAAGTAGTTAGGAAATCCTTCTATGTAGCCCATCTAATTACTAAAGGGTTCGCATCTAGAAATAAAGAGGTTATAGTGCTCCTCTACTCGTCACTCATCAGACCCATCATAGAGTATAATCCCCCATTTGGGATGTACCTCACAAGACACTTCCAACAGCTAGAAAGACCACAAAAGTATCTCACCAGGAGGATTACTGGCCTCAAACATATGTCCTATGCAGCCCGAATGGAAAAACTCCGGCTGTACTCAGTGGCATATCGCTTACTCAGAAGTGATCTCTGCCTGACTTACAAAGCCATGCCCAACTCAGAAATGATGGACATGCTCCACCTAAAGAAATCCAAGTCACTGCGGGCCACTCGCTCTAGTGAGCTAAACCTCACCACAACAATAAATAGAACATGCTGGAGGGATAGATTCCTGTCACAGAGACTCCCCATGCTTTGGAACAAAATTCCTAACTACATTAGGCAGAGCCCCTCACTAACACTCTTCAAGATAAACCTTGACGAGTGGATGGGTAACAGAAAATACATCCCTGGTTTCACTTCATTGGCTCTTCTTGACAGAGGCTCAGTTAATTAATCAGTTTGGCGGCGAAAGCTGACACACTCATGCCCTCGGGCAGATGGCCTAGTATCTAACTATGAACCTATGAACCTAAGAGTAGATGACTTGCCACCATTACTGCAAGTAATTATTATACTACAGATTTCTTTGTGAGCTAAAATAAATAGTTTGTGAGTTTAACATCAATACAAATGTGTTTCCTGCTTGGGCATTGTGTGTGTGTGTGTGTGTGTGTGTGTGTGTGTGTGTGTGTGTGTGTGTGTGTGTGTGTGTGTGTGTGTGTGTGTGTGTGTGTGTGTGTGTGTGTGTGTCTGTGCGTGTCTGTGTGTGTGTGTGTGTGTGTGTGTGTGTGTGTGTGTGTGTGTGTTTCTGTGTGTGTGTGTGTGTTTCTGTGTGTGTGTGTGTGTGTGTGTGTGTGTCTGTGTGTACTGTTGCTCCTGACTCCAAGCGCATGTATGCTTCATATCCACAAGAGTCCTAATCTAACAGGGTGTTCTCCAAAGGGTGTAAAGGTGTACATTATATCCCACATCTCAGGGTCAGACATTTATATATAACCAAACTGTGGGCCCTCTGCTATGCTATGATTTTGAAAGCTGAATGCTTGAGAGGTATGTTGCCAGGAATGAACTATACTGCCATAAAAGCAATACTGTAACTGCAGACTTCTTAGATAATATGATCACATTAACATTGTAACCAGAAATGATAACACTGTCCTATACAGTAATCATCATATATGATAGAGTACTGAAAATTGAAGGCGAAAAAAAAATTTAGGAATACCAAATTGACACAAATATCAGCAGTGGCCAAAATAACTTCTTGTGAACCTCAGAGGAAGTAGTTTTTGCAGGAGGCAAGCCACCCCCAGAACTTATATATATATATATATATATATATATATATATATATATATATATATGTACCAACTCTGTGATATCGCAGCAGTGTAAAAAGTTGAATACTTCACTAATGCCGAAGTAGTTTTGGTAAATTTGTCTCACACAACGTACTTTTGTTGAAATCGCTTTCGATCATTTCACATGTTTCCAAATGCTTCTTATTTGTGGGATAATATAAATTAAAATAAATTTATAAATCAAAACAGTGAAGTCCCATACAGAATGGTAAAAAATAGCTTGTAAATGGTGTGTTTGAACTAAAATAATGTTTAACAGAAAATATAGAAGCAGCAACCCGCAGTGGTGGTGCTGTGGTAGCGTTGTCGCCTCACAGTAAGACGCTGTCCGGTTCGATTCTCAGCTAGAGCGTCTTCTGCGTGGAGACATGCATGAATGGGCGTACCTTCATTGAAGGTTGTGCGTCAGGGCTGGTAACTCGGCACGTAAAAATCAACTACCAATCATTAGCGGAGTTCCGCTGTGGCGACCCCTAACCGGGAAAATCCAAAAGACGCAAACAAACAAACATAAAGTATAGAAGCAGTGAAAAACACCAACTGTGTGAGGGAGTAAAAGCCAGTATAAAGCATAGCAGAATACAATTAAAGCAGATAGCCTTAGATCTTACCAAGTATGAAAAAAAGCTTATATCTGATGTCAGTAAGAGATATTTTTTCCGGTTACATCAGTCAGGCTAGAAAGTAAGGAAAAAGTTCAAATAATGTTAGCAGATAATGAGGTGAGGGTTATGTAAGGCTCTGGAAAATCAAATTGTTCAAGAAACAGCACAAGAAGTTCTACGACACTAAGGTAAACCATAACAGCATTACTGGCATGTATCATACCAGTATGAGTAACCACTTGGTCATTATTGATGAACTAATCATCAAAAAGAGCTTTGGAAATGGATTTATATATCCATTAATAACATAAATGAACTCTCAGAGGTTCTTAAACCAAATCAAGAATAAAAGGCTAGCACAGAGAGACCACGTTCCTGTTAAAACATGTAGCATAAAAATAAAAACCTTGTGTACAGGAACGTGAGGGCTTGTAAAACTCAGCACTGCTTGTTCGCAAAGTCACAAAAATACTGCATTCCTCTGCAGACACCAGCATGTAGTACTAAGCAGCAATGGCAAGTAAAAAGCAAAAACCAGAAAGCAGTCCACAATGTCCAAAACGATAAAAAACCTTCTTTATTGCATGCAGTAGTAAGCGCTTTCACCAGAATGGCTTCCTCAGACTGTAGCAGCATACACATCACACAGTCATTAAATAGCTTCAACAATTAACAACAGGGTGTTGTTCAAACCAATTAATTAAACAATAAAATATTCATGAAGCTTCTACTATGAAAACATCCATTATAAAACATAGATAAAACAACAGTTAAAAACAAGCAAAAGTGACTGTTCAAAAAATAATAAAATATATTATATATATTATTTTATGTTTAATTTTATTTATTCACAGCTTTACCTAACTTCCTTCTTTTCAAAAAAGGTTGTAGACTAACTTTATCATTCAAATAAAGAAAATGTGGGCTACGAAGGAGAATCGATTGTGATTAACTTATCCAGCAGGATGTTAAGTAGAGAGGAGGAATATGTGACTTTGCGAACAAGCAGTGTTGAGTTTTACAAGCCCTCACGTTCCTGTACACGAGGTTTTTATCTCAGAGGTTCTTGTTGAACCTTTGTGCATGCCTTTCACAAGGTATTTTGTGGAAAGTGGAATAATAAAGGAAAACGATAGTGGTAATGTCCATACAGGAAGAAGTGCAGGAACTAAACATTTTTATTATTCAGCACAGTGCATACTTTTCTGATAGCACAGGCTTGACTGGAAGCCTATTCTATTAAGACGTTGTAAATGACATTAAGAAGGATATTCAGGCTGCAGTTATTTACAGTGATAGCGCTCTTTTTTTCAGTTAGCAATATGATTCTCATTGACAAACTTTAAAATGTCTTTCAGATAGCATAGTAGGCTAGATAGCAAACCAGCTAAAAGTAGAGAAGGATGTAGAGAACTGGACAAACAAAAAGGAACGTAATATAATGCTTCCCAGGGTGAACTGCAAGACTTCATTCTTGGACCTTCTTTATTCAGCTTTTATCTGACATTGTCAGTAATAATCATTGATCAACAATGGATCGTTGCTTTTGACTATTTATGCTGATGATATAAAAATGAGGATGATAACTGGATCGAGGGACAGAGACCACTTGTGGGATGCCCCTGAATAAGGCCTGCTTATAGACAGAAAATAAATGCCCACATATGAATGTCAAGAAAAATATATGTATTATTTTTGTCACAGAACAATTATATAAGCTTAATGTGTTAGAACAGCTGGAAAAGGTAGACTGCTGCAGACTATATGGGCTCACATGTAAGCATTTGGCAAACAGTTTGTAGACCATTACAAGCTTAGCCAAAAAAAGAAAATATTCAAAAGTTGCCTTTAACTTCAAGAACTGCAAGACACGATGGGGGAGAACTTGAGGCTGCTCATCCAAGTATCTAGGTTGACCTTGAAGGGTGCTACTCTGTTTGACAAGTAGTAGACGTTTGCTCCAGAGGTGGGGGATATGTTGAGATATGAATTAACATGTCTTACTTATCTTCTGATGAAAGCTTTGTTCCTTTAACTGAGTACTTGATGCACCATTAATTCTGAAAGGGAATAGGAGGTCAGATAGAGTTGGATCTTTCATGGCTTGAAAGGCTAGACATAGATATCCATGGAGGAGTCTGTAAGATGAGTAAAGAGAAAGGTCAGACAGTCGAATCTCTGGGGTCTGTCAAGTTTTGTGATATGTTTATACAAATACATGCCAAAAGGTGCATTATATTCAATAATGGGTGTGGTAAGGTATGAGTAAAGGGTAATTAAGACTTCCATGGACCTGGCTGAGATGTCTTTGGAAATTAGATGAGTCAGATAAAAGGCTTTTTGAACTACTGTAGTGGCATGCTGGACAAATGAAAAGGAATTATCAATGAGAGTGCATTACCTATATGGTAAGTGAAACTGTTTTATTTTATTTACCAAAGTGAACTAAGCTGCAATTTTTACTTTTAACTTGAGACCATTACCCTTGCACTAATTGTTAGCATGGTCTAACCCATGTTGGAGCAACTGTGAGTCAGTTGAAGATCGAATAACAACACCCAGTTTACAGCCATCTACAAACCTAGTTAACCATACTCCAGGAGTGCTGTCCTGTAGGTCTGAGAAGTAAATGCTAAATGGGAGAGAGCCCAAACTGAGCCCGCTGGTGCACCCTGGTAACTTTTTTGCATTCAGATGTGGCACCTCTGACTCTAACTGCATGGGTTCTGTCAGACAACCGGTTAGCTATCCACTGCACAATATAAGGATTTATATTCAGATTGGCAAATCTATCAATAATGCCTAACTGGGAAAAGGTTAATATTGACAGCCCAAGATAGTGGGCTGCATATACATTGGTTTATAAGTCCATTGAACATGTGGGAGAAACAGACAAATGTAGGTTTTGTAAAAATGAATTGGAAACAGTTGCACACCTCGTTGCTGGCTGTGACATACTAATGGCAGAAGGACTATATATTGAAAGGCATAATAATGTGGCGAGACTGTTGCACTGGGGATTGTACAAATATTATGGTACTGAAGTGGCTGAAAAACACTGGAAACATGAGCCACAAAGCATCATAGAAAATGAAGAAGTCTACATCACGTGGGATCGTCCATTACCAACAGTTCAAAAGATAGATGCTAGAAAACCAGATAATGTATAGTGGTCCAAGAAAAAAGACAATAGCATTGATCATTGAAATTGCCACACCCAGTGTCTACAGTGTCTTGCGTACAGAAAGACATAAAGTCATAAAATATCAGGATCTGCAGACAGAAATGAGAACAATATGGAAGAAAGATACCTAGGCAGTTCCAATAGTAGTAGAAGCAATGGGTCTTATAAAAAAGAATTTACAATCGTATTTAGCTATGTTACCAATACATGTAACCTCATATGAACTGCAGAAGGAGTCATTAATGGGCACATTGCGGGTGTTGCGAAGAGCACTACTGGCTGACATCAAAGATTGAAACAATGCTAATTTCATGAACTTTAATCATACTTTGACTTAGAATGGGGTCCAATCCCGTCATAGTATTAGAAACCCAAAAGACTTGAAGAAATTAAAAAAGATTGGAAATAGTGGCAAAGGCCTTGACCAAGTCTAGAAATGCTGTATGCAATATCTAGTGCTTCAGTCTAGAAATAATGGTGAAAAATATATTTTTTTCATCAGCACATTGGGGCTACCTGTAAGGAATATTACAAGATAATAGGTAGCCTGTATAGGTATTTGAAAATGGAACTGGATCTGTTTGCACTGTTTTCAAAACAAATAAGAGCAGACAGCTGTGTCTGGGCACTGGAACAAAAATATAAATAGAAGACATCTGTTTAGAGAAAGTTCACAAAATACTTCGAAGACCCTGAAGGTTAAGATTGCCTTGATTTACTAATGAAATTCGATTTGTTCTTCCAGATTACAAAAGACTGAGGGGAGATACATACCTGTAAGACCACTGTTGATACATCCCCGTTTGAATGTTTTGAGCATACCAAGTAAGAAAAGTCAGACGATTTAAAGCCGATAAGAACTCTGAGCAAACATAAAAGAGCCATGTCATGGTTTTCAGAGAGGGTAGGTAAGACCTGGACCTCCTTGCCATGGGAGATCAGGTGCAGTACCAATTCTGATATATCCAAATCAAATTTAACCATACACATTAGGAAAAATATTATAGGATCTGTTAGGCAGACATTTAGGCAAGCATCCTTGCCATAACAGATGTGGTTTGAAATTTATTATGTTCGCTTCTTATGTAGGCTTTGCATAAATTTCATTAGAGGATTTGTTGCTGATGTACCAAACTCCACACTTAAGAATTCACGTGCAAGCTCCTGATCAGATTTTAAATTTCAGTTGGTGTTAAAAAATCATCAATACTTGGTTTATTTTGAATTTTCTTTGAGTGCTGTTTATTACAGGGGAAAAATAAAATACTGCCTGCACATATACATACCATGTTGGTGAAAGAGACACATGGTTTGTTTAGTCTGTGTACATATTTCATTCAACATCATGTAACCACACCTCCCTAAAAATGTAAGTAATAAATTAATTCCCACTATTTCCACTCCAGTTATCCTGTATTTTATTGAATGATTCAATGGGCTTGCTCCTCACTCCAGTTATCCTGTATTTTATTGATGATTCAATGGGCTTGCTCCTCACTCCAGTTATCCTGTATTTTATTGAATGATTCAATGGGCTTGCTCCTCACCATCCCTTTGTTCTGCTTATCCACCACCCTTTCTTCAAAGAAGTGTTTATTCATATTCAGGGTAAAGTTAGTACCTTATAGCTTTATCTTGTGCCTCTCATCCTTCTCTGTTAGCTAAATTCCATATTATATTCAAAGTTTACCAGTCCGTTTCACACGAATATGCTATAGGTTACATAACTTGGTATTCCTTCCATCCATGTAATCCCATTGACCTTTCTTTGTACGAAATCAGTAATTTCAGTTTCCATCTCCTCGTAAGTTCTGTAAAACATGACAAGGTGCTGTAGTCTCATCAGCTCTTTGAAGAACAACACTTTCACTTCCTCATTCCTGGAATCATTCCTATTAATAACATTCCATGTTGCTAGTCCTAATCACTGTGTTTTTCACATTGCTCCTGGTGATTAATAGACATAGAGGTGATCAGTCTGTAAACTTGTTTACAACCTGGGTTGCTGTGCCCCAGGTGCAACAGTTTGTATTTATTTATATTAAACTGTAGCTTCTGCTTATCATCCTAACCCTTTAAACTCCTCAAATCCTTTCTCAGAGTTTTCTTATTTCACATTGTACTTCTCAGTTTAGCATCATCCTCACACAGGTTAATCTTATTTTTCACTCCAAGTGTAATGTCAGAGACATACACAATGAAGAGTACAGGGCCCAGGAATGTTTGCTGTGAGTCACCATTGGTCACTTCCCTCTCCTTCATTATTCAACCACTTTTCCTCCCCTATTATAGCAACTTACTATCCATTCCTGTCTTCCTGACCTCCAAGCTTTCCTACTAGTCTGTTATGTGGTATGTAGTTGAAGGCCATTCCTAACATGAAAAATGTCATGTTCATCAGATTACCTTTGCCTTTTTTCATTTTGCCTACCACCTAACCACAGAGGTGAATCCATAGCCAGCCTTAGGCACAGGCCAACTAGGTGGCTGTCTAGGGTGTTGCTCTAGCAGGGGCACTTTTCCAGTAATCTGGATGGTGTAGGTAGACCAGGAAGGGGGCATAGGGTGGCATTGGGGGCTTCTGTGGAGACCTTTTGCCTAGGGAACCAGTTGACCAAAGGCTGGATCCTGGGAGAATCAGATTAGTCTAGTAGAGCTTTTTGGTTGTAAATCCATATCAGTATTATTCTGAAGATCATATCCTTAACAAGCAAGCCAGACTTCTCTCCATCTTCAGGTGTACTACTGTATTAGCAGCAGTCTAAGTAACTTGGCAAGAGCAATAGATAACCTACAGTTCATATATAGTTTCTATGCATATCAGCAAGCAAAATACATATTTGCAAGATATTATTCTTTCCTCCCAGTATCCTACTGACTTCCTAACTCTAAACACAAACCTCTGACTTGTTTTTTCCTCTTTGAGCTGTTTATTTATATATTTATTTAAAATGTGTTTACTTTGTTGGAGCACTTATCACAAGTGACCTATTTCAGTCTCAGCCAGGTGCTACAAAGGAAAGTCAGAAGTGCATTTAGTGGGAGACATCCAGAATATAATGAAAATATACATCAATAAAATACCATTATCAGCTAAGAGAAATGTAAAGAGAATCTACTATTGTAAAATACATTATTTACAATAAATCAAGGCAAGTCTTATATAAAAAATGGCACGTGTGAGTGTGTAATAGTTATAGTTGTGTGAACGATGAGATATTTTTATTTATTTTTATTTTATTTTACATTTGTTAACCAGGAGTGTCTGACTGGATACAGATCCATTTTCAGCGGAGGCCCGGGGAGATAAGCTCCAAGAACATTACATGTAAGGAAACTTTACATACATAAACAGCTCTAGACATCAAATAAACACATAGCAAGTGGAGGCCTGGGAAGAAAAGCTCCAAAAACCTTACATACAAGGGAACTGTAAATACGTAAACAGCTCTAGACATCTAAGAAACACATAGCAATGTCCAACTTTCTATACCGTAATGTGCAGTTTTACAAGTTATTAAGAAAAATAAAGAACATAGGTCAATAATATTGGGCATTAAGACAGCAAAAAAAATTTCTTTTTTTTTTTTTTTTAGTAATGGTTAATTATCTAATATTTAGCTATTCAGGGGAAATGTTTGTCAGAATATCCAGGGAACATTTAAGGTGTAGACCCTAAATTAGATTATTAGAACAGTGTACTGGTGAGAGTTAACTAGGGGAGTAGCATGGGCAAAGCCAGTTATTCAAGTAGTGGGTTTTCAGGAGCTTTTTGAATTGAGTAGTAGATCTAGTAGCTGTTATTTGGCTTGGTAGTGAGTTCCAGGTCCTGGCAATAGTGCAAGCAAAAAGAGATTTATCAGTGTCATTTTTATGTTTAATGACATTTATGAGGTTTTGGCTACTGGATCTCAAGGCTTTCATTGAAGTGTGAGGCTGGATTAGATGATGGAGTGCTGGGATATTTTTTGGAAGGTAGCAGAGCTTGTGGGCTATTGAGAGTTGATTGAGTAGAAATAGTTGAAGCAGTTCAAGCCAGTTGAGCTGCTTAAGGGCAAGACAGTGGTGGGATCTGTAAGAGGCTTCAGTAGCAAACTTGGCAAACTTGTTGTAACAAAATTCCATTTTGCTTAGATCATTTTGGCGGAGATTTGTAAGAACAGGGGAGGCATAGAGCAGGATGGGTAAGAGATGTGTCCTAGCGATGGTTGCTTTGGTTTGCTGGGTCATGACCTGTTTATTCCTGTAGAGGAGCCCTAGCTTTTTGTTTACTTTCTTGATGGCTTGAGCTATATGGATGTCAAATTTCAGGTTATTGTCTCAACACCTATCAGTTTAGTGTGGGTACTAGGAGTGACTTGGATGTTGTCCTTAGAGTTAATAGTAAAATTATTGTTTAGGGGAGTGGGTCGCCCGGGACCAAAAAATAATCATTTTTTTTTTTGGGATTAAGAATAAGTTTAATGTTGGTGAACTAAAGCTATTTTGGGTTAGGGTTTGGAGTTCTGTCAAGGTGGGGGCGGCAGATATAAGGGTTGTGTGATCTGCATATCGTACGATGGATGTGGTGGGTGAGCAAGAAGAGATTTGGTTGGTAAATAGTGAGAACAGCAGTGGGCCTAGGATAGACCCTTGGGGGGACTCCTGTGGATACTGGTAGTAGAGGGGACAACTGGTCTTGCCAAAGGACTGCTTGCTGACAGTCTGATAAGTAGCTAGTGAACCAAGATATAGAGGAGGAGCTTAAGTTTAGGTTAGAAAGAGTTTGAAGTAGAAAGCTGTGGTTTACCATGTCAAAGGCTTTTGATAAGTCTAAGAATATGGAAGATTCAAATAGTCCCTAGTTTCTATGGTGGTTAACTATATCAGTGAATGATAGCAGTGCTGTGGTGGTGCTGTGGGAGGGCCTAAAGCCGTGCTGAGATTTGGAGAGTAGGTCATTTTCTAAATAGCTGGTAGTGGACAACCCTTTCTAATGTTTTGTGATAAAGGTGATAGGATTGCAATAGGGCGATAGTTGGTGAGTTCTAAGGATTTACCTCCTTTGTGTGGTGGAATAATAGTTGAGAGGAGTGAAGAATGTTAGACAGAGGTGTTAGACAGTGGTTGTGAGTAGTTGGAAGGAGAAGTTATATTAAGCTAGCTATCATGCGAGCATTCCTCACAATTGTCCAGATTTAGAAACAGATGTCCTGATTTTAGCCTCATATTTTTGGTCTGTTCCTCATAAAATTAGTGGTCTTCTGGTAAATCACTGAAAAATGAAGTCATTAAATAACAGCACACATTTGAGTTTCATACTTCTTATCCTTCAGGCTAATGCATGCTAGCAAAAATCCTGTTTTTCTATCAACTTTTTAAGTTTATAAGAGCAATATTTAAAATCTGTTCCTATTTTGGACCTTTGTCCCCCCATTACTTTAGGCTTTGTTCAGATTTCTTGCACTTCGAGGTTGAAAGGTATGTATATGAGTCAGAAGTGAAGACTGGTGCCAACAGACAATAAAACAGCTTTAATAGTAAGAGAAAGAGAATGCTATAGCTCAGGATGGTCATATGGTTGGATGTGAAGCAGTGACATTTGGTTGATGAGAGGAGACAGGCCTTTAGCTGAGACCTAAATTTTGGGTAAGATGTGAAGCAGTGATCTGCAGCATGGACTTTGTTTTTGGGGGGGGTTTGCAATATTTTATAGAGAAGTAGTGGTCTGCACAATGGGCTTTTTTCGGGGAGGGGTTACAGATGTTATAGAGAAGTAGTGGTCTGCACAATGGACATTTTTTTTTGTTTTTTTTTTGGTGGGGTTAGAGACATGTTATAAAGAAATAGTGGTCTGCACAGTGGACATTTTTGGGGGGTTACAGACATGTTATCGAGAAATAGTGGTCTGCACAATGGACTTTTGTTGTTTTTGGGGGGTTACAGACATGTTATAGAGACGTAGTGGTCTGCACAATGGATTTTTGTTTTGGTGGTGGGTTACAGTGTGAGTGCAGGGTGGTTGTAGTTTCTGAGACTGTAAGAGGGAAATTGTCTAATTAGTTTAGTTCTTTTCTGTTCAGTACTGTATAAATATATATATATATTCCTTAATTTTAATGTAAAGATATTCCATTCCATTTCGAGTGAATTCACTCATAATCATCACTATCTGTTTGCATTTCCATTTCCTTAATCTGTTCATAACAAGTAGTTTTTACCCGCCCATTATTTTTAAACCACTCAAGATCCGCCACACTACAGTAACAGTTTTGTTTGGCTAAATATTAGCAATATTATGATACCTCTTAATTTGGCTTGTTTCATCATTGTGTTTTCTGTAACTGAAATTTAGTGTTTATTTGCTTAGTTCTATTTTCACCTTTCTTGCAGTCCAGAAGGTACACTAGAAAGTTTATGAAAACCTGACTGACCATTTTTGGAAGTGTGAAGTGTTTGTCATAGGTGAATGAGCAGCTCTAAACCTGTGAAATGTGTGTCATAGAATGACTGACAAACTCTACAAGTGTGAACTGTTTGTCACAGGCTGCTGAGCAGCTCTAGAATTATGAACTGTTTGTCACAGGTTGCTGAGCAGCTCTAGAATTATGAACTGTTTGTCACAGGTTGCTGAGCAGCTCTAGAATTATGAACTGTTTGTCACAGGTTGCTGAGCAACTCTAGAATTGTGAACTGTTTGTCACAGGTTGTTGAGAAGCTCTGGAAGTGTGAACTGTCCCAAAAGACTAAATAGGTCTAGAAGTGTGAACTGTTTGTCACAGACAACTGATCAGATCACTCAGAGGAATACGAAGACTTTCTACCTTAATGATACACGTTGTGGGATAATGGCAGAAGGTGCTAGGAATTACACCTCTAGGATAAAAGAAGCAGCAATTTACTTACTTTGGAAGAAGATTTTTATGCACTTTGAACATTATTTTAACAGTTTACATTCAAAACAAATCAAGTACGAACAATGAATGCTCTTTCCAGAGACAGTCTGAAAATCCAGAGGTTTCTCTGCAATATTGTCTTAAATAAAGTCAGAGGCAAATCCCCTTTAAATTGTAGTGTCTAAGCCTTATCATATTATGGGTGGTTTCAAGCAAACTGTAGATGAAAAAGAGGTGACTCATAAACAAAACTGATTCAGTATGAAAACCTCCATCCAGCAATTTGATGGTATAACAAAGTATAAAATAGTTTAGAATTGACCCAATAGTCAGTGACCTAGGGACTTAGATAGTAATCTAGCCTTTGATCATCACTTGTCTACAGTAGTGAGGAAACTATTCTATATTGTGCAACTTATAAACAAAGGTATGGCATCTAAGTCCAAGGAAGTCATTGCTCCATTGTATTCAGCATTAATCACTGAGTACAATGCCCATTTGGTATGTACCTAACCAAGCATATCCAACAATTGGAACGTCCACAGAGGATCACCACTAAAAGAATACAGTACATAAGTAAAATGTCCTATGCAGACCGACTCAAGGCCCTATCCCTGTATTCTGTCTCCTACAGGCTTTTGAGGGGAGATATATGCCTGGCATACAGGGCATTGCCGGACCCCACTCTGATGGACCTCCTGCATATCCCCAAAACAAACAACACCAAAATTACCTGGTCTAAAGACTTAAACTTTGCCTGTGATATAAATAGGATGTGCTGGAGAGATGGATGTGTATCCCAGAGACTACCACGTCTATGGAACAGACTCCCCATCCACGTGAAGCAGAGTTCCTCCCTAACCCAATTCAAGTACAACTTGGACAATTGGATGGGAAACTGGAAATTCATCCCTAGTTTGTGCACCTATGTCTCTAATGGGCACAAGTAACCTGTAAATGGTTCCTCTCCAGGGCCATGCTTACACTTATCAAGGGTATCAGAACTTGTCAGAGATTTGGGATGCATGGCGAGGCTTAAAAAGGCCCTTGTGGTAGTTAGCCTAGTAAACACTTATAAACCTATTAACCTATAAAATAACAATATCCACCTACAATTATGCTAATTGGTTTGTACCATATGAAGTTTCAGCTATGATGTACTAAATAAATATTTCCTTTTTTGGATATTGCCCTTTAAGTAGTTCATTACTCTATTTTTCTGCATTTCGGGACTGGTAGGTTATGCCTGTTCATCAGCTCTACCATATTTCCCCTTCTACCTTAAAGTTCTGATTCTGATATTTGCTCTCTCAATATTAGCCACCAATTCTTCTGCCTCAGTCCTTGCATACCCTATCATTTCTTAAAAAAAACTGTACTCTATCACCATCATATTTGTAGTCTGTCTTACTATTTTATTTTTGTTAGCACTTTTTACCTTAATAAATACCTACACCCCCCCATATTCAAGTAAGATAACATACTATGAGTTGTGCTTTTCTGAAAATCCAGTTCTGAAAAGCATAGTTTGGAAACCCTTAAAAAAAAAAATATACACACAAAAATCTTTACTTTGCAGGGGAGCATGTCCCTCTGCACCCCTCCCCATGTGGGGGCTTCACCACTACACCTTTCCTAAATTCTATATACCAACTGCACAGTTGCACTGCAGTGGGAAAAATTAAAATTCCTGGAAAGTACACTGCCAACTCACACTATAGAACCTGGGCATTCATCTTAAAAGGCCGATGATGGAATAACCCTGACTGAAGCGCAAGTGTGTCACGTGTACATGACATATCTCCTTTTTCTGGATTGTTGGCATTACAAAGCATCTCTCTCTCCCTTATTTCGTACTTCTGACTTCCTTATATTTTCATTTTATTTATTTATTTATTTGGCATTTGTTAACTGGGTTGGTTGAACTGAGCAAGGTGCCCATTTTCAGTGGAGACCTGAAGAGAAAAGCTCCAGTATAATACAATAAATTGTGAACATGATACAAACAGAGCAGTTAACACAAAGCCAAAATTACTAGAATTACTAAAATTATATACAATGGTGGTACATGTCATGGAAACATTGAAACATACATATTTGCATTGATTATAATAGCAAAAGAATGTCAGGTGTATTAAGGTTTAAGTAAACTCGTATTGAAGTGAAAAAAAGTCAAAATAGAGCTGAGACAACGAGAAGAAATTGGAATAATTAAAGGAAGGAGGTGGGGGGGTTATGTAGGGTAGGGTAGAGCATTTTTTGTTGTTTTCTTGCTTCTGTGTACTAGTTTTTATGCATGTGTGTCTTCTGAATCATAAAGAATTGTATGTGGGTTTAACTATAGGTCAAGCCTCACACATTGCTCAAACTCCTCTTCCACCATCTCAAGATGGTGCAATATTGTTGGTATTTTAGGTCTAATAACAGCAAGCAGAGAAGGAGCTATGACTGTGTAGGAAGTGCAACAAAACAAGAAGACAGAGAGTCTCCTAAATGGTCTGCAGTAGATGAACTTAACAAAGAGATGTAATGGAAAGAGTTATTTCCAGTTTTTACCCATAGAATAACACTTTTCATATGTCGGTTCAAGCTTTTTTCTCTCTTACCTTCCATTTTCCTAGATAAGCTCCCACAACGATTAATGCTAGGACCTCTGCTATTAACACTGTTTAACACCATGCTGAAAAATGAAACCTGAACTTACAGGCCTTATTATTTTGTTGATAGACTGGACCACTCAGCTAAGGTTCTACTCTCACAAGAGACCTGCTTACCAAATATACTTCATTTGTATGTAAAGAACTGGATATCAGCATCTGTAAAGCTAAGGTCATTGTGCTTTGTTAACCTGTCAGGCTTGATAAAGTACCTGCTAAATGGAATGCAGCTATCTGTGGAAAAACAGAATTAAAAATACATTCCATTTTAATTTCAGTAGCGAGTCAATTATCTGAACTAATT
>NC_056749.1:577896664-578014164 GCF_019279795.1 Protopterus annectens
GAAAATGCCTAATCTGACTTTTTTCTGGAAATATATTGAGCAGTTGTTTCTTAAAATAATGCTTACTGTCGAGAATGACTGCAGCCTAGTAGGAAGTCTGAAAGTGTTCTACATCTCAATAATTCCAGATCTCACTGGATTCTTTTTTGTTTTGCAGATCATACTATAATAATCAAATTGGTATTCATAGTTTGCAAAGATGACCACTGCTGTTTATCCTGTGACAGACTACAGTAACAAGCAGGTTAGAAAGACAGAGCAATAAAGGTTCTTAGAGGGATGCGTTGGACATTAAAATACTAGAAAATATATACAGAACTTAACATTGAGAAACTGGGAAATGCCAGTGTCCCAACTGTATTTTTTGGAAGAGGGTCAGTGAGTACTGAAAAGTAGTCTTTGTTGGTAATCGTGTTTGTGGCATGAAATTTATTGCAACTTCATCCCTTATGACCTCTACTGTGATCATCCTGGCAATCTCGGAATTTGAAATATGTGCACATGCTCAGTACATCTATGACAGCCATACAAAATGTGGCAGGAGATATAGAGAGGGATGTAATTTATTCATCTCTTTGCAGTTTGTCTTCCTGCAGACTATGGAACTTAGACCATCTTGGAAAGTAGCAGCTTTCTTTTGCCTGCATGCTGTAGTTCAACCCAGACAGGTGAGACCTAAATACAGATCACCTCTAATGTAAATGCTGCGCACTGTTGTGTCACTGCTTTGTCATAACACTGCGTGCTTGACAATAACATTTTTTCTGCAGTATTAGTATTGTCAGATACATGCTGCAAAAGTACAGAAATAAAAGGCTTATTTCTAACTGAACCTTACTGAAATACACCTGAACAGATTTGTGTTTTAACTGATGTCTTTGAAGGAACATAATTTTGTAGCCTGTTATGCCAACTGAACTGATGTATGAGTTTTCAGTTTCTATTTAATGCGCTTAGTATTAAATAGAAACTGCAGTCTCACATACCGATTAATTTCCATGGCAGGGCTAGCCACCTGCTAGTGTGAACCTTGTCTCTAGATGATTGTCATTGCTGAAGTGGCACCCGGACCCCATGTGCAAAAATGGGAAAAAGAGGTGATGCATGGATAGATGGATGGATTTAATGTTCTTAGAAGGAAATTTATTCCTGCTGAAGCCAACCATTCTCATAATTTGGCACAGGCTAAAAGAATGCTAAAACAGTTATATCTGGATTTAAGAATGGTAGAAATACAAGTTGGTACTAGTAGATCTGGTTGTTGCCACATCCTTCCTAGAGCTGCAGGCATGCACCTTGAGGTGGACATGGATTCTAAAGAGCAGTGTCACATCTGGCTGCCTGCAGATTAAGCTGTTACAGATGTCATTCAAGCTACACAAAACTGTTATGGTAGGTAGTGTCACATGACATCTCCAGAAAGTACTCAGCTGTGAATGGTTACATTTAATGGCTGCAGTCTGATCATCAGCTATGCCAGTAACTGGCTCATTAGTCTTTCTTTTTGTAGATCCTCTCTCAATTATAGACTGTATGAAAAAAAAACAGTAACAAGAGTGTTAGCAACAAAATTAGTTTTTCACATCACTCCTTACTTGCACACATTTACATTTGTATTATTATCTTTAGGGGTGTAATTTTTGTAAATGGGAACTTTATGAAACATTCCTAGTGAGGTGTAATATCTTTCAATGGTTTGACTTTTTTTTTTACACATTTCCCTTACTATGCTTATGGCCTTTTATATGTTCCACAATATAGTCGATATTTCTAAAGAAAGCTGGAACAAATTCAAAATGTCATTGTTTTAGTGTGACCTTTTTTATGACAGTTTAGAAATGAATGTATCATTTAGAGCAGAGGGGTGGAATACACTTAAGATTTGTATAAGTTTGAATTATTTAGTCATAAAGCATTGATTCCAGAAGGTGGAAACTCCCTAAACAATATGTGCCTCTGCTAAGTTGCTTGCCACAGCTAGTTTGGATGATCCAGCGGTTAGGTACTCCCAAACAAGAAGCAGCAAGTACTTTTTCAGCTGCTATTCAATGAAAACACTGTTTTGGAAAAAAAATGCTTTCTGACTTATATTTGTCAAATGTGCAGACTCCGTAACAGCTTGCATGGATTAGCAGCTTTCCTACACTGTAATTGTACATGCTGCTAAACCAATCCACAACAAGGAAACAGCTTCAAAGTTTCTCTTGAGAATTTTATTTAGTCAGCTTTTTCAGACACATAAAATATTGTTTTCCTTCTAATCAGCTTCTACATTTTAAACACTGAATTGTTTACTGTTTGACAGTACCCTGTTTCTACATTTTAAACACTGAATTGTTTTCTGTTTGACAGTACCCTGTTTCTACATTTTAAACATTGAATTGTTTTCTGTTTGACAGTACCCTGTTTCTACATTTTAAACATTGAATTGTTTTCTGTTTGACAGTACCCTGTTTCTACATTTTAAACATTGAATTGTTTTCTGTTTGACAGTACCCTGTTTCTACGTTTTAAACATTGAATTGTTTACTGTTTGACAGTACCCTGTTTCTACATTTTAAACATTGAATTGTTTTCTGTTTGACAGTACCCTGTTTCTACATTTTAAACATTGAATTGTTTTCTGTTTGACAGTACCCTGTTTCTACATTTTAAACATTGAATTGTTTACTGTTTGACAGTACCCTGTTTCTACATTTTAAACATTGAATTGTTTTCTGTTTGACAGTACCCTGTTTCTACATTTTAAACATTGAATTGTTTTCTGTTTGACAGTACCCTGTTTCTATGTTTTAAACATTGAATTGTTTTCTGTTTGACAGTACCCTGTTTCTACGTTTTAAACATTGAATTGTTTTCTGTTTGACAGTACCCTGATTCTACATTTTAAACATTGAATTGTTTTCTGTTTGACAGTACCCTGTTTACTGTGATTTTGGTTATTTTTGAACAAAACTGATGACATCATTTTCTAGAGGAAAATGTTTTCAGTTTTATGGGAAAAGGGAAACAGCCAGCTGTCTCTGATACTTAGATAAAATATAGGTGAAAAAAGAGGTGAGGAGTGGTTGTATTCTTTAGAGGCTGATGTCATCAGTAAATATTTCATGTGATACAAAAACTACATGGTATCATGATTACTGTTCCTTTTCATTTCAAGACTTACAACTAATGTTGGCTGTCTGTGGTATACTGGTCATAGCCCTGATTGTTCCTCAGATGATCAGGGTTTGACTGGCAGACCTAGGTATTAGAGAAACTGTATGGGGAAGGAGGGATTGAGAGGCTGGTGGTGAAGTTTGTCTATAGACACTATATGCAGGGAAGGTAAAGTAGTACAGGTGTAATGCAGAGGCCCTGGGGGAATCTCTAGCCTTCCAAAGGGTGCACAGGTGACAGGTGTGTGGATCTGTGCCTTCACTGGCTTGGAATGGAAGTTATTGCCCTGTGGTAACTGGCCAGCAGGGGAAAGGAGATAGGTACATCAGAATGTCTCTTGCCTTCTCTGAGTGATACTTCCCCAGCAGCTTCAGATATTAGAGAAAAAGGAGGAACAGTGGTTTGTACTGCAGGATATGACACACATACAAGTGAAAATCAGTCCCTGAAGCCTGTTTGCTACTGCCTCACAAAAGGCTTACTTTATTTGCTGCACCTCATACAGATGTGTGAAAACATCATCTAATTATTCACAGTGAAAGTATAAAAAATAAATGTATTATTTTGGGGTGTTGGCTGTTTAGGGAATGAGAGGTGTGCAATGAGTTTTAATGATGAATTTGTAACAAAGCACGTAGAGCATAAAGACTTAATGTTCATGTATTTCAGCTTTGATACTTTAGAAAAATGGTAAGCAACTAGAAAATGGCATGAAAGTGCCTTTTTAATCCTCAGAGAGGAACTACTGAGGTAGTTTACCCCTATTCTAGGCCTATACTGAATAGTGAATGAGAGTGAGAAAGTCTGAGAGAGAGAGAGAAGTCATGATCAGCAGGTGTAATAGATGGTCACTGTCTCTCCTCATCAGTGCAGTTCCGCATTTGTAGGAACTACCTGTAGAACCACAAGAGGCATTAAGGCAACAGAAGCTGGCTGGCCGTTTACCCAAAAACACTGAGGTGCACACACTGACTCACTGCTGCTTAGTGCCTGACTCATGGATGAAGAAGGGAATGATCAGCTTGGCACATATCTAAAACAAGTAAAAACACTCAAAGAGTGTATAAATACATTTAAACCAAAATAAAAATAACAAAAAACGCCACTGCCAGCCGATCTAACAGTCCATGCTTTAATTAAACATGTGCTTTCACCCAATGACATTCTGGGCTTCCTCAGAGGAAACCCTTTCCATTTCAGAGACAGACTCACTGCAGTGGTTTTCCACAATCAGAAGAGAGCCAATCAGTAGATTGAATGTAATTTTGACAACTGCCAGTTCAGTGGAAATGAATCTCTGAAAACACTTTCACTGACAGTGAAGAATTCAGTTTTCTCCAGTGTTGTGTGACCTTGAAGTAGGTATTTTTAAGATCAGGATGTGTAAGGTGTACATGGGGACATGATCCCCACAAAAAAATTTACTCTGAGCTTTACCAACATTGTTTTCAGTGAAACATTTTTGTAGTTTTTGATTTTGAGGAGAAGAGTGTTGACACGTTGACATGATTCTGATCAGAAGTATCGTTACAGCTGTTTATCCCACTGACCATGCTGTAGAATAATGAGACCTTCTGGGGGAGCAGTTAATGCTAATTAGACACAAGCACTTCTCTGGAAATGCCTGCAATAAGTGATTAATATTGCTGAGTGATTCAGAGAATCTCTTGGTTGCACAAATTATCATGGCCAGCCATGATTAACTCTGCCTGCTGTACATTCCCATTATTGTCAGTAAGAAGGACCTCTTTGTAAGTAAATTTAGGGAAGTTCAGTGGAGAGGTAGTAGTGGTGTTTGTGTGTGCGTGCGTGTGTGTGTGTGTGTGTGTGTGTGTGTGTGTGTATGTGTGTGTATATATGTATGTATGTATAAGTATGTGCTTGCCTAAAGAGGACTGAATGGACTAGGGTGACTGTGTATGTGTTTGCATATGTAAGTGCATGTCTGCCTGGGTGGTCATAGTGGGTTGGGGGTCTAGATAGGGGGACTGAAAGTATGTGTGTGTTGTTGTTAAGTGGATATCTGTGTGTGGGGGGATGTCTGTGAGAGTGTGTGTGTGTGTGTGTGTGTGTGTGTGTGTGTGTGTGTGTGTGTGTGTGTGTGTGTGTGTGTGTGTGTGTGTGTGTGCGCGCGCATGTGTGTGTGTGTGTATTCACGAATGTCTCCATATATGTGGAAGAGTAAATGAGAGTGCCTGTGTCTACACAATGCACGGGTCACCAGTAGTAATTATCACCAAAAGTGCTTTTAGCATAGGTGGTAATTACTTCTGACTCAAAGACATGCAAATTCATTAATGAAGTCTTCCTCATTGCAACCAAAAATGTCTTCACATTTGCATACACTCTAGGTAGCTGTGGTAGGCAGCTTACTCAGCCATAGCCAATGTCTCTAAATCCCAGTCATTGTTTTCACAGTGAAAACTAATACAAAACATCAGGTTGCTGTGTGTTTGTGTTTGGGGTGGTGGTGTATGATGGTATCAGATTTGACCCGGGATTCAATAAGCTCTATGTAGGCTTTGCGTGGTGAGCAGCAGTGTACAATGCATATTCATGCTGCACACCGCTTTTCCGAGAGGTTTTGTGGTTGGCAATAGTATTGCCAGCTAGGAAACCATGTAATCAAACATGGATAGAACTCCTATTGAAATCAGAGCACTGATGGTCCGTGGTTTTGCATGGAATGCCCAGTGATCACTAGGGCTTCACAGACAGCTCTCAGTCTCTTAGCACAGGATATCTGGACAAAGGCAAACATAATGGGGGGACAATGACCCAGAAGTAGGGACATATTTGACATTTTTGCCTATAGAAATGTGCTGAAATAACCAGGGGTGTGTATTAAGATACATGTTCTGAAGGATTTGAAGGATGAAACTGTAATGTATGTAATATTGAGTCACATCAGTCCTGAGATCATCCCAGTGATATGCCAGAAAGCCACAAATTGGAGAAGGAACACATCTGGACATTCTGTGAAAATATGGACAGTGGAGGGGTATGAATGCTAAGTACATGGTCCAAAAGCAGTACAGGACAGTGTATCTACAGTGCAGAGTTTTGTGATATCCCATTCCTAACAATCTGTACTGAAGCTGTGTAAATGATCTGCAATGGTCCATGGACTGCCACGTGAAATAAACACTCAGGGGAAATGTGTGTAAAGAATAGGGATACAGATGAATTGTAGGAATGAACACAGGGAAGAGGATGGGTGAAACAACCTCATGTAGAGCAGATGAGGGCATGTCAGTGGAAGATGGTTGTAGCAGCAACACCAGCAATCTATATGTTACATTAGGGGCTGCACAGTGAAAATGTGTATTATGTGGCTGTCACACAAGGTGACATAACAAGGGGAGAATGTCTGTGTGAGATAGGCATCCTTACATGAATAATGCAGAGGACATCTTATCAGTGATCTGACATACAGTTGGGGTAGGATGCATATTGTGAAGCTGTGCGAACTGATTTGCCTGAATATGAGTGTAATCTCAGCAGAGGTCTCCAGCAAGTGGGACACAGGTAAAGGCAGATGGACAACATTAAAAAAAAACACAATCATGGACAATATCAGAATAATACCACCAGTAATCCCATGCCTCTGACATAATATATGTCATTTAGAGTAATGAGATCATTCTGCACAAACACACTTGTACAACTATTACGAGACATACACACTCTATTAGGGTAATCATGCACACTCTCCTGCCACTGTAACATCTGCCTGGAGGTGTTAGTACTATACCTGTTTGTGACATTATAAGCAATATAGGCTAGCTGACTGGTGTGCATGGCATATATATATATATATATATATATATATATATATATATATATATATATATGTGTGTGTGTGTGTGTGTGTGTGTGTGTGTAGATATATATATATATATATATATATATATATATATATACACACACACACACACACACACACACATATATATATATATATATATATATATATATATATATACATATATGTATATATATGGGTTACCTTTAGTTCATCGAATAGCCACAACATCATCAAAACCCACTGCATCGACACGGCATAATATCGTAAACCAGAGAGCCAACATTCTCCACACAGTAAGTAACTGTCTGGCCATCCAGAAGTCTAAATCTACCAGTTAAACAAACACACAGATGTGGGGGGCTATACCCCCACACCCCCCCTTACTTAATATTCCAACTCTGAGAACGCACTACCGCGGGGGTACGGGGCAAAGTTCATGTTTATGGCCAAATGGTTACTTACCGTGTGGGGAATGTCGGCTCTCTGGTTTTCGATATTATGCTGTGTTGATGCAGCGGGTTTCGTTGTTGTGGCCGTTCGAATATATATATATATATATATATATATATATATATATATATATATATACATATATATATATATATCCCAGTAAACACTGTCATGAATGATATCCATGCCATTAATGAAGACAAAACCTATGTATGTAGTTTGTGCATCACAAGAACAGGTAGCACACATGGATCTGGTGTAACAACTTGATAAGTGTTTTGAACCATCAGGCAGTCATGTTTATGCCACAAAAAGAATACCTATGTGACAGCTCACTGTGATAAAGGTGGTACACTTTAGTTACACATCAGTGGAAGATATGTAGAGAGGTACATGAGGATGTGTGCATTGTACTCAGTTATTCGTGTGATGAAGGTTGGGAACTATGGAGGTATTATGGCCTCTGATGTGGATGTCCTTCACATACTCAGTACTTGTGCTAGGGTCTATATTAGATCATCAAAGTGTTAATACTTCGAATGGTCTAATATCAAACTGAAAACAGCGAACACTGAAAATAGCAAAGCTGCAGATAACCAAATTTCTTCCTAGGGAAAGAATTTGGTTGTCCGTTGTTGTGGCTTCGCTATTTTCAGCACTGTGGTGGAAAGTTACGGATTGGGTTCAGGTAACTGTGCAATTGTGCAGACGTTAGGGTGCGGGATAGGTGAGTTAGGTTTAGGGTGCAGGTGAGGTGGGTGTGCGATAATGACAGACTTTAGGGTTAGGGCGGGATATGTGAGTTAGGGTTAGGGCGTGGGCCAGGTGAGTGTGCGATAGTGACAGACCTTAGGGTTAGGGTTTGGGTTAAGGTAAGTGGATAAATAGTTTACGTACAGTTTAGTGTAGAGTTAGATATAGGATTTTAAGTGTATGTGCGTGGATTGCTGTTTTTTTTGGTGTGCTTGTATTGTGTGTGTGTTTCTCGGACCAGTGTATTTTTTCCCAGGGAAAGAATTCGCTGTTCTGAGCTTTTGATGTTTGTAGATTTCGTGGTTAGAAATTCGAGGTTGTTGTATTCAGTGATAAGCTGTTTCATTGAACTGATATAGATCCCTTGTGCTACATACAAGGGAGTAGTTAGCACTATGACCACATGCTAGTGGATGGTCCATTTACCATTTACCTCAGGACACTGGTCGCATATCTATTAGTCTGATTATAGGGTGTAATGTCCACATTATACTTGAGCTGTGTGTTTGTTTTCTGACATAACAAATCCCCTCATGTTTTCTTGTCATTGCAGGTGTTGTCATAGCTGTAGCAGCAATGTTTTGTATCTGTTGATATTATCTGTATTACACTAATATCACAGCTGGAGTCAATGATTGCCCACAGTCTGTAGTCCTTCAGGCAGCTGTTTGGGTGCAGGATGTGTATATCATCTGTGATGTCCACCACTTAAATAATGGACAGGAAAAGGCCTAGCAGACAGTCTGGGACAGCCCTGATGTACGGACCTGATCACTGGATCTGAGATATTGGTCACTTCACATATTTCAACATAGTAAGATGCCACGTATGTGATACACTGGTCTAGCCACTTGGTGATATAGCTGTTTATGGCCACATCTGACAGTGTTGATTGAATATCTCATTGTGAATTTGTGTCACATGCCTTGGCCTAGTCAAGTTCCACAAGGTGATAGCATTGTCATCATGCATGCCCTCAATGACCTCTTTGAGGGGATCAGGGTCAGATGCTCGAGTTTTCAGAACTCAAAATTCATATGGATGAAGACCATATGATTGAGTTTCCGAAAACTCAAACATAAAAAAAAAAAAACAATCTACTTTTTATGTTTATGCAGGGGAGCAAGCCCCTCTGCTCCTCCCCATGTGGGGGACTATGCCCCCCACACCCCCTGCAAATTATATATACCAACTCCAAGATTGCACTACAGTAAAGAAAAGGAAACATTTCCCGATCCTCGCTGTGCCACAATCTCCATTCAAAAGCTTTGAGTTTTCAAAAACTCGATCATATGGTATCGACCATATGAATTTTGAATTTCTGAAAACTTGATCAACTGATAGGGATCCCTTTTAGAAAATGTATCAGCTGTAACAGATGTGATGTAGCATTAACTACTCACACAGCTCTGTTGTACACAGCCAGGATATTACTAGTGTCCATTTAGAAAAGGTCCATGATGACATGTTGGTCTACCTCACAGTTGAAGAGAGTCATGATGTGTCTGTACAAGCATGTATCAGCTGCTGTCCCCCCCAACACAGACTGATGCATGTAGATGTACATCCTTCTACAGGAACATAGCCCATGTGGAGGGTGTGTTGAAGTGGGTATTGAACCGTTCAGGAAAGTGTATGTGCCGAGTCACACCACAGGTAATTTGTGATGTTGTCACAACTCATTGATTCTGTATGATATGCCTGGATGAAGGTAAGACAGTGTATACTTCCCATCATGATTTGGCCTAGGGTTTTGACACAATCCCTCACGCAGTTATTACTGAGAAATTCTCCTAGTTAGGGATTAACCCTTACACCACTAGATGAGTAACCAACTGGCTCACCAACAGAACACATACTGTGAAAGTTGGTGAATCATAGCATCATAGGATCAGAGGAGGTTACTAGGCTAATAGCTGCAGGGCCATTACAATCCTATCCAAGTTCAACCTGTGTACCCAAGGGTGTCTGGTTCAAGCAGACACTAGACTCAGCACCTATTGCCCCTGTCCAAAAGGGACACAGGGGAAGCCCCGGGGTGAATTTCCAGTTACCCATCCAGTCATCCAAATTACGCTTAAATAGGGCTTTGTTTAACATGAATAGGAAGCTTGTTCCAAAGTTGGGGCAACATCTGAGACAAATCTGTCTGTCCAGCAAGTTCTGTTGATGTCAGATACCAGGTTAAGGTCCTTTGAGCGAATGACCCGTTTGCCATTTGACTTGCAAATGTGCAGCATTTCCATTAAAGCTGGGTTAGAGATTGCTCTATATGCAAGGCACAGGTCACCTCTGAGCAGTCTGTATGACACAGACTAAAGTGACAATAATTTCAGTCTGTCCACATAAGACAGATCTTGAAGACCCTGAATTTTCTTTGTAAGGAACCTTTGTGATCTCTCCAACTCTCTGTAGGTGTTTGGAAAGGAGCATACCAAAGGGAGCATTGTACTCCATTATTGGCCTGATGATGGAAAAGTACAGGGGGTTATAATCTCTTTTTTCTGGAGGCAGTGCCCTTACTTATGAGATGAGCAATATAAAATGCCCTTCTTACCACTGTGGAGACTTCATGATCGAAGTTAATGTTGCTGTTGACATGTGTGCCCAGATCTCTCACCACTGACTGTGTGCTTAGGGTATTGCTATTGATGTGGTAGTTTGCAGGAACATCACCCTTGCTGAGGGGGATGCTAATGTATTATTTTACATTAAGTTTAAGACCATGACTTTGTCACCAGTCATTAGTCTGTGTAAGACCTTCTTGCAGGATGTTGACATCTCTAGGGGTTTAAATGATCACTCCCAGTTTGCAGTCATCAGCAAACTTTGTCAGCCACAGTCCTTTAGTTTTAGCCTGTACTTCAGAGAAGTAGATTCTGAACAGTAGGGGTCCCAGAACCAATGCCTACAGAGCACCACTGGTTATGGGTCTGCTGGGGGAGGTGGAGTCCTCTAGTTTAACCGTATGAGTTTTATCAGTGAGCCAGTTTTCAACCCACCTGACAATATATGGGTTGATACCCAGCTGGGTGAGTTTATCAATGATGCCTGAGTGGGGGGTTGTGTAAAAGGCCTTGGATAAGTCTAGGTAGGTCATATGCACATATTTGTCCTTGTCTAGGGCTTTGGTGACTGTCTTGAAGAAGTCCAACAAGTTTAACAGGCATGATATCCCCTTGACAAAGCCAAACTGGGTGGGGTCGAGCATTTAGAGATTTCCTATATCTTTATTAAGGAGGTCCATGATGATTCATTCCATGGCCTTGCAGATAAGGCTGGTCAGGCTAATGAGTCTATAGTTCCCGGGGTCTGTGGATGCATCCCCCCCCTTTGTGCAATGGGATGACGGTAGCTAATTTCCATTTCACTGGGATGAAGTCAGTGCTTAGGCTGTGATTGAAAAATGTGCCCAGTGGTGATGCTAATTCCTGTTTTAACCCATGTGGAATGCAGCCTGGAATGCCATCTGATCATAGAGATGCTGTGTTTTTGGCCTTGGGGAGGGCATTTAAGACCTGCTCCTCAGAGATACTAGCTGGGGGATGTGTTAGGGATGCTTTGGGGTATATGTGGTGGGGGCAGGGGATTGAAGTTTTCAGTGAACCTGTCAGCCAGCAGGTTTGCTATATCCACAGGTTCTATATACATAATGCCATTAACTATGAGGTCAGTGCAAATCTGGGCCTTACCATTGAGGTTGCAGATGTAACTAAAAAACGCCTTGTGGTTATCTTCAGTTAGGAAACTAATTTGGATTCATAGTTAGCTTTGGAGAACTTCACTAAGAGTCTTATTTGCTTGTTTAACTTGAGGAGGGAGTGTTTCCAGTTTTGAGACCATTCCTTCCTACTCTTAGACAGCAATTTCTTCTCCTATTGTATAGCCTGTTAATAGCAGTCATCATCCAGGCAGTTTTATTTTTCCTACAATTGTACAGGTGCTTGTATAAAGCATTGTTGTATAACTCAGCATAGGTGTTTGATCCATCAGTGGGAGGGGGGCTATGAAGCTATTTATGCTGTCACATAAGATGATGTAATTGGCCTCTGAGAAGGTTTTTGGTCTAGTTGTTACTAAAGGGGGTCTTGTGTTATAGTTACTTCTAGCAAGAATGATTTGTGGTCAGATCTCACTAGGGATGGTCACACACTGGGGGTGGTGCAGTGGTCCCCATGTTGGTGTACACCAGATCCAGGATGTTTGAGACCCTTGTGGGTGTGTCAACCAGCTGGTCCAGGGTAGTGGAGTTAATAAAGTCCAAGTAACTTTGGAACATGTATAATTTACCCAGTCAATGGATGGGTAATTAAAGTTACACAAAACCAGGGCATTTGGTTGTATTTTGATTGATTCAAGTAGATTGAAGCAGGCTGAGTGGATGTCCTAATTCATGGAGGTGGTCTTATAGCTGGCAATGACCTGAAGTGGGGTCTTACCTACAGTCAATTGCACTGATGTAATTCAAGGAAATCATGCTTTTTTAACCAGTCTAGAGGTGTATTTATCTTTAATGAATATTGATAAACCACCTCCTTTAGTTCTCATACCTTCAGTATGTGGTCTGAACGTGTGGAAGGAAATGTAACATGGTATAGATGGGGAGCTCTCCGCAGCCTTAAACCAGTTCTCAGTGACTGCACAAATGTCAGCATCTTCCAAGCTGAGTACTGCTTCCAGTGAATGCAATTTCTGGTTTAGACTCCTAGCATTTAGCAGCATAACCTTGACGTTGTTTTTAGAGGGTATTTTTATGTCAGTAATTTTGTTCTTATGCCATTGCCTAAAAAGCACTTTGGGACAGAAAGAGCCTTAGCCAGTAACTGAAATCCCGAGGATGACAGATGAAGACCATCCTTGGCAAAGCATTGAGGTCTGTTGACCATGTCATCCCAGGGTGACAGATATTGGATCCCCTTTGAATGACACCAGAAACTAAGCCAGTTGTTGAATTCAATCATATTTTGTTTGTATTGAGGTATCATCTTAGGCAAAGTAAAATGCTGTTTAAGGCTAGGAACATACTTGCCTGAGACACTTAATCAGAGAGCTCAGTCATGCCTGTCTTCATATAGTCCAGTAAGGTACATCTCAAGTCATTCACACCAACATGGACAGTGACATTCTCATAATAGTGCCTGTTGTTGAGAGACTTGAGTGAACGTGTGATGTGGTGGATTATGGCACCTGGCAGACAACTGACTGTGACATTTTCCATATCTAACCTGGTGAGAGGGACATCTGTGTGTCTCACAGTTGAGTCGCCTGTGACTAAGATGTTTGTTATTGTGTTATGCCTTAGGGCTTGACTGGTGAGACACTGGTGTGTGATATATTATGTGTACTATGTTCTGCAGCAGATGTATTATTTGAATTGTGCTTGTGTTTGTGTTTGGGAGGTCCCTGATGTTTAGGTAAGCTTCTGGTAAGGATCTCCACATATGCAGGTTTATGTGTTGTTGGTTTGGTAGGTGCAGGAGGTAAGGTGTGCATGCTGACAACTTGCTTAATATCAGAAGAACTGACTGGTGAACAAGAGAGTCTGGATTCTAGGTTCTTTATATAGATGTATCTCTCACATAATGAACTTGTGTGGAGTACAAATGGGGTGTCAGCATACATGAGGCAATTGCTATATTGCCTCATGATGCCCATGTCAACCAGGATGGCTGGAGAAACTGTGGGGAACTGTCTGTCCATAATGCTAGGTAAGCTGATGTGGTTAAAAAACAGGGAGAGGACAGGAAGGACCAGGTAAAGTAGAGGTCAGGAGACATGGACAAAATATATGAAGGGCTAGTGGGTAGGATCTGTGTTGGTACCTCAGGAGCTTCTCTGAATATATCACCTGTCAGTGAGGGGCAGTCACGAGAACTCACTGATGGAGCATCAGCAGAGTACTAAGGGAAAATTTGCAGGCAGAAGTATTTGCATTTATAATCACCAATGGTGCCCAACACTGCTTGGCAGTATGCGATGTGCAAACAAGCATAAACCCCCACAAAGGAGATGCTTATGTAGTAAATGGGAACAAATTGATTTAAACAAATTAACCAATAAAAAAGCTCATAACTGAGCCCTGTTCCAGCAACCTTCAATCAGATGAGTTCTAACTGCACACTCCTGCCACTAGGGTGCAGGGGAACCCTCTCCAAGAAAAGATGGCCTGGTTTAGTGCTCAAGTTATACAAACAGGACTAGATTCAGCAGGTCTGAATTTAGTCTATGCTACAGCAAAGTGCAACAATTTCATAAAAAAAGATTTATATATAAGTAACAATATGGTAAAAATGCAGTTCAGAAGTGCAATATACAGTGAAATATTCTACTTAAATTTAGCAGAGATCATCAGATTCCTTGGATTGATCAGATAAATTTAGCAGAGCAATAACTGGTCATCAAACTCCATGGAGCGTTGCTAAAACAAGCTCAACCTTGCACAGATGTGGTGCTTATGTAGCAAATGAGAGCAAACTGATGTAAACAAATAAACCAATACAAAAGTACAAAACTGATTCCTGTTCCATCAACCTTCAATCAGATGAGTTTTACTGCACACTTCTGCCACCAGGGTGCAGGGGAGCCCTCTCCACAAAAGATGGCCTGGTTTAGTGCTCAAGTTATAAACAGAACTAGATTCAGCAGGTCTAGCTGTACCAGTAGAGCAGTCACCATTGGCGTACCCCAGGATCTGTGCGTGACCCTTTACTGCTTGGAATCTATTTCTACACAGTTCAGGCTAAAGTATACAGCCTTTGGCTTATCAAGCTTGCTGATTCTTGAATATTGGGTATAATCACTGAGTCCACCAATGATGATAACATACTACAGGAGGAGCTAAAACAAATGATTGGTGACAAAGACACACAATCTACAAATAAATGCAGAAATGTGTCTTTATGCTGTCCTTCTGAAAAGTGGAATTCCATGCTAATTACAGCATTTACAACAGTCCTGCTATGTTGAAACCCAGTGATGCAAGCACTGGGAACACATGTAGATATCAATCTGAATTTCAACCACCAAGTGTCCACACTGGTATTGAAAGTCTATAGGTTCATAGGTTCATAGGTTCATACTAGGCTATCTGCCCAAGGGCATTTATAAGCCTAGCCCATAGTTATGTGGCTTTTGACACCCCTTTAGTTTGAATAAAACTATGCCTATTATTTTGCTGTGCCTCTGTCAAGCAGTGACACTGAAGTAATCCCTGGGGTATATCTGCGATCTCCCATCCATTGGTCAAGATTCCTCTTGAACAAGGCCAGCGAGGTGCTCTGCCTCACATGTACCGGGATTTTGTTCCACAGCATAGGGAGTCTCTGGGTGATGAATCTGTCCCTCCAGCATGTTCTATTAATAACCGTGTCAAGGTTTAAGTCTCCCGCCCTTGTGGTTCTGAGGGATCTAGATTTTTGAGGTGAAGCATATTCATCAAATCTGGGTTTGACATGGCCTTATATGTCAGGCACAGGTCACCTCTGAGCAAGCGGTATGAGACTGAATAGAGCTGGAGTTCTTTCAGTCGGGCAGCATAAGACATATTTTTGAGACCCTTTATCCTTTTGGTGAGGAACTTTTGGGGCCTTTCCAGCTGCTGCAGGTGTCGGGTCAGATACATTCTGAATGGGGCATTGTACTCAATCATAGGTCTAATGAGTGATGAGTACAGGGGACGATGACCTCCCTTGATCTAGATGTGAATCCCTTCATGATCAGGTGGGCAATGTAGAAGGTTTTCCTAACTACTTTAGCAACATGAGTGTCAAGCGAAGGCTACTGTCAACCTGGGTCCCCAGATCCCTGATGACTTCTTCTGTGCTCAGTGGATTGCCACCTATATGGTAGCTAGGGGTAACCTTGTTTTTCCTGAAGGGTATGACTATGCATTTCTTGGCATTTAACTTTAGGCCATGGCTCTGGCACCAGTTATCCATTTCTGTGAGGCCCTTCTGAAGGATATCTGTGTCAGATGTGTTTTCGACTATGGCGCCCAGTTTGCAGTCATCTGCAAACTTTGTCAGCTATAACCCTCCTGTGTTTGCTTGTACTTCAGAAAAGTAGATGCTGAACAAGAGTGGACCCAGGACTGAGCCCTGTGGGACACCACTTGTGACAGGCTTTGAGTCTGACATGGCTCCAGCAACTCTGACCCTGTGGGTTCTGTCACTTAGCCAGTTTGCAACCCATCTTGTGATGTATGGGTTTATATTCAAGCTGATGAGTTTTTCGATGATACCTGAGTGGGGTATTGTGTCGAAGGCCTTTGCCAGGTCGAGGTAGGCTGTATGGACTGCCTTTCCTCATCAATGGCCTTGGTGACTGTCTCAAAAAGTCAACCAAGTTTAAAAGGCATGATCTGCCTTTGACAAAGCCAAACTGGGTTGGATCCAAAGTCTGCAAGTTCCCTATGTCTTTATTTATGAGTTCCATTATGATCCTCTCCATGGCTTTGCAGATAAGGCTTGTCAAGCTAATGGGACGGTAATTTCTAGGGTCGGTGGAGGCACTGCCCTTGTGAAGTGGGACCACAGTCGCCGTGCACCACTCCTTGGGTGCGATCCTGAGGTGAGGTTAAGATTAAACAGCTGTCCTAACTGCGGGTTTAATTCCTCATTGAGTTCGTGGAGCACACAGCCGGGGACACCATCCGGTCCCATGGATGCTGTGATTTTGCCTTGGAGAGAGCAGTTCTCACCTGGGCATTGGAGATGTTTGGGGGCTACAATCCTCTGGTATAGATATCTCTCCTTTGGGGAGGGGGAGAAGTTTGCACTGAACCTGTCAGCCAGTATGTTGGCAATGTGTGTAGGTTCAGTAATCTTCACATCATTTTGAACTAATTCTGAGCATATCTGGGAGTTTCCTCCTAGGTTTCTAACATAGCTAAAGAAGGCCTTATGATTGTCTTTTGAGTCCCTGGCGATTTTTCTCTCAAAATTTGCCTTGGATGATTTTATGAGAGCTCTTAGTTGTTTACTTATAATGATCAAAGGTGTCTTACCTTTCAAGGATTTTGCTCTATCTTGTAGTAGCTTCCTCCTTTTGTTGTAGAGCTTGTTTATGGCTGGGGTCCACCAGACTGGATGCTTGCCTTTGGTACAAAGAGTCTTAGTTTTGTTTGGGATTGCCTGATCCATGCAGTCCTGTAGGTGCTGGTAGAAGGCATTTGTAAGTGATTCAGCGGTTTGAGTAATGTTTACCACTGGCTCAGGGGCCTTAAAGGAGACCACACTAGTTTTTAGAAGTGTAAAGTCGGCTTTTGAGAAGTTTTTCACTGTGGTCTTTTTTATTTCAGGTGGGGGTGGGATGAGGACCTCCAGTGAGATTAGTTTATGATCTGATCTCACCAGTGAGGGGTATACTTCCGGTGTTGAACATTGTGATCCCATGTTCCTGATGATGAGATCAAGTATGTTTTCTCCTCTTGTGGGGATGGTGACTAGTTGTTCCATGGCATTTGAGTTTATGAACTCCAGGAACCTTTGGGCTAGAGTGTTTGGGCTTGAGTAGTGTTCCCAGTCTATATTAGGGTAGTTGAAGTCACCTAGTATGATGGTGTTTGGAGATACATCTATCCCCTCCAATGTTTTCAGGAAGGCCATGTGAGGTTCCTGAGTTTGAGAGGGTGGCCTGTAACATGCTACAAATTGCAGAGCAGTCTTGCCTATGGTTAATTGCACCTGGATGGTCTCCGATGCATCGTGCATTGCCACCAACCTTGAGGTGTGGGTGTCCTTTATGAATATGGACACCCCCCCTCCTTTCTTGGTGTTGTCCGGATTTTGGGGCCGGAACGCATGATATGAGGTGAAACCTGATAGTGCTGGGGTGCTCTTAGGAGCCTTGAACCAGGTTTCTGTCACAGCACAGACATCGATGTTCTCCATACTGAGAAGGGCCTCGAGTGCATGCATCTTGAGATTGAGACTTCTGGCATCATGCCATCATATTCAGATCTTGGGATCATATGACAGCACTGTATTCGAACCTCACCAGAACACTAATATAGAGTATAATGCTCTGCTTTGCATGTACCTCACCAGACACATGCAGCAGCTGGAGAGACCACAGGGTTTCCCATCAATAAAAACAGGGCATGCAAACCATGCCATGATGTCTGTGGATAGACTGAAAGACATGTCATTGTAATATGTATTGTATAGGATGATTTGACTTCTGCCTGGCCACCAGGTCAGTCTGTGACCCTGCCCTGGTTGGAATAGTGCATATCCACAAATTGGATATAACTGATTACATCAGCAGTGTCTGATAAGGAGAATATGGTAATAGTGTCTCACATGCTAGTGTAAAAGACTCTGTGTAATGTCAAGCAAGAGAACACACACACACACACACACACACACACACACACACACACACACACACACACACACACACTTGACTGCAGTGAGAATAGAAACCCTACCTAATACACAGACTACAGACCTTTGTATTTAAGGCAAGCTCCACAGCTCATCTCTAACTTGGAATATCTCAGACATCACTTTATAACTGATGACAACTGCAGTGTCTGTTAAGGAGAACATGGCAATAACAGTGTCCCACATGCTGGTATAAAAGGCTCTCTATAATGTCAAGCAAGAGCACAAACACACACACACACACACACACACACACACACACACACACACACACACACACACACACACACACACACACACACACACACACACACACACACACACACACACACACACACACACACAGTTGACTGCAATAAGAACAGGACCCCTACCTACCTAAGTACACGGAGTACTGAACTCAATACTTTATGCAACAGCCATGGCACAAGTCTGACTGTAGGTTAACTTATAGTGGATGAAATCAGCAGGCCATCTTGCAGAGATGTTGGGAGACTTGCAAAGGTTCATAGCTTCATTTGAGGTTACTACCCTAATTGTCCTAGGGCATTTATAAGAATATCTGTGTAAAAACACAAATACACTTATTGAGTATAGTTAGATGGTCGTTGTTAGCAGAGTAATTTTGTGATCAGCACTGACTGGGCTTTTCCATGGGAGACATACTTGCCACCCAAGGGGTGAATTTATAATCACCCATCCAATTGCCAAGGTTGGACCTTAATAGGGTCATTGAGGAGCACTGCTTCAAATGAAGTGGGAACCTATTACAGGGGAATGTCAATCTGTGGGAGATATATCTGTCACCCCAGCATGTTCTGTTTATGTCACAGGTGAGGTTTAAATCCCTGGATCAAGATTTGCTTGTTCAATTTGATCTGCAGATGTCCAGCATTTCCAGTAGGGCAGGGTCTGAGACTGCTCTGTAGGGCAGGCATAAGTCACCTCTCAGCAGCCTGCATGAAACTGGGTACAGTGACAGGTCTTTCACTCTTTCCATGTATGTCATGTTTTGGAGGCCCTGGATTCTCCCAGTCATAAATCGCTGTGTTTTCTCCAGTTGCTGCAGCTGTCAGGTGAGTTACAGAAAAAAGGGAGCATTGTTCTCAATTAGTGGTCTGATAAGGGTAGAGTAATGCACAGCTATGACCTCCCTGGTCTTGGATGTGATAGGCTAATTTATGAGGAGTACAATGTAGAATGTATATCTCACCACTATGGACACACAGTGATTGAAGTGTAGATTGCTATCAACATGTGTTCCCGTATCTCGCAACACTGTATTTGAGCTTACAGAAGTACTATGTAAATCATAATTAGCAGGATTACTTCATTGCCAAAGGGGACAATGATGCATTGTTTGCTTTAAGGTTCAGTCCATGAGTTTGGCACCAATCATTTGTCTGGGTCAGCCCCTTCTTTAATATGTTATCATCACTGGAGGACTCTATATGACTGTGTCCAGTTGACAATCATCTGCGACTGTGTTAAACTGCAGGCCATCTACCTTTGCCTGGGCTTTAGAGAAATAGTTTCTAAACAGTTGAGGGCCCATCACAGATCCTTGTGGTATTCCACTGGTAAGTGGTCTAGTGGTGGAGGTACAGTCTCCAACTTTGAAAGTGTGTGTTCTGTCAGTGAGGCAGTCACTTATCCATCTAGTAATGTATGGGTTAATTATCAGATGGGAGATTTTCTCTATGATACATGAGTGGGGGATAGTGTCAAAGGCCTTGGATAAATCATCATAGACAGCATGTCCTGCTATCCCTCATCCAGGTCTTTCGGGCAGAATAAAAGAAGCCCTCTAGGTTTAATAAGCAATATCTACCCTTGGCAAAACCAAAATGGGTCGGGTCATGTGTGCTGAAGGTCACCTGTGTCCCTGTGGATAAGATCCATGCTGATTCCTTCCTTAGCCTCGCAAATAAGGCTTTTTAGGCTTATGGGGTCAATAGTTCTAGTTCTGCATGTTACCAGATTAATGTGCATTGCATATCATACATTTGATATTCATTTATGTAGTGTAGGTGATATATGTGTAGAAAAAGTACTGAGACACCAGGGTGCAGTGTTGGGGGGAGGCAACATCTGGCTGTGTTGTAAAAATGTGACATATTGTTAGATAGGGCCTTCTCAGTTTGTTATGTTTACACATATAATTTCATGTCACAGACAGGAAATAGACAGTAAACAGCAGTAACACATAATATTTATTTTTCTTTAGTGAAGTGAGCAGCGGGTTTGTGTGACCATTGACAAAGTGTTTGCCTATGCAAGAATCACATTTCAAACACTATTCATGATTGTGTGTATCTAAGCAGTGTGCAAACACGAGCCGCATTGCTAAATTTTGAGAGTTAGTATTTTGTCTATTAAACACACCTGCTACTTAACTGACTCTGTGGCATTGGATTCACCGTAATCATTATCTGCGGCAGGCTTCCTGGGTTGTTTTTTGCTTCACCAGTTTGTTTGGCAGTTTTTGGTTGACTCTGTGGCATCCACTGATGCCCTTTTGTAGAGGAGTCTAGCAAATCACCAGTACATGATCAGTCTTCAGGAAACATACTGTTTCTGACCAAAAAACTGACCAATAGATCAAATGGCTAACATCAAAGATCGAAGCAATACTAATTTCGTGAACTCTAATTGTGCCCTGACTTAGGAATAAGGTTCAGTCCCATCTTGGTATTAGAAACCCAAAACATTTCACAAAATTAAAAAAGAGAGATGTCCTGCCATGGACCAACACCTGCTCAAACTCTAACAGCAGATTTCGACCCTGGCTAGCCAATGTGCACCTTAGGTGGATTCCACAAATCCTGACAAAGTTTAATCAGAGAGTGATGTCAAAGCTTACCGAGTTGATTTTAAAAGGTATTCAGGTATGGAGAACTGTCCTCAGACAAAATGGGACAAGATTCTGTTGTCTTGTGTAACTAGAGACTCACTGAAAACTTACATGAGTCTGGAAGGCTGTCAAGTGCAGAACTACCAGAAACTGCATTAATACATTTTTAAGAAGAACTGTGGTTTCCGTTAAGTAAAGTCTCCTATATTTCATAATTGGACATTCTATATGGACAGACATGTAACATCACAAATGGATTATTTACTGCATATTTTGATACCATAGCTAGAACATGATGTACATAGTATTAGTAACATTTTGGAAATTTTAGCTGTAAATAAATTTACGAAGGCACTGCCTAGTAATTTAAGAAAGTGGATAGCACAGGATGACACTAAGTTTTCTGAATGACTAATTGTTGCAGTAGAGCGTCAGTTACTAAGTGAACATGCAGATTCTAGATGAGGCTTGTATGCACAAAGGGCTAGCTGCAAGCATTCACCTAAGAATACTTATTTACTAACTAAGAGAAACTCATTTGACCGTAATTATCTAAATGCTTTAGAAAAGGTCATATCACTAGGTACTGTGTAGTTAATGGCAATAATACTATTCCTCTAAAATTAGAAAGATACTTAAGGGAGGTGATCTTGGGAAAGGTAATAATAATATTATATTTGAAAAGTGCTGGGACAGTGCCAGTAGAGAGCACAGTTAAAGAGAAAACTGAGTAGATTTACATTTAATTGTGAGGCGAGGCTAAGAAAAGCCAGCTTTAGGCTCCTTCATCTTTATCCAATTTATCTAATAACTTTTTGTTTCCTGGTTAAACATTCCTTAAAGTTAAACCTGTGTATAACATAGTATGACAGCTACCAAACTTAAGAAATGTACTGTTGTGGTAGAAAGGAAGGGGGATCACTTCAGTGGCTCTGCTGGACAGAGGCACAGGGAACTAATCTAAGGGGGCGGCGAAAGCCAACACATTCTGGCTAGGCTTATAAATGCCTTCGGGCAGATAGCCTAGTACCTACCTATGAACATAATTACTAGGAGTGTATGATTCAGTAAGCCTAATTACACTGGTAAATCACAATATATTTATAAACATAATACTAAAAGGCAGAACTTTGAACTTATATGGCTATGTTGAGACAATGGGTACTGCACTGTAACACAAATAGAAATTCAATCTTTCTTGGGTAAAATTTTACATCCTGTAGCTCTGGTTCATAATTTTCCTCATAATTTAAACACTGGCCAAGGTTCCTCCCCAAATACAACTATGGAAGTTATTTGAATATGGTTCAACCAGATATATTGCCAGAAGTATATAACTCAAGCAAAGAGAAAAATGCAAAGCTAGAAGAAACAAAGGGTGCTAAGATTTGGCTCTGGGCAGAAGAGTTAGATAAATCTACCACATAGTCTTGTCAGGAGAACCCTGTTAAAATACTGATGGAAGTCAGTATAGGAATTGACAAGCCACATAGGTTTTACTAAAGGACTGCAACAGTTAGTGATAACAGACGTAATCATGAAGACTGGTAGAGAAAAGACACTAGTTACGAATACACTAAGGGAAACATGAACAGAAACTGAGGAAGGGGAAGATGAGTCTTATTCGGAAAGAAAACGTAGAACCTGAAGAGAGTCTTAAACTTTTCCCCACTATACAAAGCAGCCAGTCAGACAGAAGCAATAGCCAGACTGTAAGGGGAAAGCAGGTAAAACCATCTCTGAGAGAGATGGATGGGAACAGCAAGTACCCCTGTTGGAAGAAAATTATTTTAATGAGTTGACTTTTATAGAGGATAAACTAGATGTAGGGGAAAGTGTATACTTGTATTTATAGGAGAAGAGACTGGGGCTCCACTTTATGGTACAATAATGAGGGAAAAAATCTGTCTGAGATCTAGATAAGCCTTGACAATATCAAGAAAGCTCAGTGTGAGGATACTATCTTAAAAAGAGTAAGAGAGACACATAGAAAGTTGATGGGGGGCAGAAGAATGGAAAAGGTCCATTACATGCCCTTTCTTTGGACTTAGAAATGATCCACTATATAGAATAACTGAAGAGAGCAGACAGACACTGAAATAAACAGTAATTTCAAAACCTTTTAAGAAACTTATAATGAAATTAGCACACAGTTGCATTCTGACCTTTTCGGAATGGAGAAAACAAAAGCTAGACACTTGGCTAGATGTAACTGACCTAGTATTAACAGAGAAACAGAAGACTTTTGTGCAGCCTGCCATGAGTGCCAAAGGACAGAGACCACTGCAGAATTTAAGAATCCCCTGATGTCTTTACCCATTGTAGAAATCCCTTTTGAATGTATAGTAATGGACACTGCAGGTCCACTTGTGAAACTGGATTATAGCTATCAGTATACCCTTCTAATTATTATTTAGTCTTTGCCCCACTACCTGTTGACCATCATCCCCTGGCCAATCAACCCAGTTGTTTTGCATCACCAGGGCAATGGTCATCTGGGAGTTGATGTCACTGAAACAGTCATTAGGGATGGTTTGATGTTTTTCTTCTCTAAAACTATCTTGCAGAGCCAGAGGAGGACATGGAATGGGCTGCCACACTGGTTGTCCCTCACTTCCACAAAGCACATTGATAGCAAGCAGCCCTCCAAGCATGGAAAGTGATTCTCTAGTTTTCACTGCAGAAATCACACTTCTCCATGTTCTTTCTGAGTGCCCCTACCCTCCCCACCCCCTAGAAAAAGCAAACGGGCTATGCCCCTTCACTTCTTTCCCTCCCTGCGTGGCTTCTCCAGTGCATGGGGCCACTAACTGAACTCCAGCTGCCTAGCTCGCAGTAGGGGGTTTTGTCCATCTTCACCATGGAGCCAGGTATATTTCTTGCTAAATACTGGATGGGCAGTAAAATTTCCTGAGGCAGTACTCCTTTGAAGAATCAGTACAGTACCTATATACATACATACACAGTCTGAATAGTGGTACTGTTAGGGGAAAGAATTTTTGAGAATTTCCCCTCTGCATCCCTTTTTCCCCTTATTTATGTATACTAGCCCTGACCATGCTGCTTACCCAAACCCCAGTGCTGCACTTTACCGTGCCAAAAACCTACCAGTGCCTGTTTATTACTATTTATTAAGTAGCCATGTAATATTATCAGGTCGCATGGAGAATGTATTTTAGTCTTGGAAGGACCTGTGATAATGGGGGGGGGGGGCTTCAGGGATAAGTGGCTTTAGATAGTTATCTCTGGGGTGAAGTCTGTACTAAATTTGTTTGTTGGTGTGTTGGTAATGTCCATTGAATCTGAGTAGGTAATGCTGTTTGAATAACATCTGAGCAACATTGATTGTTATTTTTCATCTTAATGATGTAGCTATTTAGCCAGCTGTTGAAGCCAGTTATAGTTTCTTTGTACTTTGGCATAATTCTTGGAGAAGGAAGGATTCTGCTAAAGACTAAAGTCTTGTCTGCATTTGTGACATACATGGAGAGAGAAACTTTACTATATTAGCAAGATCAGCTTTACTTATGAGACAATTAATGCTGTTTAAAAGAAGGGCAAAATATAGTCAATGTAGTGTTGTTTGCTTTGTTGGGGGGGAATTCATTTATCTGGAGCACAGGCTTTGAATGAAAGACAGCAAGTGAGCAAAGATCCAGAAAAAGACATTACAAAGAAGCTGTTGTTTTCATTATTGCAATTCAGAATAAAGAAGTATTAAGAAGCAGGAGCTAGAAAGACAACAAGACAGTGATGCCTACTGAAAGAGGCTGCATAACATTTGTATGTGAATGTATTAAAAGTACTTGCTGTGTTCAGTATGGACTATGACTGATGCTACAAACAAACCCCATTCCAGTCAGAATTATTCTGGACTTGGCATCAGTGAGGGAAAACTAGGTGCATTCCTATGTGTAACAGCTTGCCAGTAAACAGCAGTTTCATACTACCTGACAGTTTAGCAGCAGAGCTGATGCAGGTTGAGGACAGCTATTTAACTTCTGATACTTAGCATTTTACAAGTGGAAATTATTAACAATGTATGTTCAGAAACAACATTTGCTTCATATTGTAAACATAAATCATGGAATGGAACATACTGGACATTATTTGTGTTTCTAAAAAAATGACTGTTACTTTATGTCACATTTCACCACCATTGACATAAAGTGATCATGGAGTTATAAAGGTTAAATTAGTGCTAACTGAAATGTAAACCAGTGCACATAAAGATTAATAACAGAATGTGTGGGAGTAAAGATGTACAAACTGAAAACTGTGTGTTTGGTGTAAAATTTATTCTCATATACAACAGATTACATATATATTTATAAAATATTCTGCAATAGAGTTTGAGCCCACCAAAGTTGCAATAGATTGTCCTAGAGCATCCAGGTAATTTTGGATACTGAAATTAAATTAGATTAGATTGTAAAATAACTACTCAGACTGGGCCCAAACAAAGCACAGGGAGGAGATGGGATTATGACTTCAGAACACTTCAGCATAAACTTAACTGTACCATTATATTTATTATTCACTAGGTCATTTAAGTATGTGGAGATTCCTCAAGATTGAAGACATGTGCTTGTCAAATCCATCTTTTGGGCAAGGGGAATAGGACAAACCCATAACTGAGAAGGTTATTTTTGGATAAATTATTATCAGACATACTCTGTGCTCTTTCATTTTGAATTGAAATCATATTTCATCATGCATATGTTGAAAATAGATTTATAACCACATGTAACATAATGTTCTATAATATAATAACAGCCAAAAATGAAAAATTCTGCTATGATGTAATTAATATAGACCTTATTTCAGCCTTTGATAGGGTCATATATCAAACTCTTGTCAGTAAATTAGAACATCTAGGTATCAATGAAATCTTGATAAGATGGATAGCTGCATGTCCTCCATATAGTAAGTACATGGAAAGTATCATGCAGCTATTATACAGGTGAATTGTAGGTTACAGTCAGGGTGTCCCACAGGGCTCTGTCCTAGGCCCATACATGTTTAGGTTGTAGTTTTCCGATCTATCGTTTTCATCTGAGGTGTTCTACATTTTGAATGCAGATGACTTGAAAATGGGTAAACTGATTACATGTATTACAGATAGGGCATGGCTGCAAAAGAACTTGACTAAATTAACTATTTGGCCATGGGAGAATAATATCTTGATAAATACATCAGAAATTAAGCATATGAAATTTGGGAGGCATAGATTGATAGATGAATATTTAATACAGCAAATGATTATTTAAAATATAGATTCTTATAAGGACCTGGATATATGGGCAGATGCAGTTTTGAGGGTTTTTTTTTATCATTTAGACCAATTGGTTAATTATATTTGTATAACTAGAGGTTGTATAAAAAGATTTATAAAGTCTAGAAAATTAGAAACGATGAAATCATTGTTTGTAAGTTACATTAGATCCAAGCTAAATTATGGAATGACAATATGGAAAACCTATAAGAAAATGAGCACATGAGTAAACTGTAAAGAGTACAATGGAAATATACCAAGTTATTATCAAAGACCTAACTATCTGAACTTGTACAGTATCTCATACAGATATTTAAGTGGAGGCCTTGTTCAGGTATATAGGGCATTTAGTGAAAACTACTTTTGGGAATGTTTGAGGTTATTTAAAAGTAGTAAGAATCATTAGACTATTTATATAGGAATGAGACTAATGGGGTCCTAATGGAGAGATGAAAAGTCAGTAAGCAAAGGAGAGTAGTAGTGCTGAAGTTGAATTCATCCTCATGTCTTGGTGAGTACCTTTGTGAGGTGGATCCTGTTTTTCACAAAATCTCACCAAGGCGACACTGATATATAGACTGTATTTATTTAGCATATATCATGGACAGAAATAAGTCAAAAATAAAAAAAAGATAGCTGGGTGCACAAGTCCCATGAGAAAAAAGTGCCCAATCCTGGTGCCAGGACTGGAAAAAATAACAGTGTAGAATCCTCAAAATCCAGAAACATTCCTACAATGGGACCAGGCTAGGCCCAAAGGGAGGATGGGCCCCCCTGTTGCGGAAGGAAGTAGCAGTCCGTAAAAACTGATAGACCAAAGAAGAGCCATAAAGACGATAGAGTGGACTAATGAGAATAAGAAATAAATTATGTATTATTACTATTATGCAAAAAGCCCAGAATTTCCAGACAGAGGATATACAAAGAGATTAAGAGATAATAAATTAGAGAAAAGAAAAATACATTCACAGGAAAAACTGTTAGAAGCTTCAAATAAAAAATATATTCATGAATAGAACATATTTTTGAAAAACAGTATATAGATCAAGAAACTTTGACCTGTTTGGAAAAAGAAGCATCTGAGGAAGTGCAAAAATGTAAACAACAAAATCTAAACATTTTTAAAAAGTATAAAAAAGAAATATGGACATGGGGAAGAAAGAGAAATTTGATATGGTGCAATATTTATGCAAAGGAGAAAGCGAAGTTAATTAATATAGAGAAGGCAGCCACAAAGATATTCAAAGAGAAATACAGGCAAATGCATCCAGAAATGGAAAATTTCACAATAAAAAAAAATAATATCACAAACACGAAATGTGGAAAAGAAGATTAGTAAAGCAGAAGTTAAAGAAATAGAGGTTGAAGTTATGGAGTGTCTGTGTAGCGAAGGATTTAATGTAGAAAGTCTAACACAGACTACACCACAGCATGATGGAGTGAATCCCCAAAGTAAGGAGAAGCAGGAAGATCAGGAGACATCTGAAGAAGAAATATGGACATGGGAAAGAAAAAGAGATTTAATATGGTGCAGTATTTATGCAAAAGAGAAAGCAAAGCTAACCAATATAAAAAAAAACAGCATCAAAGATATGTGAAAAGAAATACAGTCAAAGGAATCCAGATATGGAAAACTTTACAATACAAAAAAACAAGAAAACAAAGAGGAAAAGGAGATCAGTAATGGAGAAGTTAAAGAGATAGAAACTGAGGTTATAGAGTACATGCGAAGTGTAGGATTCAGTGTAGAAAATCTAATGCAGAAAGCACCACAACAGGATATAGCAGTGGATATCCAAATTAAGGGGATCCAATGAATAGGAAACAATTGGTCAGGTGCTATATCAAGATATTTTTGAGCCTTCCACAGGAAACCAGTATAAAAGTTCACTTGAAGCTAGACAGCAAGGGAAGGAACAGGAGACTGTGGAAACACTGATGCAGCCAGTGTTGAGGAGTGATAGGCCAGTGAGTTCCCATATAAGAGACCTATGGATGGCACAGGATGAAATTGAAGAGAAGGTGCCACAGGAAGATGCTGTAGAACTTTCTATAGAATGTCTGCAGGAAGTGGAAAACAAAGGATGTGCTCTCACTCAGAAGAAAATTAACTAAGGGAAGAGTTGCTTGATTTAATGGACATAGATATATTAAAATCAATGAAAGAAATAGACTGCAGAAGGTTAATAAACCCCTCCAAACTCAGAAATCTGATAAAACAAATGAACACAGTAATTAGGACTGCCCATAGAGATCCATGCGATATAACAGAAGTGAATAGGATATATGACGGTGCAGCTAAATTAATAACTGATAAAGTTCTACCACAAGAGCACAGGATAGTGAGGCAAATGAAGGGAAGAAATTGAATACCATCATGGAAGTATTGGATAGAGAAAAATATAAAGCAATTAAAACAAGAAGTGTCACTGTTAGAAGATTATAGAAGAGGGAATATATCAACAAAAATACTAAGAAAGATGTGATAAAAGCAGTGTGCAGTATTAGAACAGACCAGGATATATCAAGCACTATTGCAAATAAATTAAATATTTCAGTACAGGTGGAAAAACTTAGAAGATACACAGATAAATATAGAAGAAAAGTACAAAATAAGCAGTTTAGGGAAGACCCAAAAAAGTTTTATAGAAAATTGGTAAACAAGGTAAAAGGAATTGAAAGATCGCCAGAAAAAAGAAGAAATAGATGCATTTTGGAGAGTATCTATGAAGATCCTGTGGAACACAACAACGATGCGAAATGATAAAAGAAGTAAAAGAAAGAATAAGAAATTTAAAAGTACAGGATATGAAATGGGATGAAGTAACAGCTAGAGAGATTGAAACAAAGTTAAGAAAAGCCTCTAACTGGAAAACCCCAGGCCCAGATGCAGTACCTAACTTTTGACTAAAAGTATTGACATCTTTGTATGAAGACCTAGCCATGAGTAAGAAGTATTTGTATGTGCACCCCAAACAGACACCAGTCTGGCTAACAACAGGTAAAACAATGCTCCTACTTAGGAGTGAACCTACTTAGGAGTGAACCTGCAAGCTATCCCAAAAATTATAGACCAATAACTTGCCTTCTGACAATGTATAAACTATACATGGGAACTGATGCCAACAGAGTTTATAGTCATTTAGAAGATAATTCAATTATGGCAGAAGAACAAAAGGGCAATAAAAGAAAGTCATATGGAACAGAGGATCATTTGTTTTTAAATAAAGTCATAGTGGAGAACTGTAAAATGGGAAATAACCTAAGTATGGCATAGATTAACTACAAAAAAGCATTTGATAGTATCCCACATTCATGGATAAAAGAGTGCTTAAAAATCTATAAGATACACCCTACACTGATTGACTACATTACAGTGATCATGAAACAATGGCAGACCACCATCAGAGCCACGAGAGCAAGAGACTTAAACCTCAACACAGAAATAAATAGGACGTGCTGGAGGGACAGATTCATAACCCAGAGGCTCCCTACACTCTGGAATAGAATCCCAGTCCATGTTAGGCAGAGCCCCTCACTGATTCTATTCAAGAGAAATCTTGACGAGTGGATGGGAGATCGTAGGTTTACCCCGGGGTCATCTCTGTGTCACTACTAGACAAAGGCACAGTAAACTAAACCCCATAGTATTCTCATCCTAAGGGGTGGTGAAAGCCACACACACTCTGGCTAGGCTTATAAATGCCCTAGGGCAGATAGCCTAGTACGAACCTATGAATTAAGCCATGGTAAAGGACAAATTATTATCCCAGTGATAAAAATTCAAATGGGGATATTCCAGGGTGACTCTCTGTCACCATTGCACTTCTGCCTTGCCCTTAACCTATTATTCTGTTTACTTAACAGCTTAGGCCATGGCTATAATTTGGCTCCTAGAAAACAACAAAGTCTAAAGACTTCTCATCTTCTCTTTGTCAATTTAAAACTGTATAGCTCATTAGATGAGGAACTGAAAGCATAGCTGAATGTTGTCAAACGTTATTCAGATAATATTAGAATGTCATTTGGTTTTGATAAATGTGCAAAAGCAACCTTTAAAGCAGGAAAACTGCAGCACTAGGAAAATATCAGTTTGGGACAAGAATGTGATATAAAAGAACTTGAGCAAGAGGGAGTGTATAAATACTTGGGAACTGATGAAGGATCAGCAATAAAACATGAACAAATGCGAGTAAAACTTAGTAAGGAATACTTCAGAAGATTAAAATTAATCCTGAAAACAGTATTGATATCTAGGAATAAAATTCAAGCTATAAACCAATTTGCCCTTCCTGTCTTAACTTACAGTTTTGGCATGATCTATTGCCCCCAAAATGTGTTGGATAAATTAGATATTAAAACAAGAAGGATGCTTCATGTTCACCAAATAATCTATAAAAATCAGTGCATACCAAGATTATATATTCCCATTTCCGAAGGAGGAATGGGCCTCCTTAAAACTGATTACATGTATAGATCTGCAATTGTGGGACTCCACACATTTCTGCTGACCTCACAAGATCCAAATGTAGTGAAATTTTTGAAACATGAGGAAAATAAATCTAAGATGGCTTCACTGCTTAACGTAGCAGAAGCATATTGGCGTCAGGCAGGAATGGAAATCAAACCAGAAATAGATACAAATCAGGCAGCAACTGAATGCACCAAAAAAACAAAAGAAAGAATATAAGGTGAAGGACCAGATGAAAAGGCAAGAAATGTGGAAAACTTATAAATATAGTTGCAAGTATAGAAAATGTCTAGAAGAACCTCATGTTGATCAGGAACAAATGCAGAAATGGTTAAGGAGAGGTGACTTCAAACCAAGAGATGAAAGGGTAATATTGGCAGCTCAAGACAGTGGTATACGTACATGCTGGTTAACAAAGTCCATTAAACATGTGGGAGAAACAGACAAACATAGGTTTTGTAAAAGTGAACTGGAAACAGTTGCACACCTCGTTGCTGGTTGTGACATACTAATGGCAGAAGGTCTGTATACCAAAAGGCATAATAATGTGACAAGACTGTTGCACTGGGAATTGTGTAAACATTATGGTTTTGAAGTGGCTGAAAAGCACTGGAAACATGAGCCACAAAGCATCATAGAAAATGATGGACTACATCACATGGGATCATCCATTACCAATAATTCAAAAGGTAGATGCTAGAAAAATGGATATAGTGGTCCAAGAAAAGAAGACAAAAGCAGTATTGATCATTGAAATTGCCACACCCAATGACTACAGTGTCCTATGTACAGAAAGACACAAAGGTATAAAATATTAGGATCTGCAAGCAGAAATAAGAGCAATGTGGAAGAAGGATACCCAGATAGTTTCAATAGTAGTAGGAGTAACAGGTCTTATAAAAAGAGTCTACAGTCATATTTAGATATGCTACCAATACACGTAACTCCATATGAATTACAGGGATTCTTATTATGTGATCGAAAATCCCTTTAGGTGAATAAGAAGATGTCGAAGTGTATTGCGCGAAGTATGTAAACCCCAAATGGTCAAAACTACGAATTTCGAAATGTCAGTTTGTTTGTTGGCCTGTCTGCGGTACAGCTCCGTAAGGTAAGTGTGCAATAGATAGAACTTTAGTGTTAGGATTTGGGTTAATAGATAGGTACTGTATGTAAGAGTTAGTGTAGTGTTAGGTGTAGGTTTTTTTTAAGTGTATGTATGTGTATTATTTATTTTCTTTAGGTGTATGTCTGTAGGGGATGTGTGCGGTAGTTGCGGACCTTAGGGTTAGGGAGAGGTTAAGGAGAGTGCACAGATAGTTGTGTTTGTTGGGTTTAGTGTAGTGTTGGAGGTAGGGTTTTGGTGCTTTTATTTTGTTTAGGTGTATGTCTGTAGGGGATGTGTGCGGTAGTTATGGACCTTAAGGTTAGGGAGGGGTTAAGGAGAGTGCATAGATAGTTGTGTTTTTGGGGTTTAGTGTAGTGTTGGAAGTAGGGTTTTGGTGCTTTAGTTTAGGTTAGAAGTTAGGGTTTGGTTAGTGTATATATGTGGTTTATTTATTTTGTTTGGGTAGGTAGTATGTAGCGGATGGTGGGGTTGGCTGACTATGACAGTTTGATTTTTTTTTTCCGTGGTTTAGTGCGTTCGGGGTTTTCACGGTATAGGGGTCGATGTTTTGGTATTCACGCATAGGGTTTTTCGCTTTGCTAATATAGACCCAAATTACAGAAGGAGTCATTACTGGGCACATTGCGGGTGCTGCAAAGAGCACATTTGGCTGACATCAGAGAGTGAAACAATACTAATTTCATAGGTTCATAGGTGTGTACTAGGCTAATGGACCTGGGGTCTTTACAAGCCTAGCCATAGGATTACCCTGGCACAGTGCCATCTGACCTTAGATCCCAGTGCCTCTGTCGGGTAGAGCCACTGGAGTTATTCCTGGGGTGAATTTTCTGTTTCCCATCCACTCATCAAGATTTCTCTTGAAGAGGGTCAGCGAGGTGCTCTGCTTGACATGTATGGGAAGTCTGTTCCATAGCATGGGCTGTCTCTGGGTTATGAACCTGTCTCTCCAGCATGTTCTGTTAATTGTGGTAATGAGGTTGAGGTCTCTGGAGCATGTGGTGCAGAGGGATTGGGATTTCTTTAGATGTAGCATTTCTAACAGAGCTGGGTCAGACATGGCTTTGTAAGTCAAGCAGAGATCACATCTAAGTAGGCGATATGAGATAGAAAATAGTTGGAGTTTTTTTAGTCTGTCCATATAGGACAAATGTTTAAGACCTAGGATCCTCTTTGTGAGGTACTTTTGAGGCCTCTCCAGTTGTTGCAGGTGTCTAGTGAGGTACATGCCAAATGGGACATTGTACTTGATGATTGGCCTAATGAAGGAAGAGTAGATGGAGACAATTACCTCTTTCTTCCTGGATGGAAAACCCTCAGTAATGAGATGTGCCACATAGAAGGACTTTCTGACCACAGTGGCAATGTGGTGATCAAAAGAGAGGATGCTGTCAACCTGTGTTCCCAGATCACTTATACTCATGTGGTAATTCAAGGGAACCAGGTTTTTCCCAAAGGGGATGAAGACACATTTTTTGGCATTGAGCTTAATCCCATGGTTTTGACACGAGTCGTTGGTCACAGTGATGCCATTCTGTAGGATGTCAAAATCACATGGGGAGTTAATAATAGCTCCCAACTTGCAATCATCTGAGAACTTTGTCAACCAGAGTCCCTTCGTGTTGGCCTGGACTTCAGAGAAGTAGATACCAAACAGGAGAGGAACAGGGACCGAAGCCTGTTGGGGTCCACTTGGAGTCAGCTACTTTCACACTATGGGTTCTATCTGTGAGTCAGTTTGCAACCCACCTAGTGATATAGGGGTTGATGCCAAGCTTAGTGAGTTTTTCTATGATTCCTGAGTGGGCAATGGTATCAAAAGCCTTGGCCAGATCAAGGTAGGCTGTATGAACCACCTTGCCTTCATCCACAGCTCTGGTGACTGATTCAAAGATGTCGACCAAGTTGAGCAGGCATGATCTACCCTTCACAAAGCCAAACTGTGTGGGATCCAGAGTTTGGAGATTCCCTTTATCCTTGTTTATCAGGTCCATGATGAAGCGTTCCATAGCTTTGCATAGTAGACTCAGCAGGCTAATGGGGCGATAGTTCCCAGGGTCTGTAGTCACTCCTCCTTTGTGGAAAGGGATGACTGTAGCAGTGTGCCAATCAGCAGGGACAAAGCCTGAGGTGAGGTTGTGATTGAACAGGGCACACAGGTGAGGTGCCAGTTCACTCTGTAGTTCATGTAGAACACAACCAGAAATATTGTCAGGTCCCATAGAAACTGTATTCTTGGGCTTGGACAGTGCTGTTTTAACTTGTGCAGCAGTAATACTGGGTGCCTGGCAATCTACTGGTATTGTGATTGGTCCTTTGGGGAGGTAAATTTGGCACTGAATCTGCCGGCCAGTATATTTGCAATATCTGTTGGCTCGGTATAGGAGGTACCATTGTGCAGTAGCTCAGTGACCAAAGTCTGTGTTTGAACCCTGGATCCAGGATTTCTGTGACAAGATCTTACCACTGAAATGTTCATAGGTTCATAGGTAGGTACTAGGCTATCGGTCCTAGGGCCCATACAAGCCTAGCCAAAAAATGTACCCTGGCTTTCGCCACCCAAGAAAATTATTTTCCTGTGCCCCTGTCGAGCAGAGCCACAGAAGTGATCCCCGGGGTGAATTTCCCATTTCCCATCCAATCATTTTGCATTGATCCAATGTATACAGTTAGATGTCTTAACAAATTGTCCATTTCTGGTGAGACAGAGAGAGAGAGAAAGAAAGAGAGAGAGAGATGTAGTCAAGGAATCTATTGCAATTAAAAGAAACCTCAACTTCAGGACAGGAGCAAGGAAAATGAAACAGTCCAAATGACCAGCAATGAAAGAAAACTACCTAGGTCATTAACGATAATAGCACACTTGATCTGTATAAGTATATGTAAAGCAGAAAGAGAAACTATATGGATTTATACTTCTAGCAAACAGAAAAAAAAATACTAACAAAGATGGATGACCAGTAGAGAAAGAGACTGTCCTGGATATTTCTTAAACTCTTCCTTTTGATATTCTTTATAGTTTCTTGCTGTTTCTCTTATAATGGGTTGTTGGTGACTGAACCCAGTTTAATATTCAATAATGCACCTGAGTCACTGAGCCCTTAGCTCATATCTTGCAATAATGGACAACATGCAACTTAAAATATTGTTACATCTGACATATTTTAATCTCAAAACAGCTGCTCATTTCTTCTAGTTTAGATATCTTCAGGAAGCTTGTGAAAGATTCTTAAAGACATAATTGATTACCATTTTTATTCATATTTATTTCATGATATCTATGTAATTGTTTTTCCTGTTTTTTCTGATATTCTTTTTGGGAAAACCAAAAACAGGTTAAATACATCCTATATTCTGGGTATGACCTCTCATTTTCCAATTACATTGTTTTATCTCTGACCTGAAATTTAGTAACATGGGACAAGAACAGAACAAGAAAAGGTGTTTCTTAAAAAAATATTTTCCAGCAGTGACTAGAACAGTCTGTCTTCAGATAATTATGTGATTTAATCTAATAACATACTGAGGTAGGACTTTAGCCTGAAATGTCATGCTGTGTCTTCCTGTGGATAGTAATATCCAAATGCATCTTTATTCTTCTTCCATAAATTACTCTTGAGCTTCAATTTCCCAGTCTGTGACACATTTTACTGTAACTTGGAAGCATCGATTAATTCTGGTGAAGAAATTTAGAAAGACCATGTTTGGGGGATTGCACTAGATTTGAGTGAAGAATAAATTGGTATGGTGTGTGTGTGTGTGTGTGTGTGTGTGTGTGTGTGTGTGTGTGTGTGTGTGTGTGTGTGGTGTATATCATGTAATTTATTAACCAAACTGATAGAAATGTCACCAACAGAGAATGAGGTGGCCTTGAATGTCAGATGTTATCCTTCAAGGCCTGTACAAGGTATATTTGACATGATCTAGATTTCAAGATCCAGGACACTGTATTCCTACCTGGAGAACATGTTGCTGTATTTCAAGGAATATTGTTTCCCCACATGGATCTGGAATGTTCCATGATGTTTCAGGCCTTTTAGCAGTACTGGATGCCATGTAGTATATTTACATAGTTACTGAGGAGACAGCTACTGAGAATACAGCACTCTTCAACCACAAGTGGTAACAATCCAACAGTTGTAAGGCTGTTTTTGTAGTGCAGATATCAATGGTGTTTAACAGCTACATATAACAAGTATGAAGACACATGTATAAAACACAGTTTTAGACTGCACTCTTTGTATGTTAGCAATGAACTGATGTCTGATTCATTAATGCATTTTTTTTTGCAGTCTGATTTTTATTAGCATTTTTTTTTAAACACAAATACAAAAACAAAACCATAATTCACACAATACAAATAGGTTCAAAACAGATAAATGCAAAAAATCTTCATACAATCCTACTTAAGAACAAATACATCCAGTACTGATGTAACAAAAAGAAATATTTAGCTTCTTTAATCAAGTGAATAGGATACTAGCTGATTACAAACACAAAAAGAAAGTGTAGAAAGGATTTGCTGAGAGATATTTGTTTGTACAGGATTGTGAAGATAAATCAATATTCCTAAATCCTATTTGAGTTAACTATATACAATATATATAAGTGACTGTCACTAAGTGGGAGGGAATTAGTATAAAGAAAATAGAATGTAATGCCTGCACAAATGTAAGAAAAAGATAACATAAAGGGTCGCAATAATTGTAATTCTACAAAGGTTCTGCTGGAGAAAGTTAATGAGGGGAAGAGGTATTTACAAATAGTAGGAGGAGAAATGGAGAACAACCTAAGTAGGATAATGATTTAGAACATCCAGGAGGTTATTCCAATATTTCTGAAAGTAACTTAACTTCTTTTTGCTTGTAGTTTTTAGTTTACTTGCCAAAACATGTTTAACATCCATCGATTGAAAATCCTTCCAGGACATTTTGACTCTGTCTAGCCAGTTAAGGGTAATGTAAGTTTTGAGTAACGCACACAGTATCACTATGATATGTTTAGTTTCTGATTTAAATGAACCTGGATAGATATTTAATAGCACCATATTCATTAATGCATAGTCATTTTAAGAAGTCAGTGTCAAGTGTTAATGGGGAATATCATAATAAATCTGTGGAAATTTGCAGTTTTCATTTACATGATTCAAGTTAAAGTATGTGTAGATTAATGGCCAGAAGTATGTGGTGTGGCATAAACTGATATATTTAATATCAGGGATAATTTATTTTGTATAATGTCCTTGCCCAGGATGTATACAAGAGAATCTGTGACAGAAAAGTAGAAGTTAGTATACTGAACACCTCTAATTAATTGGGGATGGAAATTCTGATAGACATCTGGAATATTGCTTTACAAAATAATCACATAATGGCATGATTATGGAAATAATATTTAATGATTGTTATATGAAGAATAATGATATGCACTGAAATATAAGGCCTTTCAACTTAGTGAAACTAACTTGCAAGTGCTTTTTTTAAACAAGAAACATCTTTATTAAATTATCACTTATCGCAAATTCAGGGAGGTTACACATTGACATGTAAATGCTAGAACTAACCTGGTACTCCTCTACAGACATTGGACAATAATCAGTTGCCCAACTCCCACATACAAGCCACCACCAGGTGTGAGGATTCACTCACCTGCCCTGCACAAGGATACAAGGAATGTTTCTACTTATGTGAGCTGCTTCTGTATTGGTGGCCCACATTCTGTAGGGATCTCATCCTTGGTGAAGTCTTGTGGTTTGGTCTTGCATGCAATATCATATTGGTGACCCTGTGTCACATCTTTACTAGTGTCCTATTATGACCATCAACAACACTGCTGCTCTGCACCACTCCCTGTCACACCTGGTCCCAGAAATCCTTGTTGTTTTAACTTTTTCCATGATTTGCATACCATGTATGCAAAGGGTTTACAGTAACACTTCTGTCTCCTGGGAGGAGAACTTTTCCATCCATTGCCATTCTTTCAAGCCCATGATAAGATGCATACACTTGTGGGTAAATGCTGGTCAGTGAGCATGTTCATGAGTTTCCTTGGCAGATCCCTGTGTCTCAGCCTCCCTCCCTTTAGTGGCCACATATCTGTTTTCTATTGTTCTGTGACCATTCTTACCTTGTTCCATATGGATAACTGCAATCGGCATGTTACAATTGCCCACCTTCTTGAAGCACTATATTTTTGGCTACTGGTGCATGCTGTGCACATCCTGTACCTCTCACATCACTCTCTACATATACCCACACTGTGATCTGTATACACAAGTCATTGCTTCTTCTATAGCACATCTTATAGTCTGTGTGCATATGCCACAGTGTCCCCCCCAACACACACACAAGGGACACTCACCTGCCGTGCCTTCTGCTCTTCTGCTAAGTTGATTGTCAGGGTGGGGCCCTCAACCAGAGTGTACTGTACTATGCCCTTGCACTATGTTCTCTCTCTCAGGGTGAACTTACCCCAAACTGGACAGTAATCTGTGTGGCCCCTGTTTTATTCTTCCTTATTAAATTTACTGCTTCCCATCTGTCCCTGTTGCTGACATATACGATGGGTATTCAGTTCAGTGCTGAGGTACATTATCACTAGTCTTGCCACCTTTCACTATGCCTGTATTTCAGTACTAAGGCTTCTCCAATTAATTTCTATTCTTGACTTGCTCATCTAAGGCAATCGCATTTTTTTATTGTACTACAGTGAGTCTTGTAGCATGGTGATTATGCCAGTAAGATAACTAGGCATGATTAACTCTGAATCACAGCCGTAACACATTGCACTATCCCATACAGAGGCAGTGCTACAAAGCTCATCCCTGGGTTAATGGATCTTGTGCACACTGCTAGAGAATGGAGACTGCGAAATCCAAAAGCACTGCAACTTTGCAGTATTGCTACTTTTGTTACTGCTTGCAGATACATATCATGTGGTGTCTGTAACAATTGGATATGACCTCTTTAAGCACTGAGTTCAAGACTCATTCCTAGTGCAACTAGGAAACCAAGCTCTTTTTGTATCTGCTACATGAGAACTATCATATGAGCACCTTCTGGAACACTTTGATGTCAACCTTATACAAGATTGATGCCTAACATCACCTTGCCACAGTGCTGAGTGATGACACTGGCATTACCCACTCTGGCAAGCAGTACAGACATCACTGTAGTGACCTATGGAGGTGCCAGCCTGATTTTCTGTGCCACAATAAGGCAGATGTTAGGGGAGAATGAACCAGCATTTTACAGTAAGAACTGTATATGTGTTTTGTAGACTTTTGTTTCTGACTTTTGTATGTTGGTTTCCTTGCCTTCTGTTGGCAGACTAACCTTGTGCTGAATAGTCTCGATTTCTTTTACAGCAGCCAAGGAGGTAGCATCCAAAATGAAGGCCAGCCTTGATGGTCTGTCATGCTGTTCAGGCAGCAGGATACATGTACTGTGCCCATGTCTGCCATGTGCTATTTAAATTCTATTTGTGTTGGACATGTGTATTAATATGTTGTATTTTTCTCTGTCTGTTTTTGTCTTTTCCTGATATGGGTTTAGCTATGGTGCAGGATGTGGAGCAGAGGTGGTCATTTGGGTCTGCTTCAACTGATGTGCCTGGTGCTGCCTCACTAATGGTCACCAGGCCTGCCCCTCAGCAGAGGGACAAAGTTTACCTTGCTGAAGGCAACTTGAGGTTCTCAGTAGCAGACTCTGTGGGCACCTTTCAGGAGCAGGGCAGAAGCTGCTCTTCTGACAATGGCCCAGAAAGGGTCATCTTGGTCACCCATCATTAGGTCATTAGGTATAGTGTCTAGTCATATCCAAGGTATGCTGACAGTTAGATTATTTCATTGGAATCATGGAGAACATCCTGGTATGACTGATAAAGGCACATGCCCAGTTGGACCAGATCATCAGACCTCTGTAGCAGAGCCTGCCCATGATGTCAGCCATGGCCATGGAGGTAACTGACTTCTGTGTGTGGGAGGTCGACACTGGTCTGGTCAGACATGCCTGCCCATGATGTCAGCCATGGCCATGGAGGTAACTGACTTTTTATTTTTATTTATTTGCAGTTTGTTAACCAGGAAAGTCCATTGGGCCGAGATGAGATCTTTTTCAATGGAGGCCAAGGGGAGAAAAGCTCCTTGTACATATATTATTAACATAACAGAGAATTAATACAGGCTTAAAGTTATTACAAACGCAAAATTGACAGAAGTTAAAAAAGTTTCATGACTTCTGTGTGTGGGAGGTCTCCACTGGTCTGGTCAGACAAGCCTTCTTTACCCCATCTTATCCCCCATCATGGTGTTCTCCTTCCTTATGCATCACTCGCTTGCCCTGCTTGTATTCCAGTTTTCCCTATTACCAGTTGTTCTCCATCTGTCTGTCTGTATCTCTCCACTGTTGTCTCTCCTTTGATGCCTATACCACCCTTGTCTATCACTGCATTTTATGTTTTTGTTTGTCTGTCACTGCTATCCTCCATTCTTCATCTTTCCTTCCACCACTTGCTCATTTCAACACCCCCATCTGCCCTTTATCTTCAAACATGTAAAATGGACACTTATTTAAAAAATATACTTCCTTCTGCCACCTAGCTTTATTTCTGGAAAAAACATATGTGCCCTTCTGTCACCTAGCTTTAGTTTTGGTAACCTTTGTGTGTCTTCCTCTGCATGCTCTTGCCCCATTTCTGCCTTCCCTATCTTCCCCTTTCCCCTCTTCATTTATATAATGAATATGGTTGCCACTTTGCTGTGCTGGCTGCCTGTGGTCAGTGGCCATGTTGTAGTTATGAGGTGCTTTGTTGAGCGTATGAATGTACATAGCCTTGGGCATACTGTTTTACTGTTCTTGTCACCCTGGTCATGTGACATTCCATAGTGCAGCCACATTTCTGTAGTTGTAGTAACTTGACTGCCCTAATTTACTTTGCAGCCCTTTTCCCAGTGTATTGGTGCTATGTTGATTCTGCTGCATAGCTAAGTAGCATGGGGCCATGTTGTGCTATGACATACTTTTTTTAAACAAGAAACACCTTTATTGAATTATCGCTTATGACATAGGTAATCATACATTTATATGAATGAAAACAAACCATACTGACATATTTTCAGTTGCAAGCATTATACATCACTTATAATCTGTGCAGTCATTGTCTGTCAAACATTACATCACTCGTTCAATTCCTGCCTTCCCTTAAACCTTATTCCTCCTCCAAAACATTTTTCTGGGTGTATTATTTCCACAATTTCCATTTTTTTTCTATGTAATTTGCTCCTAACCTTTTCTAAAGATCCACTTCCAATTCATTTATCTATATTACTATATTTACTACTTCTAGTACAGTTGGTTTAGACTTTGATTTCCATTTTCTAAAAATTGCTTTTTTGGGAGACAACAAAATTAAACACAGCAAAGCTTTACTATGACTAGACAATTTTTATTTTGTATCACAGCTCATAAAAATTATTTCCTTAGTTACACCAGCTTCCTCACTCAGTATTTCTGACACAATAGTCTGCAAGAATTTTTTAAAGTCTGCCAACTCACTATACCCTCAAAAAATATGTTCCCAATTATTTCTTTCTTCCCCATCACACCTCTAACATTTGAAATCTACCTGAGGAAAAATTCTTTAGAGTTTGCTTGAAGTATAGAAATACCTATGTAAGCACTTCCAAGCAAAGTTCCTAAACCTTCTAGATTTTGTTGCATAATTGGAAGCCATACATCCTCCCATTGTTTCTTTGTGAATTACTTATCCAGTCTCTCTTCCCAATCCTTTCTAACCTATGCTAATTGATTTGTATAGATATCATGCAGTATTTTATATGCCCTACTAATTATCCCTTTTTTAACAGCAGCTTCTATCCTAGATTCTACTAAAGACTCTAACAGTGCTATCCATGGTAGGGAAGGCAGTCTCTAGCTGCAGTCCAAATGAATTCTTGTCCTCTTCCCATTCTATTACCTTTCCCTCTCCAATTATTTGCTCACGATACCTTGGTTCCTTTGCCAGTTTTCTCCAGTAAATTCCAGCCCCTCTTGACTATTATTTGTACCCCTAAGTGCAGTCATCCCTATTGGCAGAATCTCCTTTCTCCATTCTCATTTTGGCTTAGTTGTTAGAATACTTTCTGCTACCTTATGAATATAATATTCTGTATGGTTATTGTTATTTTCCTAAATGATCTTTATCCAAAATTCCAGTCTATCCTTGTTTCTTGAGCTTCTTCCCATTTCATCATTATCCCTTTCCACTTTGAATTATTGCTTTCTGTTTGTGTTAGGTATAGGATCCTTAATTGTGTAGCTCTGAAATACCCCTCATCAGGTAATCCCAAACCACATTGTTCTGTTGGAAAGATCAGTGTTGTGCTATGACATCCTTGATAGAATTTTCACTTTGTCACAGTGCTGCAAATCTTGCTGAATACTCACCTGTATGATTCCATATTTTGTTCAGAAAGATGCAAAGTAGTATGATTTTACTGCTTTTTACTGATACGTATGGTGCTCATTTTGTACAAGATCAAAGCTTGTTTGTTTAGCCACCTGTTTTGAATGCTATTTTATTAACACTTGGTACATATTGAATATGTGAGCTAAGTTGTTTTTTTGACTAGTACTGTACAAGTAGCTCATACGAGTCCTGGCATGAAATGAGTGAAGCAGGAATAGTGCTGTATCCAGCACAGAAAACACACTGCAGAGGTCTGCTGCATTCAGCACTTACAAAAGTGCACATTTGCCTGCATTTTTCCTAAACCTACCATAGCTCTGACATCAAAACTGAACTTTTCCCTTAATAAAACAAGGATGGCTGCATTGAGATAAGAACAAATATTATCCACCAAACTTAGTTTGTGTCTTTGGGGTTGGTACATTTAAGTAGCTTCAGTAGTCCCTGCTAGCCCAAGATCCCTTACCCCCAGATCCAGCACTAGGTGACCAAGGCTGCAGTCGTGAGTGCGTCCTCCTTTGGATGACATGTCTAGTAACTATGAACCTGTTGTTGGTTTGCCATCCATTCCCTATTGCAATATTACCACCTTACCATTTTTTTAATGTAACCCAGGACATTTATTTTTCAAGGGCAGCAGGCACTGAACTGATAGATGAAACACTAAAATATAAAGTTGTTTGCTGTCAGCAACCTCTTCATTAGTTACAAATCTCTTTAATGTGGAATTATTCAGATGACTTTTACTTATGCAGAGACTGTGCATATTGACAGATATCGAGTGGACTTTTATGGTTGAAATTTTCTGAAATGGACAGTTTTGTCATTATTGGTTCATGCATTTTTTTCATTGCTTACTGGAAAAATGTTCAAAATTACAAATTTAAAACATGCTCTAACAACTGTATTATACAAGGAATTTAATGTAATACATTCAGGAAGTTGAATCAAAGAATATATGCATGTCTGCATGGTCCTAAAAATGTGTTTAAGGGGCTTAAGGTTTGAAAACAGCCCAAAGATAAACTTTATCCACCACTGGCCAGTTGCATTTTCTTTGAATGTGGGTTTCAATGCTGTTTCAATAACTGTGAGTTTCAAGGGTAGAGAAGTTTACTGTTAATACTAAGTCTGTTTTCATTGAGAGACTGTATTGTTTTGTTTAGCAAATTTCTGTCAGTGTTTATGCTATAACATTTGAAATTAAAATTTTAAATTAAATCCAAATATCTCTAATTGTTGAAGTAAAGAAGAAAATTGCATGCACACTGACAGGTTTGAGCAGTGTTTATGGTAACTGGGGAGAAGTAGCCAAGTAATGGGACACTGTAATAGCTATGGGGGGGAGCAGATGTGTGTATAGGGGGAGCACAATCCATTTCCCTGCCCTGGGCCCCATTTGACCAGATCTGGCTCTGCTCATCCCTACCTCTCAACTGTCCAGAATCTCACAGAATATCATTTACTTTTGTGTCATATTTTGACCTGTGCATCACAAAATCTGTTGTTTTCTATCAGATCACTGAGGACTGAAGACCCTAATGAATGACAGACGTTTGAGTTTCAGATTTCATATTGTTTGGATCATGCATGCTGATGTAAAATCTGTTATTTTAGCAACCTTCTAAGTTTGTAAGGAAATACTTTAAATGAGTCCCTGAAATTACAGCCCTTTGCACCCCATATTATTTTTGGCTTTGTACTAAGAGGTTGAGAGGTGGCCTCACCTACAATGTTGTCATAGGTAACAGTCTTTCTGTGTTTCTAGAAATATTACATCAACCCCAGAAAGGTAGATTTTTTACCACAAACACTGCAGAAAACTTAGCATAAATGCATTTAAACAAGATAATATATCTGGCACTTTCTAACCTATGATTTTGTTTACAGGGTATATCACAGTCACAAGATATCACTGTAGACAGGAAACCATGGTAACTTTTATAGGACTTGGCACTTTCATGATAATTGCCCCACAACCAAAGATCACAGTGACTTTAAAATTACATTGACCTGTTTATGGAATGCTGGTGGTCATTAACTCTGCCCCGAAGATCCCCTTCCTGACTGCCAGTAATGGCCTCAGATGGGGGGTAATGCCAGTGTTAGTTTACATCCCCAGTCCCTTTCCCCTCGCATCAGGTGGTATCAGAAGGACAGAAGGAACCCTGCTGGATAGCAAACAAAAAAAAAAACAGCCTCAAATTTTTTTTATCTAGCTTTTGATAAACAGTTTGTAATGCTTTGGACTTTTCAACATAGCAGACCCCATGAGACATCTCACTGGCACAGAATTCTCTTGTTGATTCATCATATATTTCTATACTACATAATTTTCATCAAAGCGGTTGAAGCAGTCCCAAAAGCTACAGGAACTGGAAAAACATACGCTGTTCTTCCTTTCAAGGCATTGCCTCTAAATCTTCTAGGCATCTGTGAGAGTATATTTCCCTGTGGCTGCAATGTGAAACATAAATTGTGTAGTAACATGAGCAGGAGAGTCACATTGACAGGAGAGCTGTGGATGGCCATTGTAATGCAACACCCATTTATTATATCCTAGGCATACCATGTCTGACAAGTGTTTCACCTCTAAGTCTGAAGCTGCAACTGGACCTCATCCTTCCAATCTGCAGTTTATGCAACTAAACAGAGTAAAACCTTAACCAGCCCAAACACAACAGTACTATGTTGCTCCATTACATTAAGATGTCATCTCTGGAAATATTTCTAGAACAAAATTGTAAAGTCACAAATCAAATGTGAGGTTTTGTAAATGAATCTACAAAGTACTGCTCCCTCAACTGCACATCCTTATACTGGTAACTGAGAGCTCAAAAGTATCCTTAGTATTATAATAGTAGAGATATTAAAACTAGTGCTGTATGCTGATTCTTCTGAAACATGAATTATCTATTGCTACAAAGCATGCAGAATCATATAACAGCTTGAAGAAAAACTCATATCAGGAAGGTTACTCCTCACTCCCCATACTGCAGGTGAACCACTCTGTGCCTTCAAGACAAAACTGGATAGAAGTATGCAGTTTGACAGCACAGATACGAAGATTTCCCTTCTGCTGTGAAGCTTCACTGGCTATTTATTATATATATTATTATATAGCCATATTTGGCTCCCACCTCCCAAGGGGTATCTGATGCAGTGCAGCACCTCTTAGCTTAAATTTTGTATGTAGTTCAGACTTCTCTTGAGTATGACCATCCACTGCTTCTAAAGTTGCACTGGTAACAGATAAATCAGCTGATTTAAACACTGCTGACCATCTCTTGGGTACTTCGCTAAAAAAGGCAATGAAACTCCTGCAGCACACAATTCTGCCAAAACTCTCATATACTATCCTATATCACTGTGTCCACCAAGATAGCTTATCCATCCTGTACCACAAGCTGAAACAGTAGAGGCTTTTATTTCAGTCCTAAAATTATCTATAAAATAAAAAATAACTTTCTCCAATAAGAATCAGGTGCAAAATGGTCAGCAGCATTTCCCAAACTTCACAACAATCAAAAACAGACTAGGGTCATGGCAAATCACATTTTATTATTAAGATTGTTAAGCTCTTTCATCCCTTATCTCTTCTAGGATGTCATCAGAACAGTGAAACAAATTCTTCCATTGTTTTTTTTTAATCAGTATTCACAGTCACATGATTTTAACCCCCCACAATACCTACACAGTTTTCATAATTTATATAATAATTAAAAACATTAACCCACCATTTTTTTGACATCATTCAGGGGCTAAATAAAAAGCTTTCCTACTAAATGGGCTCATGTTTGTTTTACAAATCAGCATGTATCAAATGCAATCGACTTATTTGTCATTTTTTTTTGCCATTGAAGTTCTTTTGTTTCTAAAACCACACTCCAGGGACCTTCCCTCAGATTCTGTCTAACCCTTTCCAATATGAAAAATAAAAATATATGATCTGGTGACATTTCAATATGTTTAAATAAAGCATTATTTGCATATCTTCATTTTATATCTTATATATGTTCATAAATTTTCTCCTTCAGTGCTCTTTTAGTCTTCCCTGTATAAAAACTGAGACAATTTTTGTATAGGGCTATATAAACCACCCCCTTTATTCCACACTTGCTACAAAACTTATTTTTAACTAACCCATAACCTTCAATAACTATATTCTCCCCTCCTTAATATGAACACATTGTTTATAACTCCCGCATTTGTATGTCACATATTTTCCCCTGTAACAAATATCTTTACTCCTAGTCCTTTCCATTCAATATTTTTACAATTTATATATTTTTGTATATAAATTGAGGTCTTTCTCCTATCTTTTTAAATTGATCCATATTCACATGAAAAATATGCCACTTCCTACTAATAATATTTCAAATATCATATACATCTGTATTATGTTAACACCATAGCCTTCTCAAAATCCTTACCTTCACTAATCTTCATACTCTCTTATCTAACATTCATTTCCCCTCCCAAAAGGGGAGCATAAATTCCTTTCATTCTCTTCTCATGAATACCTCCAGATAACCCCTCTTTTTTTACATCTCTCTCAAATTTTTCACTAGAAATAGATCATATTGTGATACCTTGCATGCCATTTGTACTACTTGCCCCTTTACTAATGTTTTCTTCTGAAACTTAAGGATGGCAACTACTAAAATGAAGAAGGACATTCGAGTATGTCTGTTTTCTAAAAATATTCAGAATATACTTACTATTTTCCACATCCTTTTTTTTTTATCTCCACATCCAAATAATGCATTCTTTCTTTTGATGCTTCTGTTGTAAACCTAAAAAATTCCATTGTGTTATTGATGTACTTAAAAATTCAGTCAGTCTTTCTTCTGTTTCCACCCAAGAAGTACAAATATAATCTAGAAACAATCCATATAATCTCCATGCATTTTTATATTATAAATTCAGAATCTATAATCATTCCCACTGTATCATTACAATATTTGCAAAAACTGGGGCACATGCTGCTCCCATTGTTACTCCTGTCTTTTGTTGGAATATATACCCCTTAAAGTATATAAAATTATTCTGTAAAACACATTCTGTAAAATCCCTTAAAACATTTATCTTTATTTACTCCAAATTGCTGCATTCATTTAACAAGTCGTAAATTCATTCTAACCATTGTTCGGTGACTGGAAAAAGCTCTTGCACATCTATAGTCACAAATAACACATTGTCATCATACATATCCATTGTTGTTTTTTTTTTATAATGCTTTATTTAAACACAATGAACAGTCATTGAATCACACAATTTTTTGTATTGTAAAGGGCTAGACAGTATCCAGGATGGGGTCTGAGCATGGTTTTAGAAACAAAAGAACTTCAATGGCAATTATAGAAAAATGCTATTAAATATGGCAGGGTTCAATGAATTTATATCAATTAACAGCATTTTGAAAATGAAGTCATATATTTAATACGTGCTGATTTGTCAGAAAAATGAGCCCATGTAGTAGGAAAGTTTTTTTTTTTATTTAGTCTTAGAACAATATTAAAAAAATGGTGAGTTAATGTTTTGAATTGTTATATAAATTATGAATGGTGTGCTGGTATGGGGGGGTTAAGATCATGTGACTGTGAATCTTCTTCTTCTTTCGGCTTTTTCCCGGTTAGGGGTCACCACAGCGGATCACCAGTCCACTCATGATTGGCAGTAGAGTTTTACGGTGTCGTGTTGCCAGTCCGGCACCCAACCTTTCACAGAAGGCACACACATGCACACACTCATGCCTAGGGCCAATTTAGAGTGCCCGATCCACTTACAGCATGTCTTTGGGATGTGGGAGGAAGCTGGAGGACCCGGAGGAAACCCACATGACCACAGGGAGGACATGCAGACTCTGCACAGAAGGCACCCCATCTGAGAATTGAACCGGAGAACCTCTTGCTGTGAGGCGACAATGCTAACCGCTGTACCACTGTGGCCATGTGACTGTGAATACTGCTTTAAAAAGGAATAGAGTAATTTGTTTCATTGTTTTGATGAAGTCCAAGAAGAGATAGAGGATAAAAGTACTTAAAAATGATGATAATAATGGGTGGTTTGATGTGACTCTTTTTTTTTTTTTTTTTTTTTTTTTTTGTGAAAACAAGTTTAAAGAAATCACACAGGGGAATTTCCCTTGTGTCATGGCCAAATTTCACCCAGGCAGTATAAATACAACATTGGATTTCCCTTTAAAAAAAACAACCATAGACCTAGTGAGTGTAATTATTAATTAATTATTTGTTAACCTGGTAAATGAACTGGTCTAAGGATCCTTTTTGGCCATGAACTGAGCCACAAAGACAACAAATAAGAAATGCACATTAGGAATACAAAGAAGAAGAAGAAGAAAAAATAAAGAAAATTGCCATTAAGGCACTTTACAAAGATTGGATGTACAAAATATACCCAAGGTGTGACAACTGGTAAAAAAAAAAATTAAACATTTACTAGAATGCACACATTATTAATGTTTAAATATACCATATCTTTCAACTGTCCAGATTTTTGCCTTACATTTTTGGTTTGTTCCTCACAAAATGTGTGGTTTTCTGGCAAATCACTGATGCTTGAAACCATTAAATAATGAAATACATTTCAATTTCAGACTTCATATCTTTTGGAAAATACATGCTAACACACATTGTTTAATTTTAGCAACTTTATAAGTTTATAATAGCAATATTTAATTTATTTATGTACCTATTTTGGGGAACTTTGTCCCCCCATTATTTCAGGCTTTGTCCAAGTCTCTTGTACTAAGAGGTTTAGAGGTATGAAATATACAATGCAAACTTTATTATAAATACAGAATTGTATGTAAGCATATTGTACAACTCACAGTGCTGTAAGGTGTTACTACAGTGTAATGGACTAAGAATCAGCTTATGAATGCTGCATGGCTATGCAAAAAAATAAAGGGGGGAAATTATATTTGCATCAGTCTTTTTTCCCAAGGTAATATCAAGCAAACAGCTTCAATTCCTCTCTCTAAAATTCATTTGCCTAAAAACATATATTGTATTAAATGAACATGAATTTATTGTTTTTCTAATATCTTATAAGTGATTGACTCAGCTCATATATTTCAAGATATGTATAATCTTGTCTTGCTGTATAGTGAATGTTAAACTGTTGTTCTCATATGCTGTACTAATACATTGTATATTGTATATTGTCTTTCTGTCTGGAGCTTTTCTCCTCGGGCCTTCATTGAAAATGGGCTATCTTGGCCCAATGGACTTTCCCGGTTAACAAACTGAAATGAATAAATAAAATAAATAAACTAAACCTGCACATTTTGGAATGCATCCATCAGTATGGTTGAACTTAAGAACTAATCTACCACTGTATTAGTCCATGTTTCTAGAGCATTTGCATTCACTTTCTTTGAACAGATGGTCTCTATTTTCTTGAAAGTCAGTAGTTGGTCTCTGTTTCTGATGTTGTCTGTGACATTGTTGCAAATGCTGAACTGGAGAAAGCTCTTTCATGCATAACGAGTGCGAATGGAAGCTTGTATAACAGAATGTTGTGATTATTTCTAGGATAGGAGTAGTGTCCAAACTGCAGCCTGCTGAGGAATGGTGGACAGTAGCCAGTATTTAATATTTTGTTGATGAGTGCATTGAGCAGTAAAGAAGCTATCTGTAACAGACAGCACGTTGTTTGAGCTGAGGAGCGCAGTGATGCCTGTCCTTGTTATCTAGGTATACAAATCTAAATATTTTATTCTCAAATGAATGAATAAGTGTAGTGTTGTGTGCCGAGAAGTGTAGTTAAGGGGAAGCCGTACTCCAGTCTGGAGACAAGTACATGTATGACAATGGTTCACCTAGCCTCAGTATTCAACTATTTAATTATTTTGTATGAGACTTTAAGCTGAGTTAATACCTTGTTGCATTGGGTTTTTATGTGTTGGTGGAATGATGTTTTGATTTAAGACTGGTAGGATTGGTATAATGGTTATAGTGTTTACTTCACACATAAAAGGTACACAGTTTGATTCTCACCAGAGCTAGTTTAATACTTACCTGTAAACCTATGTACCTCTACAGAGTAGCTGTAACCAGAAGGGTACCCTGATGGGTTGTAATGCTGACATTAGGGATGTTGCTTAGTTTTCTAGAGATGCCAAATAGTACTATTTTTTATTGTAATGATGGACTGCTTATTTTTACAAAGCCTATTTCATATAGCTCCAAAATTCTTTGAAGTTCACTTTTTAGAATGGATGACCTTTTGTTGGTCTTAGCCACAATAATTTTATTTGCTTTTTTTTTAATTTTATTTATTTTCTAGAGATGCCAAATAGTACTATTTTTTATTGTAATGATGGACTGCTTATTTTTACAAAGCCTATTCCATATAGCTCCAAAATTTTTTGAAGTTCACTTTTCAGAATGGATGACCTTTTGTTGGTCTTAGCCACAATAATTTTATTTGCTTACATTTTATAGTAAATTTGAGGCAGATACCAGGGTACATTACTGTATTAATATACAGTGAGAATAACAGAAGGACAGGATTGAACCTTGTGGAACCCCTCATTTTATGCTCCCAGTATGAGCAGCATTGTAAGATCAAGTCACTCTAAAAAGTTTTGTTTTCATGATATGTTTCAATCCATTGTACCACTTCCACTGAGAAACCAGTATCTGACTGTTTATGCAATAACATAATATGGTGAATAGTTCAAAAGCCCTCTTAAGATCTAAAAAGGCTTTCCTGCAACTTAACTTTGCCCATTGTTTATAATCAGTGAATTTATAGCTGTTAGAGTGGTAAAGCTAAGATGTAAATCATGTTGCCTATCTGCGAGCATGACAATTTGACTAGGTACTGAATAATTTCATCATATACTATTATTTCAGATATGTTAGCTGTTGGGCAGGGATTGGCAATAGGGCAAAAGTCATATGCAGAACCGGGAGGAAGGGTATTTAGCTAGGGGAATAATCACAGAGTGTTTAAACTATAACGGAGGATTTTTGCAGTACATGATGGATTGAAAATGTGTGCCAGATGCCTAGTGAGAGTATGGCTAGCCAGTTTTAGAATTTTGAGGTTTAAGGTGTGAAACCTTTGGTTGTAGCCTATGTCCATGTTTTCAAGGAGTTTTTATATCTATTTTTGGTAATGACCTTGAAATAGAATTAGGGTAAGTCAGCAGTCTAGTGAAGAAAATAGTTGGAAAGAAGGTGGGATACAGAAATTCAGGTAGGTAGTGGGGGACTGCTGTTATTCTGACTTTGTTGAGAAATCATATCCTTGCTAAAAGTACTACAACTACTTGCTTTTAGGAAAACTTTGGAAATTCTGAGTTGTTTTTCAAACTTGTTTTGCTTGTCCAAGATAAGTATTTTCTATTTGTATGGCGTATTCAGTTTTGGCATGATTGCTTTTTCACCCTAGTTTTCCCTTTTTAAATGTTGGTACATGTTGAATTTATGTATACACGATAGTTCATTTTTCTACTCTGTCCAGGCTTCATCTCAACTTTTTATTACTTGTTTGATATCAGTGTATGTCAAGGGTAGCATTTGCCATGAACTCTTGTTCTTTTTATATGAAATAGTGTATCATGAATAGGAGAGAAGGTTGTAGAAAGCGGAGAGGGCTTTTATGAGGTCACTGCATTGATAGAAGGAATTATTGTCTGGTTGCAGTTCTATAGAGAGAGCATTTAGAGTGGATTCAGGCATGACTCTGTCAAAATAATGGGTTTAGGTTTACAATGTTTAAATGACCAGACAGGGAGTATGGTGCATTGATCAGATGGAAAATTTGAGAATATCTGCAGCTGTCTCAAATCTCCTGTTATATTACTTATAATCACATCAAGTATTGATATAATGATATATATAAATTAGGGTTTGGTGCTATCTGAGATTAACTGTGTTAGTTGACATTAACTAGTCTATTTAAAAGTGTTCTTAGTGGGCTTTTCCAGTCTATGTTTAGATCGTACATTATGATTGGTTTGTGATGCCTAATAATGTGCAGAATCTTGTTTAATATAGCATTGATGAAGGAAATCGATGATGGTGGTGGAATATTAGATCATTGCTAAATGTGACTTTGTGTGACCATCCAGGAAAATTTGTACAAGTAACCAGATGGCCGAGTTGTCTAAGGCAGCCTTGCTACTGATTAGAAGTACTGAGGACAGATTTGCCTCCTTTAGTGTAAGTAAAAGTGCACTTCCTCCCTGCCCAGTGCTTTGTGTGTGAATAATGCTTACTTGTTAATGAACTGTGGAGGAGTGATGGAAGTGTCTTTCATTCAGGACTCTGTGATGACAATATCCTTAGGGTTGTACTGATCAAGACCACACTTCTAATCAAGGCCACTTATTGTTTATATTAGAAATGTTTATGTAAGTCAGTGATAGGACTTTACTTTTAGTTGGTAGGCTATGGAATGCAACATTAGAAGGACCAGGGCTTGGTTGAATATTATCTGCAAAGCGGAGTTGTAAAGAATTAACAAATATTTATAAGAAGGCTTGCTGCAAATCTAATGGTGACTCACTTTGCAAGAGTGGAGCAGTTTAACTAGGACATAGGTTCTCTTACTGAAAGAGGTGCCTGGATGAATAAGTTTTTGTCTACCATATCCATCCCATCATTGGCTTGTCCTTAAAGAAAAAAAACCTCTCCTGACTACAACTTCACCACTCACAATTAGTAACTGCTCATAAATCCATTTACAGATCCCAGCAATGCTCAACTGTAAGCACTATAGTGTACTCCATTAGCATATCCCTTCAACTCCACAAATAACTGATTACTGCATACATTTTTTCTAACAACTTTGCAGGTGTCTCCTTGAATTCTTCCTATGCGTTTATACTATGGAATGCCTTACCATTTCAGATTAAACAAAACAACAGTGACAAATTCATCAAACTTCATCTCAAACAGCACTTCCTGGACAATTGGCTCTGTTCATGTTCCATATCAGTTTAACTTATTCTGGCCAAAACTCCTGCATATCCTTTCTATGATCAAACCTGCTAGAAATTCCTATTATCCTTCTCTCTGTCTCTCTCTCTCTCATTTCATCTCTCATATTTCATATGTACATTCTCCTATCTTATATGTATATCCTTTGTATTTTTGTAATTTTGTCTCACTCTTGTTACCCTGATGATATATTGTTTATAAGTAGCAGTTGTAGCTTATATGTAGCCACATTTCTGTACATTTCTACTGTCTTTTGCTATTTTGTATTTAGCTAACCTTTATTTCTGTGTTTTAGTATCTGCTATATGGAGCTTTTCTCGACAGGCCTCCACTGAAGAGGGGTTATATTGTACAGCCAGTCAGACTACTGTCCCAGTAAAGAAATGCCAATAAGCAAATAATAATAATATAAAACAAGGATGTGGATATTCATCCATAGATTTGTACAAGAGGAATACAAGGATATAATGGTGGTAGTATTCTTTGCTACTCCATTATAAGTAGGGTAGTCAAAGATAACAAGGAAGAACATTGTGAGAGTCGATAATACAGCTGTAGTCTTAGGCATAATTGGAATAATAGTGAAAAAATACGTGACAGAGTTGGAATATCCTGTGTTAGTAGTCAGATTGTTTTAATTATGTAATAATCTGAATTGAATGAAACGAATAACAGAATCTAATATAAATAAAGGCACTGGTAGTGGCAGTTAGATGTGTAATGGCAAGCAGAGTGGAATTTGTTTCCAAAGACGGGACGGCTGACAGGAAGTAGGAGAGTGGTTAGTATTGAGATGGGTGTTATATGAAGACTGAAGGATATTACATGATATGTTAGAATTTGGGATGGGAGGGGTAAAATAAGTATAAATAAATTGATGTTATGGGTGAGTGGGAATGGGAATTTGGTACAGAGAGAAAGGGGGGCAGTCTGTGTCATATGTAGAAATAATCAGTCTTGAGTAGCAAAAGGAAAGTAAAACAGTTTAATAGATCAGAAAACAGCAATAACAGTGGCAATGTTAAACGCTAACAGGAAAAAGATGGAAAGTACTAGCGAGAATGATCGACATGGACGTTAATACCAGTAACAAACAGGACAGGACAGTTCAGAAAATCTCAGTGAGAGGATACAGAAGGATTTCGAACAAGACCAGCCGGGAATTAAATGTAAAAAAAGTAGGCAGGTAATCAAGAATGAAACATTTAGTAGCAGACAAGGACAGAGAGCAGCCAAAAGAAGTAATGGGAAGCCACTGTGCCACACAACTGAGAGACAGACGGGAGAGTCTTTAGGGTGCAGTTTTGGAATACAAAATGGGCTCTGGTAGGAAGGGTACACGTATGGCAAGCTATTCCTAAGACTCTATATTCATACAATAAGGTGGAAGGAGGCTGCAGCAGTCACTCTAAAGCAATTTATACTAAACAGTGAAATTTCCCTGCTCTAGTCCAGGAAGTACCAGCTTAAAAATAAGCATATTATATGGAAGATCCTTATGTAAGGCACTCCTTTAGGACCTTTCCCACTCTATTCAAATGCCCTCTGCACTCAGATTGTGTATGTCCCCCATACCTGTTTCAGAGCCTTGGCTGATTTCACTAATAACTGCCCTGTACATGGGAAAAGTTGGCTTGAGCCTAATTCCACTATCCATAGTAAAATATATCAGAGAATTTAGTTTGTAGGTTAAGAAAAGTGCAGAAAAAACATCTATATAAGTCATAGCTACTATACATTGTACGCTTAACTGAAAATCAATATGTTTGTGGACTGTTTAAGGGGTATTACTAAGCTAAAGACATTATTCACCTTTATTACAAGCAATATGCCAAACAAATCCACTGGAGTACAACTGCTGAGTGTTTAGTCTTCAGGTAAACAGCAAATTGTAAGGAGATCACGATAGAGCAAAGTTTCAGTAAAGCTCAAAGCATGTTCCCATCCAATGCCTGCTTATGTGATGTTAGCGTTAATAAATAACAGCAGCTCTCAGCAGAAATGTAGTTGGTTCAACCAGTGCCCTGGGGCAATACTATGAAAAAAAGTACTTAATTTACTGTGATAAGGGTCTATATTATAACAGCGAACAATCAAAAGATCGAATGCTGTTATAATGAACCCAAAACAACAAAAACTTAAATAAGCGAACACCCAAAACAGCGATTTTTTTTTCCCAGGGAAAAAATTGCTGTTCCAAAAAAAAAAAACACACACACACAAACTAAACACTATGTTCCCCCCACACCCCCCTACTTAAATATACCAACTCTGAGATCGGACTACAGTGCCGAAAACGGCAAAGTGACAGAAGCGGCCAAGCGACTTCTTTCCCAGGGAAAGAAACCACTTCGTCATTTTGCATTTTCTACATTTGAAGTTCGACCAAGACGCAATCGACAGAATGCATCTTCAGTTTTCTGATAGGAACCCGTAATAAGCTAATCGATAAATGATCGGCTTATTACCGTTAGATCTACACCCCCTCCAAATCAGACATTCCTTCTACAGGCACACCAACCAGGTGGCCATTTGGGTCCCATTTCTGCATCCCCGCCCCAACCCTATGTCAGCATAACCTACCTTCACAGATCATTACAGCCCTCAGGCTTTGGTTTAAAAAAAATTCTCCTTTTTAAACTGTAACAAACTGCTTGCTACAGTTTATACCCTGATTGCATGGTGCACTACGGTGCTCATACTTTAGTTACAAAAATAAAAATTCTCCTTTTTAAACTGTAACAAACTGCTTGCTACAGTTTATACCTATATAGACAGAACACTATAGTGCTCAGATTTTAGTTAATAAAAAAAATATATTTTTTTTCTTTTGAACTGTAGCAAACTGCTTGCTATAATATAGCAAGCAGTTGCTACAGTTTAGACAACACACAGAGCACTATATCACTCAGACTGAAAATGCAATACTGCCTTTTAAATGTTGGTATTCCATTAAAGAAAGATCCAGTTCAGTTGATTGTGCTCCCGGGGCAGTGGCACCTCTTACCCACCCTAGCTGTGCTACTAGTTCTCAGTCTCAGAAATCTAACATACAATGGTGGCTTCCCACCTGCAGTATTTTAACAGCCAACTCTGCTTTTCGTACTCTGTGAACTTCTCTATCAACTAATAGTATTACAGCTCTTAAAAAATCAGAATTTAACAGTAACTTTGTCATTATACAGAAAAGAGTAGGCAAGAAGAGAGAGAGAGAGAAAGTTAAAACTACATTTATTTCACAAGTTTCTTCTACCGACTTTCAAAATTCCATCAGAATATTTTTACATATTTGTTAAATATATTACCTGTATAATTATAGCACTGAATGATCATGCTTCATTAAGAATATGAATGCTTAACCTTACATGAGATGAGGCAATATGAAAACCATTTTATTCCAGTACCGTTTTGAACTATTGCTTTCATTTATGTTAGCTCTACAGATCAGTGTTTGCAGATACATAACATCATGAAATCTTCCCAGTGAAGCTAAATATAGAATATAATTAATTTACTGAACCAAAAGAGCAATATATTAATCATTGCAACAGGAAATGGACCTGCTATGTGTCTGCAGGCCTGAATCTGTGGGCATTACAGTCTGATGCATCGAGTGACTCACAGATTAGGATTAATGATGTTTAAAAAAACACAATTTCAAATTAAGGCTATAGCTGTATCATCAGTTAGTCTGTGATTAACCATCCAGATAACCCAGCTTCCTGTCCAAAACTAGTCGATCTGATATTGACTTCAAAAGTGTGATTTGTCAGACAGATGCTAAAACCTTATTATACATTACAGAAGTCTTTGCTGTGGAGAGAAGGCACTGTGTGAGACATCGGATTGCTTCATAATATAGCTCCCACCTGGAAACACAAAGAGCTAAAATGAATCTTTGTATGAGGGCTCTTTTATATGAGTGGTATTACGGAAAATGCACCTGTCTTCTTTGTCAGGTTATGCATATTAAAGAGCAGATGAAAGACTTTTGCATTCATTGTATAATTCAATCATTGCACTAACCGGATGTTTCTAATCTGTGCACATTTATGTTTTTTTTTGCAAAGGCATGTCATCTATGGGAAGAACTAAAGCAAGTATTAGAAACTACTCCTCTCTTCCTTCTCAGTAAAGCAGCTTCCATAATGGGTTGACTCCACCAAGTCTCTGCTACGGCTTTCTAAACATATGCGAAATAAACATGCTAGATTTATAGTTTCTTTTATAGTAAACCGTGTTATATAATACAAGAGTTATTGAACAACAATATTTCTTCAACAATTTAATCATTCAGCCATAGTAGTCACCCACAGGTTGTTGCAGTCTGCTTAAGGATTTAAATACATTATGTTGGCACCGGCAGCAGTAAAAGAATAAACAAAAGTAAATAACTTTTTACTGAAAAAGCATTTGGATAATGTATTATCTTTTATTAGACATAAAAAACCATATCATGTATAGACAACACATGTAGTACATTAGCAGACTATTATTATTTAGCTAATGAATAATAAATATACATATGCATGCTGTGGTGGGCATCCAACTGAAGACCCATTGACAGAATGCCACTCCCAAGTTGCTCACTCTAATCATTGCAGTGAGATAAATGACACTTCCCTTTACCACTGACTTAAGGCACAGGGAGCTTTGTCCCCACAGAAAATGCATTTCTTTGTTTTGCAACTTGTTTCACTTATCTGATTTTGATTTGGAGCATTGTCTAATTTCTTTGTTATTAATAAAATATTGTGGCTATAATTATGAAGAATGTGCTCCCTTTTTAACATGTCCAATAAATGGCATGCAAGCTCATTCAGTAAAAGTAAAACATTTTTTGTGATGCCTTTTCATTGTTTTGTTAAGCTACATTTATTGTATTTTTTAGCCCTCCCTGCCTCATCTTTAGGCCACCCCCTGCCATCACCTTACCAACATATTTGTTTCTTCTCCAGGCCAAAACCAGCTAATTTTTCTCTAGCTGGGGTGAGTGCCCTTTGGCCCATTTGTTCCTTTTTTAGGGCGACAGCCTATCAGCCCATATATTCCCCTTCAGAAGTGAGTTGGGAGCTGACAGACCTTCTGTTATGTGAGAGTCCCCCTCCCTTCCCATTTAAATTTCTTCCCTGCCTACTTCCCTACCTCCCAACAGCAGCTGGTGGATTTACTCAAGCCACTGCTTAGGGAGCTCCCTATGGATGCCATTTCATTTTCTAAGGACAGCCTCCATGACTTATGTACTAGTACTACATGACCCATACCAACCCAATAGCTGTTATCATCAATCCTTCAACAGTTTTGTTGGTGGGTAGGTGGTGCAGTGAATCATACTGCCTTCCTCCCCTCAGGATGGGCAAGCCAGAGATGACTTCTTACACTCATGACATCCTGCTTGGCCCTTCCAGCACCCAAGATACTAGCTGAACCTAGAACATCTAGCGTGCCATCATGATTTTATACCTCTGTACCACCAGGACAAGTCCTGTTGCACTTCGTTTGTATTACTCGCATTTTATGTTTTCTTCATTCTGATATTTTGAGGAAAATGTGTAGCTACAATTTATGATTACTGGTCGGTGCTACTCTTTACTCAGCTGCAGCATACAAGTTTCCTGCATTCATGTGATGATTCTGTCAGCAGTAGCAGTCTGTAAGCCCTGAGAAGTCTTAAATAAGTTCTTTATTTTCTGGTCTTTTCTAAACCAATGACACTGGTCTAGTCACAGGTTAGACTAGAGTTATACAGAATTCGAAAGATGGGGTTGAAGTAAACGCACATTTTTTTTCTTTATTCCTCTTCCCACAGCTGACCATTAGCTTCTACTGGCTCCTCTTCTCACTCAACTGGACCTGCCATACCCTGCCTTTGCTCAACACACCCCATGTCTGGGTCAGTGAGGAGACTGAAGTTGGGACATTGTGGCAGCATTATACTGATTCAAAGACTGTGCCCTAACCCTCTGCACCTTTTAGCAACATTGTAAACTCTGCAGTTACTGCTTTAACGAGGTGCAAGTTCAGCCTTCTAACCAAGCAGTGTATCGCTTGTAGCACACAGCTCACATTGCACTTTATGCTACTATTTCTGTGAGCCTAGACACAATCTCCCTTCCCCAGGATGCATGAGACTGTGTCAACTGGTCACTCCCATCCTCTCCTCGTTTGGTCCCTCCAGGTTGCCAAGGATGCAGTAGGGCTTTTTCCCTGTGCACCGTGCACCACGGGGACGAGGTAAACACCTTTGTTTTTGTCTATATTCAGTATACTGTTTAGAACTGGGCTGGCAAAATGTGCCACATAACATTACATTACATTAATTATGGCATCAGCATTACAAGAGGCAGTAATGCAGATGATAGGGTCTATAATGCAAAGCTACAAAAACTGCACTTTTTATTTTAATGGGGCTTAAGATTGCACAGTCACTCATTAGTTAAGGTTTCCTCTTCATGGTTCCAGGGTTCTGAGATTCACTCCTGAGCTTCTGTCACTATATGTATAGAGTTTGCATGCTCACCCATGTCTTTTTAGCTTTTCTGCAAATAAGCCTGCTACTTGGCACTTTCTTCCATCACATAAAAACTTGCTGGTTGATAGGATGCTATAAGAAAAATGATTGTATATTTTGCTATTAGCCCTGACCTTATGGCCAGGGTCATGGCTGAAAGGGGTCTGAGACGACAGAAACATAGGAAGATTATGGAGAAGGGGGCAGTCCCTGCGGGTTCAAGGTGTTAGGGTGGCACAATCAACAGATGCCAATCAGTGGGAAGTGTAGTACAAGCATTCATTTCCATACTGGTATTTTCAAATTTAGTGCTTTGTGTATGGTATAATTTGTATCAAGCCAGCTGCTACAGTGTTTAAACATAGATGAATTTTTTTGCTCATCAGTAGAGGTAAAGTTGAGAGAGACTCAGACTCAGAGGAGAGTGCCAGAATGTTTTTTTTTTTTTTTTTGCTTTTATTAGTGTGGGGTGCTAAATTGTTCCTCAACTTATAGGGTACTCGACAGATCATGGAATGGCACCAGGCACAGGATGAACCAGCTACAGCCATGCGAGAAAGGACAGTTAACTTAGCTTGGTGACAAATAAAAATTAAAAACATAGTCGTATATTTCTGGGATATGAGGTACAAGGCCCTGTACACCTCTGGCTCTCTCATCTAAAATTGGTTACTTAGGAGTGAGTCATTACTAGGTTGAGCTCCACTGAAGAACAGTGACCCTCATGTGTTAAAGTGGAGCTCAAGTGACCACCATAGGGGGAAATGAATAAGTGGCATTCTGAAAGGAAGGGCAATGTTGACCAGCTGGCAATGAAAATAAACAGCAATACTGTAGTGTTGCTCTCAGCAAAGTTACTTTTGCTCTTACTCCATTTTTTGTTTGTTTAAGTTTTAGAAGTTTGGGATTCTAAAAATGTGTTCTCAAACACAACAGATTATAACTATGTTTACAAAATCTTATACAAAACAGTTCGACTCCACAAAAGGGGAAAATTGTGTTACTAATAGCCAGGTAAATTCAGATACTGAAAATAAATGAGATTATATTGAGAAAGAACTATGCACACTGGACCCAACGAAGCACAAGGAGGATTCAAAATTAGTAATAATGATCATTAAATTAGAACAACTATGTATTATTGTAATTGTGATAAGATGGATAGCTGCATGGCTTACAAACAGGACATGGCAAGGTGAAATTTTAGGTTGCAGTCTTGGTGTCTCACATAGCTCCATCATAAGCCCATAATTATTTAAGCTGTATCTTTCAGCTCTATCTTTTTCATCTGAGGTGCTCATAGTCTATATGCAGATGATTTGAAAATGGGTAAACGTATTTTATTTGTTACAGATGGGGCATGTCTGCAAAATAACTTGACAAAATTGACTTTTTTGGCACAGTATAATAATATGCTTATAAATATATCAGAATCTAAGGATATGAGATTTGGGAGACATAAACTGAAGGGTGAATATTTAATACAGCACACACTGACTGAAAGTATGGATTCTTTTAAGGACCTGGGTATACAGATAGGTCCATCTTTGAGGTTTTCCTAATCATATCAACCAATTATTTAATAATAGTTATACAACTATAGGCTGTATAAAGATGTATAAAGTCTAGCAAATCAGAAATAATTAAATCATTGTTTGTAAATTACATTAGAAGAAAATTAGGGTTTGGAATAATAATAATTTGGACACCTTACAGGAAAACTTGCATGAGTAAATTGGTAAGGCTACAGTGGAAATATACCAAGGGTATCTATAGATTTGAAAGTCTGTTATTGTGAAAAATTAAAATATTTGAACTTCTACAGTGTCTCTTATAGATATTTAAGAGGGGGATACCTTATTCAAGTATAGAGAGCATTTAGAGACAGCTACTTCTGTAAATGCTTGGGGTTATCAAAATGTAATAGAGAATCATCAGACAACCTGTGTAGGGGATTATAATGAGATAGGTACTAACTTGTTCTTTGAAAGAGTAGCTGATGCATGAAATGGACTACCAAATTATATTAAAGCAAGCACTAGTTTAAAGGAACACAAGAGCACTGATCTGGCTTATGTCATATAGCTTTGAGTAAACTCTGTGATACTGTGTTCTTGTGTTCTTTTTGATTTTTGGAATGTTGATTTTTGGATATCTCTTTGGTTCCAAGCACTAATTTAGATATTTTAAGACAACTTGGACCCTGATTATGGGATTGACTGTTTTGGTATGTTGGCAGGCTGGATAGGTGGTCTTGGCTGTGCCTGAAATATTTGTACATATGTATGCATGGGACCCTTGATAATGTAAGCATGGGCCTGGGAAATGAACCATTTATAGGTTACCTGTTTGTATGAGAGACATAGGTGCCAAACCAGGGATGAATTTCCAGTTTCCCATCCAAGTTGCACTTGAATTGGTTTAGAGAGAAATTATGCTTCACATGGATGGGGAGCCTGTTCCATAGATGGGGTTGTCAATGGGATACATACCTATCGCTCCAGCAGGTTCTATTTATATCACAGGCAATGTTTAAGTCTTTAGAACTGGTAATTCTGGTACTGTTTGTTTTGTGGATATGCAGGAGGTCCATCAGAGTGGGGTCTGACAATGCCCTGTATCTCAGGCATAGACCTCCCCTCAAATGCCTGAAGGAGACAGAATACAGGGATAGGGCCTTGAGGTGGTCTGCATAGGACATATTATTTATGCCCTGTATTCTTTTAGTGAGGAACCTCTGTGAACGTTCCAGTTGTTGGATATGCCTGGTTAGGTACATACCAAAGGGGGCATTGTACTTAATGCTAGGTCTGATGAATGCCGAATACAGTGGAACAATAACTTCTTTGGACTTAGATGCCATACCTTTGTTTATAAGTTGCACAACATAGAATAATTTCCTCACCACTGTAGACACATGATGATCAAAGGCTAGATTACTATCTAGGGTCCAACCTAACACACTCATACTGTGCGACTTCAACTACCCCTCCATTAACTGGAAAAACTACTCAAGTACCAATACACTTGCCCAACGTTTCCTGGAATTCATTAATTTTAATGCCTTGGACCAGCACATTCCTATCCCCACTAGAGGTAGCAACATCCTTGACCTGGTCATTACTAACATGGGTGACAGTTGCTCTATGCCAATATTCAACTCCTCCCTGGTTAGATCCGACCACAAACTAATCATCTTGAAAATCCACCCCCCCCCCCCAAAGTTAACCACCATGAAAAACTTCTCCAAAGCTAACTTTGGGCTCCTAAGATCACAGGTGGCTAACTTCATGGCACCCATGTAAATGGAGAATAGTTGCATGACTGCAGAATCATACACTAATGCACTGTATGAACACATACACAAATGCATGGATCTTGCCATACCCAATAGAACCAAAATGCTCTCCTCCAAAAAAGGAAGCCAATCTGGTGGTCCCCTGCCATAAATAAACTCTACAACATAAGGAGGAAACTGATGCAGAATAAGGTGAAGTCCCAAGACTGGAAAAACTCCCTTATCAGACTCAACAAAAAGTTGAGATCCCTCATTAAATCTTCTAAAGCTAGCTATGAAAACAGAATTGCAGCAGATATTAAAGACAACCACAAGGCCTTCTATAGTTATGTAAAGAATCTCCACTGCAATAGCCAGATTTGCTGTGAGCTACTGCACAACGGTACCTCCTATACCGAGCCAACAGATATTGCAAATATACTGGCCGGCAGATTCAGTGCCAAATTTACCTCCCGAAAGGACCAATCACAATACCAGAAGATTGCCAGGCACCCAGTATTACTGCTGCTCAGGTTACAACAGCACTGTCCAAGGCCAAGAATACAGCTTATATGGGACCTGACAATATCCCTGGCTGTGTTCTACATAACTACAGAGTGAACTGACACCTCACCTGTGTGGTCTGTTCAATCACAGCCTCTCCTCAGGCTTTGTCCTTACCCAATGGTGCACTGCTATAGTCATCCCTCTCCACAAAGGAGGAGTGACTACAGACCCTGGGAACTATTGCCCCATTAGCCTGACATGTCTGATATGCAAAGCTATGGAATACATCATCATGGACCTAATAAACAAGGATATAGGGAATCTCCAAACTCTGGATCCCACACAGTTTAGTTTTGTGAAGGGTAGATCATGCCTGCTCAACTTGGTCAACTTCTTTGAGTCAGTCACCAGAGCTGTGGATGAAGGCAAGGTGGTTCATCCAGCCTACCTTGATCTGGCCAAGGCCTTTGATAGCATTCCCCACTCAGGAATCATAGAAAAACTCACTAAGCTTGGCATCAACCCGTGTATCACTAGGTGGGTTGTAAACTGGCTCACAGATAGAACCCACAGTGTGAAAGTAGCTGACTCCAAGTCAGACTGCCGACCAGTCCTGGGTCCTCTCCTGTTTGGTATCTACTTCTCAGAAGTCAAGTCCAACATGAAGGGACTCTGGCTGACAAAGTTCGCAGACAATTGCAAGTTGGCAGCCATTATTAACTATAACCACAAGTAGAGTGCAGCAAGCCAAAGAAAACTGAAAAATCTGTATATTCTTTTTAGAAATGTTTTTAATGAATGTACCAAACTCCACAGACCATCACATAGTACCTGTGCTTGAACCTGTGGAAGTCGGCTTCTTAGGTTGAGCCCTACTGCTGCTCCTTGGCGCTCAATTCTCACCTCAGCCCCTTCAGATTCAGCACAAAAAATGTTTGGAGTTAATAAAGGATTAAAGTTAGTCGCTGAACCATTAGAAAAGTCGCCGGCGTCATCCTCGTCGCCCATAAGCTCCCTTTTCCGTTTACTTCTGGTATTAAGCTGCTGTGCACCTTCGTAAGCATGTTCCTCTCCACCAAACTTGGCTTGCGTTAGTAAGTCTATGAGCTCGGTCAACTGCCCAATCAGTTTCCTTGATTGGCCAAGCTCTTCCAGCCCCTCCGAACTCATTACTCTCTCTCTGGAAGAGCTTGGCCAATCAAGGAAACTGATTGGGCAGTTGACCGAGCTCATAGACTTACTAACGCCCCTTTGCCACAAGATGTTAGTTAGTCAAGCCAAGTTTGGTGGAGAGGAACATGCTTACGAAGGTGCACAGCAGCTTAATACCAGAAGTAAACGGAAAAGGGAGCTTATGGGCGACGAGGATGACGCCGGCGACTTTTCTAATGGTTCAGCGACTAACTTTAATCCTTTATTAACTCCAAACATTTTTTGTGCTGAATCTGAAGGGGCTGAGGTGAGAATTGAGCGCCAAGGAGCAGCAGTAGGGGCTCAACCTAAGAAGCCGACTTCCACAGGTTCAAGCACAGGTACTATGTGATGGTCTGTGGAGTTTGGTATATTCATTAAAAACATTTCTAAAAAGAATATACAGATTTTTCAGTTTTCTTTGGCTTGCTGCACTCTACTTGTGGTTATTGGTATTATTTGAGTGCATCCAGTGTTTTTCGTAGCTCGTTTATCGTCCTGGGTCAAAGAAAAACTTTTTTGTGAAGGAGAGCGGAGAGTAATGAGTTCGGAGAGGCTGGAAGAGCTTGGCCAATCAAGGAAACTGATTGGGCAGTTGACCGAGCTCATAGACTTACTAACGCCCCTTTGCCACAAGATGTTAGTTAGTCAAGCCAAGTTTGGTGGAGAGGAACATGCTTACGAAGGTGCACAGCAGCTTAATACCAGAAGTAAATGGAAAAGGGAGCTTATGGGCGATGAGGATGATGCCGGCGACTTTTCTAATGGTTCAGCGACTAACTTTAATCCTTTATTAACTCCAAACATTTTTTGTGCTGAATCTGAAGGGGCTGAGGTGAGAATTGAGCGCCAAGGAGCAGCAGTAGGGGCTCAACCTAAGAAGCCGACTTCCACAGGTTCAAGCACAGGTACTATGTGATGGTCTGTGGAGTTTGGTATATTCATTAAAAACATTTCTAAAAAGAATATACAGATTTTTCAGTTTTCTTTGGCTTGCTGCACTCTACTTGTGGTTATTGGTATTATTTGAGTGCATCTAGTGTTTTTCGTAGCTCGTTTATCGTCCTGGGTCAAAGAAAAACTTTTTTGTGAAGGAGAGCGGAGAGTAATGAGTTCGGAGGGGCTGGAAGAGCTTGGCCAATCAAGGAAACTGATTGGGCAGTTGACCGAGCTCATAGACTTACTAACGCCCCTTTGCCACAAGATGTTAGTTAGTCAAGCCAAGTTTGGTGGAGAGGAACATGCTTACGAAGGTGCACAGCAGCTTAATACCAGAAGTAAACGGAAAAGGGAGCTTATGGGCGACGAGGATGACGCCGGCGACTTTTCTAATGGTTCAGCGACTAACTTTAATCCTTTATTAACTCCAAACATTTTTTGTGCTGAATCTGAAGGGGCTGAGGTGAGAATTGAGCGCCAAGGAGCAGCAGTAGGGGCTCAACCTAAGAAGCCGACTTCCACAGGTTCAAGCACAGGTACTATGTGATGGTCTGTGGAGTTTGGTATATTCATTAAAAACATTTCTAAAAAGAATATACAGATTTTTCAGTTTTCTTTGGCTTGCTGCACTCTACTTGTGGTTATTGGTATTATTTGAGTGCATCCAGTGTTTTTCGTAGCCATTATTAACTCCCAAAGTGATGTTGACATCCTACAGAAAGGTCTCACTGAGACCATCTACTGGTGTCAGAACCATGGCCTTAAGCTCGATGCCAAAAAATGTGTCATCACCCCCCCTTTGGAAAAATTTAGTTCTCATGAACTACCACATCGATGGTAGTCCACTGAACACAGAAGGCATTATATGAGATCTGGGAACACAGGTTGACAGCAACCTGTCTTTTGACCACCACACTGCCACTGTGGTCAGAAAGTCCTTCTATGTGGCACATCTCATTACTAAGGGTTTTGCATCCAGGAAGAAAGAGGTCATTGTCTCCTTCTACTCTTCCCTTAGAAGGCCAATCATTGAGTACAATGCCCCATTTTGGCATGTGCCTCACTAGACACCTCCAGCATCTGTCCTATATGGACAGACTCAAAAAACTCCAACTATTCTCTGTCTCATATTGCCTACTTAGAGGCAATCTCTACTTGACTTAACAAAGTCATGTCTGACCTAACTCTGTTAGAAATGCTACATCTAAAGAAATCCCAATCCCTCCACACCACACGCTCCAGAGACCTCAACTTCATTACCACAATCAACCGAACATGCTGGAGGGACAGGTATATAAGGCAGACACTGCACATGCTATGGAATAGACTTCCCATACATGTCAAACAGAGCACCTCACTGGCCCTCTTCAAGAGAAATCTTGATGAGTGGATGGGAAATAGAAAATTCAGCCCCGGGGATCACTCCAGTGACTCTATTCGACAGAGGCACTGGAAACTAAGGTTGAGTGGCACGATGCCAGGGTAATCCTATGGGCTAGGCTTGTAAAGGCTCCAGGACCATTAGCCTAGTACACACCTATGAACCTGTGAACCTATGTGTGTCCCTAAGTCCCTGACTAGTGGGTTAACTCTAAAGGGTGTGTTGTCAATATGATAGTTACCAGGGATGGATAACTTCCCAAAGGATACTATGATGCATTTCTTGGCATTTAGTTTTAGTCCATCTGACACCAGTTCTTTGTCTGTGTCAGCCCCTCCTGGAGAACATTTGTGTCAGTATGAGATTCAATGATAACTCCCAATTTGCAATCATCTGCAAATTTATTCAGCCACAGAACACTGTCACTTGCCTAGACTTCTGAAAAGCAAATGCCAAAAAGGAGTGGTCCAAGGACTGATTCCTGAAGAACTCCACTTGTGACTGGCCTCTTTGAAGAGGTGGACTCCCAATTTCTAACTTCCTGGGTCCTGTCTGTGAGCCAGTTGCCTATCAACCGGGTGACATAAGGTTTTGTACCTAACCTCTTGAGTTTGTCAACAATGCCTGAGTGGGGTATTGTGTTAAATGCCTTAGCCAGGTCAAGGTAGGCAATGGAATGATTTTGGCATCATCCATTGCTTTAGTGACCTTCTCAAAGAAGTCCACCAGGTTGAGAAGGCATGATCTGCCCTTGACAAAACCAAACTGGGTTGGGTCCAGTGTCTGGAGGTTTACTATATCTCTATTGATCATCTCCATGATAATTCATTCCATAGCTTTACATATAACACTAGTGAGTCTTATGGGTCTGCAGTTTCCAGGGTCTGTAGATGGCCCACCTTTGTGCAGAGGGATGACTGTTGTCTTTCTCCATTCATGAGGCACAAAGCCTGTTTGGAAGCTACAGTTAAATAGTAATTCCAGAGGTCATGATAGGTCATGTTCCATGCTATTTAAAAGGCATCCTGGGATATTGTCTGAACCCATTGATGCAGTGTTCTTGGTCTTAGAGAGAGAGCATTAAGGTCCTAGCATTAAGGGTAGTAGGCAGAATTATATTTGATGATATTTCCTAAGGGAAGGTTGAGGGGGAGAGAGGAGTAAAGTTGGAGCTGGATATATATGCCAGAAGGTTTGCTATATTTTCTGGCGCAGTATAGGTGGCTCCATTTACAAGGAGCAGCACACAACTGTGTATTGCCTTTAAGGCTGTGGACACAGCTAAAGAATGCTTTGTGGTTGTTCTTTGCCTAGGAGGCCAAACGTACCTCAAATTTGGCTTTTGTAGACTTTATTTGTCCTCTGAGTTGTTTGTTTAGTTTGATGAGAGTGCTCTTATCCTTATAGGTGCTGCACCTCCTAATTTTTGCCATGATTTTCTTCCTCCTGTAATACATTTGATTGATTTTGTGATTCCATCAAGGTGGCTTGTTTTTTGAGTTAGTTCTGTACATCTTCCTGGTGGGTGCAGCTGCCTCTATGCAGCTATTAACATGCTTGTACTGGGTTTCTGTGAACAGTTCTGCATAGACAGAACTGTTCTCAGGGTTTATAGAGGGGACTGAAATGTTGCCAGGTTCTCACTTAATAGCAGGGGGTTAGCCTTAGAATAGTTCCTGAATATTCCCAGTTGAGCTGGGGTCCAGGTTTTATTTTTACTTCAGAGGAGACCATTTTGTGGTTTGACCTTACCAGGGAAGGCATTACAAGTAGGGGGTGTGCAGCACTCTCCCATATTAGTGCGGATCAGATCCAGTATGGTTGCACCCCTGGTTGGTCTATTGACTATCTGGTCCAGGTAGTTTGTGTTTACAAAATCCAGGAATCTCTGTGCATGTACGTTTGTTGTCATATAGGATTCCCAGTTAATAGTGGGGTAATTAAAGTCACCCATGAATATGGTATTGGGTTGGATGGTTAGTGTTTCTAATAAGTTTAACTACATGGTATGGGTTTCCTGGGTCAGAGAGAGGACCTATAGCTTACAAGGAAGTGGTATTAGATTTTACCTATGGTGATTTGAACATGGAGCAGCTCAAGTGCATTGTCCTGTTTGACCAGCTTTGAAGTATATTTATTTTTGATGTAAATAGAGACACCTCCAACTTTAGTCCCTGCTTGTGAAGTAGCTGGTCTAAATGTGTGGAAGGCAATATAACCTTGCACTGTTGGTGTGTTCTCCGTGGCTTTAAACCATGTCTCAGAGACTGTACAGACATCAGCATTCTCTAGGGTAAAGAGAGCTTCCAGGGAGTGGAGTTTTTTGTTTAGACTCCTAGTACTGAGCAGTAATACCTTTAGATTTTCTTGGTTTTGATTTGCTATGTTGGAAGTACTTTCAGTTTGGCATTGCCTAAAAAAGGCACTATGGGGGAGGGCAATATTTTAGCTAATATTCGAAAGCCTAGAAAGGAGAGGTGCAGACCATCCCTGGCAAAGCAACGTGGTCTGTTGACCATCTCCTTCCATACTGACAAATATTGCACCCCCTTAGAATGACACCAGAAACTAAGCCAATTATTAAAGTCAATCATCTTTTTTCATATTATGCCATCATCCTTGGAGAAGGTAAAATGCTGCTCAGTGCTAGACTCATGCCAGCCTTAGACACATATTCCGAGAGCTCTATGATGTCTCTCTTCATATAGTCTATGGAGGTATGTCTCAGATCATTTACTCCCACATGGACTATGACTGAGTCATATTGGTAATTGTGGTCCAGTGACCTGAGTGCATGTGTAATGTGGCAGATCCTAGCCCCTGATAAGCAACTGACCATAACTTTTTTCTTACTCAGCCTGGTGAGAGGGACATCAGTGTGTCTCACGATGGAGTCTCCAATGACTAGAATGTTGGATTGTGTGTTGACTTGCCTTCTGGGCTTAGAGGTAGAGGCTCCATGAGATGTAGCTCTATGTGTTGATGTGGATGTTGTTTTAAAAGAGTGCATTTGGGGCTACTGAGGGTATTTCTTTTGTGTACTTTGCCTAGGACATCTTTGTGGCTTAGAAAGGTTACATGTAAGTGCCTCAGTATATGTGGGTCTGTATGTCTGCTTTGAATTCTGCATGATGGGTGCAGCATGTGTACTACTGACAACCTTATTGACATTAGGAATACTTTTGTGTGAGAGCTTTGCCTCCAGTGATGTTGTGTAAATACATCTCTCGCCTACCATATCAGTTTGTTTGAGAATTAACTGGTTGTCAGTAAACATGAGGCAATTTCTACATGCCCATATCCACCAAGCCAGTAAAGGAGACAGTAGGAAAGTTCTTATCCATGGCAACAGACCCTTTTTATTGATTAGACTGTTGGAGTGAGAATATCAATCACTGTCAAGAGTATCTAGTTTGCAACAATGTGGACATTTGTGTTTCAGTGAAGTGTGCAGGGGATTTCTGTAATGCTCCTCAGATCCTTCTAGTAACTGTACTTCATTTTATTTTATTTTATATATTTATTTATTTCACATTTGTTAACCAGGTAAGTGAACTGCTCTGAGGACCCTTTTACAACCCAGGCCAAACAGGCAATGATACTACACCGTGTGATATGTACAATTCAGTAAACAGAGTTATACATTTTAGAAAATGTACAATACAAAGTATATAATTTTGGAAAACAGAGTTATTCATCTTTTAAACTACGCAGAAGCATAAATACATATAATACAAAACAGAAATAGAAGCATAAATACATATAATACAAAACAGAAATAGAAGCATATGTGCATATAATGCAAAGCATCGAGAACAAGACAAATTTGACAGTATCCTGTCTACAGAAAGAAAAAAATCATGTTCAAATCATAAAAACAATTGTTCCTAGGCATCATATGTTATCACATGTGAAATGTGCAGAGATATATGTCCAATTTGCAGACTGCACATTCAGAAAGGAAAGTGAGAGAGAAAATAAATCAACAAAGGTATAAAAATGACTCGGATATTGGTAGAAAGGCCATTTTATGCCAAGACCATAATAAATTAATTTGGATTTTGGGACAGAATTCTATTTATACAGCATCATCATTTAGTAAACCTTGTTGATGACATGTTGAACATTAGAAATCAAAATGCTTAGACATAGGACTTTGAAATAACATTTACATGAATGAATGCAGGATCCAGATTTAGTACTAACATGTTTTTGGTTCATATTTTCAGACTATTCATCGGAGGAATCTGGTTCATGAACTGACTTAGTATCATTAGACAGTTCTGTCTCAAATGACAATTTCATCTCTATCTTGTTACGTCTTTCGGTTGTAACTGACACCAGCTCCAGGTAGTATGTGCCATGGAGATGAGAGATAGGCAATAGGCTGTAACTTAGAGTGCACATCCAAAACTATTGGATGTACTTCTTCACGTCATCTGTGTTTACTGCAGGCAGCAGGTTTACCCATGTGTAGTGACTGTTGCCCATTAATCATCTTATGCCCCCAGGTTAGTGGTATACACAATGGTTGCCTTTTGCATCACAATGGATGTTTTGCTTGTGGGACAAGTGATGTTACCATGGTTCCTAGTTATGTTACTTTATTCCTGCTTTGAAAATGGCACCATAGTATCACGCAGTTTTACATATTGCGATTTCTGTTAGGCCATGCATAAGCACACTCCTTCCTTGTACACTGTGTTTACTATATACCTCATGCTCTGCATATCATAGCTTGCTATTGCTTTGATGGTAGTAGCTAAGTAACTTATAAAATAATGGCAAACAGGATTTAACTCTGCATGTTTTGTTTCAGTTTGTTTCACCAGTCTTGCAGCTATGTTTCTTACACCCACAGCTTTGTACCTGTTGCTCAAATGTTTATTATACAGTGACATTGATATTTCTTTCACAGAACATATTCACTATTAATGTGCATTGCTTATGTTGATGATCCCATTTGATAATGTTCTTTTTTGCTTCTGATGCCATGCCCTCTATGTAGTAGTTGGGATATATACAGATTAATGTTGCTGGTATAACAGCCTTTTGCTAAATGTTGATTCTGTTATACGTTGCTCTATACAGCATATGGACTAAGATATGTGCATACACTTCACATTTCTGTCCTTTGGCCATGCAGATGTGCAAGACTTGAGTTGAGCTGCTGTATGCACTGTGCATTTGTATACTTGTGAGCCCACATCATTCCTTACTGCCATTGCATACACTTAGCAGTCTTCAGTGGTGGCAAAATCAGTTATGCTGCTACTTACAAATGCAACTGCTGCCTTGCTGCTGGGCAAGCAAGCAACCTTAGTATTGTGCACTGTTTTGTTTGCATACCCTTCCTTCCATACTGTTCATTGCTTGTCCATTGGTGTGGCATGCACTCCACTGGTGGGTGAGAGTGGCCACTGCCTAAAGCGAGGACTATATACACTAGCTGCCTTTGCACAAGGTCATGATGGCATCATGTTAGATGGTCCACTTTGATGTGTTGCAACATAGCGCTCTTAATAGTCAGTAGCTGGTGTTATGGCACTAGATTTCTTTATTTCCTATTTGTATTTTATTTTCGTTTGAAAATTAGTTAAATAATTAGTTTAATGTACATTTTCAGCCATGACCTAGGCCATTAGCAGATAATATTTTACTGCAGAAAATACACTTCACAAATAGTTCAGAATATTATACACAGCCAAGATAAGTAATTCAGTATATAATGCGAAAGAAAAGCATTATCTATACAATGAATAGTAGTGCTTACATCATGGAAGTGTCATAAAGAGTTGATTCCGTAAAACATAATAACTTTTATCTACTAGTAAAACATTACATTATAATAGTGGTTAGAACTGTACGTACAGATGACTGAGACAGAAAGAAAAGTATAGTACCAAGATGCAATGAGGAGTGTGAAGGAGGAGAGGAGTTTTGGAGGGTTAACACAGTATGAGATGATATGTAGCAGATGAATAGTTGGGTTAGTGTTAGAGAACACTGTCAGGATAGAGTTAGGTTATTAGGAAAGAGTATAATGTGACAGGAAAATTAAATACGGCAGAGTAGCAGACAAAGTTATAAAGTAGTTCAGAAGGAATTAAACCAAGATAACAGCATGGAAGGAAAGAGACAAAAGGTTTAGTGTGAAATGTAATAATAGCTTAGTGTTAGGCAGCAAGATGGGCAAACCGCCTCAGCCGGAGTCTCATTTCCATCTTGTAGATTGTGTGACATGGCCAGGCAATTCATTTTAAAAGGATAACAAAAGACAGTGTAGAACTTTATTTTAAAAAAGGATCGCATTCAGAAATGTGGGAACTAGGCTGGTTAAAAGCAGATTTTCTTAGTGACTGATATAAAGGCGATCCAAGTTCCTGCATTTCGTAGCTTTTGTGAATAATGTGAAATTGTTAGGGATAGCTTGTTGGCCACAACTCTCTTATTCACTGTGCTTAGTACCTAGTATTACTGCCATGCATTTCTTGCTGTGCCTTTCCTGTCCCTTTGTCTAGACTACAATTACAGGATGACGTTTATGTCCTCAAAAGACATATGATGGTATCATACCTTTTATTTTCTTTGTACAGAGAGGCATTGATTTTCTTGCACTCTGCAATTTCGTGATGGTCGATGTCTCATGTACATTATTTTTCTTTTTTTTTTTTTTTTGCAGTCTGTTTTCTCCAATTTCTTTGTTTTATCTCATTGTTGTTGACCCATTCTGTGTCTAGCAGATTGATAACATTGGTGAGAATCCCTCATAAATTTATGCAGAATATGTACCCTTGTGTAATCGTATGTTTTGAGTGTTGTTTACTGTACTCAGTTTCTTCTTCATGAAACCAACCCTGTATTCTCTGGTAGCTTAATTCTTTAAGCAGTCATTTTATAATTGTTATTGTCAGGTTCTTGAAAGCTAGGGGCCATACCAACACTCATTGCAGTTACATGGCTACTGGTTATATATTCATTCTTGGCAAGAACAGTTGTATCTGACATAGTCTACGTTTATTTTGCTCTTTGAAAGTCTGCCAAATTCTATTAAGATTTCCATAGGATGTAGAACTGAGAGTGATAACGGTTTGCGAAATAAAGTACAAAGCCATCTGCTAGTTATAAGGATTTATTTTGTGTGTCAGCTGAGATTGCCATTTTGCCTGCACAATGCATTCTGAATGAAGTGTAAAGAGAAGTCGAGAAAGAACAACTGTGCTGAATCTCTAGTTAAGTGAAAAGCTTCTGAGAGTTGGATATTCAATTTTGTGCTCCAGATGGTTCATAGATTTAAAAATTGCCTCTACTAATATAATATGAAAGGTAAAAACTCTATAAGAAAGGTACAGGTAGTATTATCAAAAAACATTTCATGTACATGCTATGTTCCAGCATTCCAGTATCCAGACAGGACCGGAATAAATCAATATAATCATACAAGCTATGTTTCATCAGTGGAATGTGGTTTCTGGTTGCCTTCTCAAATGGAAAACTTTTTTTTTATATTATTTAACCTTTATCTGTCTGTAATATATCAGTACTGGTTATTTGATGTTCATTTTAAACAATAAAATATTCTTAGCAAAACTGTAGGAAGCAGGTTGCAGTCTTCATTTAGGATATAACCGAGTCTATAAGAAAAAAATGAGGGAAATGGTGTGTCTCTGGATTACAGATGGCAGAACATTGGCCTTTCTCCAGGTCAGCAGTAATTACTTACTCATTATTGCTTCATTCATCATTTCATTACATTAAAACACAGTCTATTTTGAGAAGCAAAAATAGATTTCAGACATAATTCCATCTGGCCATACCCAGTTTATGACATTACTGCTGGCATTACACCAAAGTGGTTGTCTTTTATGTTCCCCATTATATTTGGCTTTAATTGGGATAACATTGTTTACCATATTACATGGAAGTAAACTTCATTGGCATGAGTGACAACTGATGCTGCATGGAGATGGAAATCTTACAACTGAATTCAGATGTCCATTGTGTTAGGTTTGCCTTAAAGGAGAAGATTACTGTTTTAGGATTATATCTGACCAGAGGTGAGGATCCTATAGGAGTGGGGCAATGATATGCAGTATTAGTGAGGGCAAGGTATAGAAGAGTTGTGACACCTCGTGAGCTGTTTAACTATTTGTACAAGGGAGATAGCATTTACTAAGTCTAGGAATATTTGTGCATACCCAGCCTTTTTGGTATAGCTGCTCCATTTAATAAATGGACAGTTGAAATCACCCAGCAAAAATGTATTTTTAGTTATGGGTAGTTTGGTGAGCACATCTAGAAGTATTTCATGCTCCTGCAAGAACAAGGAAAATTACTTGTAGAATACTATGAATTGATGACTTGTCTTGCTTAGGGTAATTTGAAGTTCGGTAAGTTCTGCTTGTTGGTTGCAGGGAATATGTCTAGAAGTAGCTGGATCTCTAACAAATGATGATAGTTCCCCCACAGTTTCCATCAGGTCTGAATCCATGGTAAGAGCTACAATCCAGTAAAGTGGGAGCACTGTCATTACATTGACATCAAGACTGTTACAACACACATATGTATGTGTTCAAGTTGTAGGAAAGCCTTGAGATACGTCAATTTATTGTTATAACTTCTGGCAATAAGCAGAGCTACTCTGCTGTGGTCTGGTTTTCAGTTTATTGCAAACCTTTTTTTATGTCTGAATGTCCATAAGGTGCACTTTGCCCCCCCCCCCCAATCAATAAAGGCAGGAAGTAGATTGTTCAGTATGCAGATGCTGTTGAATGAAAGGTACAAGCCATCCTTGGGGAAGAAAGTCGGACTGCTGACCATCTCATTCTATGCTGACTATCTTGATCTTTACTTTGCATCTGGTCATCATTGTAGGTGAGGGTAGGATTCCACTCATAGCCAGAGTCATGCCTACATTTGACAAATGCATAGTATGATCCTTGTCTCTTTCTCTGTCTCTCTGTCTACTGCTCCTTCTGGTTTGAGCAACTGAAATCATTCATACTTACATGAGCAACTATCAGGATTTTTGGCATATTTGTCCCATATGAAAGACTGTAGGGCGCTTGAACTGGAAAGACAGCTGTCACCCTCACTTTGACCAACCTATTGATTGAAAGTCACTGTGCCTGATGAAAGAGCCACCAGTTATTAGGACCTGGAGATGATCTGAGCTAGTGGATTATTGCTGGAGCTCTTTATTCCTGATTCTTGGAGGCCTGAGGAAGGTTTTTTTTTTTGTGCAGCCTGATTGTATGCTGGTTTAGTGTGATCGTGTGGAAGTATGGCTGAGTTTGTGTGTTGATTACTGACCATGTGTGTAAGCGAGAGAGTGGCCTCCAGGTTATACAGATAATTACATCTTTCATAAATTATGCCAAGTTGATCCAGTAGTAGTCGTAGGCTATCATGAGTGTTAGGCAGTTCCTGCACGGTCTCAAAATACCAAGTACAATGAGGCTGCCAACAGACTGCATAAAGGTAGACTGAACTTCCATGTTTGCCAGATGGGTCAAATTGCTGAGGGCAGGTATAATATACTGAGCTTATTCAGTCAGTTGACTGAGAAGATAACTATACTGTGGAGGAGATTTTCTAGGTGAAGTGAAAATGTGTTATCGATGATGAAGCAAATACCTGAACATACAGGGAAGCAATTATGTAATCTAGTCTTAATCAAATCAATACATTAGTATTAAATCTATTTTAGCAGCACATAGATAATCAAATGTTTGAATATGTCATTTTTTGAGATGTATTTTTATTTTTTGATTATTTGATTATGTATATAAGTTTTTATTTATTATTTTTTCATAATTTATGTTTTTGCTTCCTGGTTACTTAAAAGATATATTTATAGTAACTGTGAATTTTGTTTTGTTTTGTTTTAATAGATAGAGCATGATGTTTTTAGTAATATTAGTTACTGTTTCAGAAGTGATTCAGTGTTGTAATTTTATGGAGAATGTTCTGATTTTTAGGGAGCAGCTTTGAATCATTAAGCTACACATTTGTTCTTATTTATCAATTAATTTAATCAACCTATTGACCTATGATGTTTAAGCTTGATACGTATATATACCTATAGATATTTATTGTTACTAAAACCTGAGGAAGCGTGTTTTATTACACATGAAAGCGCTTATTTTTACATTTCCATTAAATTCGGTTTATGTTTTATTTCGTGGTGGTCTTCTTCCTTTATTTTTGGGTAATCTAGTCTTATCCAAGAGTAGCACACAACTATAGTTTAGTATAGCACACAATTACAGCACTATGAGGGCAATGCATAAATTTAATATAATGACAACAATACGAGGTCTGAGGAGATAGTATAAATTGCACACAATATGATCCCTGAGTAGTAAACAACCATAGCTTGTATAGTACACAGTTACAACAATAAGAGAGTAGTTCACAAATTCAGTATACTAACACTAATATGAGGGCGAAACAGCTAGTAAAACCTACAAGCAGTATGCTCTAGAACAGCAAGCTCAGATGTCACCAGTAGTATGTATGACTGACTGCTGGCTCGGATATAGCACACACCACAGACTTCCAGTTTTTATTGCCAAAATAGAAGAAAGAGAAGTTTACTTGGGTGTCACAGAATACATGCTTCAAAGAGTCAGTAGGCTGAGATACTACACAATGATTGCTTCCAGTATTTATCAGACACTTAGATAAATCCAATAAAAGTTACTGTCAAAATAAGCTTTTAACCAGTTGCTTCATGTAGTCCAAGGGTTTGATCTCCTCAGCCTCCATCTACCTGCTTGTATTACTGAGCAAGAGACTTACCAGGACATGATCTGAGGAAATTGGGAAAATTGGGCTAAGCTTCTCACTGGCCCCTTGGACAGTATGACTAGTAACTATCTATGAATGTATGACGTACAAGGAAATCAATATCGATGGCTGGTGATGATGGTTACAAACTAGTGTGAGAGCAACAAAGGGTTATTACAACAACAACAATCTGACCAACTTCCCTGCACTCAACACAAAAATATTATAAAGAAAAAAAAAACAGCAGCACACAACACAACAAAATCAAGATTTAATGTAAAGCTTGTACTCCAAATTTTACATCAAGAAACATTGTGAAACACTTGCTAAACAAAACCAAAAGCTCTCACATTGAGATCTGACTTAACATGAGCAACAATAAAGTTCCCTTTCCTTGAAATCACATTTATTGAAAATATATTGGGCAGGCAATTAAACTGAGAGACACATGCTGGGATTCACTGTCAAACAGTGTGTAATGAAGCACTATTTGAAGGGTGCAGGAATTCACAAAGTGTAATGCCCTGTCATCTTAACAGTGAGAGCCATGCAAAGAGAATTCCCAAATATTGGTGTTGTACACCTACATATTGCTTGCCTATGTATCCCAGTCAGTTAGCTTTAGTTCTCTTAGTGTAAGAATTGGGGACAAAGACCAAAAAGCTGGTAGCTGGCACAGAGGATTAAGTCAATAAGCTGTTAATGGGTTGCTTCTTGCGGTACAGTTTGATTCCTGCAGCATCCATTTACCTGTGTGACTGAACAAGTCACTTAACCAGAGAGCACTCCCAGGCTGGGTTTCAAAAAGCTCCATGGAGATCAGTGCTCTTCCCCAGTTAGTACCTAACTAACTAACTAACTGAGAATGAAAGGCACAAAATCAGGGACAGCATTTTAATATTCCTGTTATTGAATCAGCAGTTTAATAATCCTGTTATAGACCTACAAAAAAGTTACAATAAGAATAACAGCTTTTGCATTAGCATTAATTTTCTGAAACATAGGAAGACTGAAACTCAAATGGATGTTTGTTATGTAATGACTGATGGCGGATGCTCTAACATAGCTCTCCACAGTCTCAAACACTTGTAGTTCAACTTCAGGTAGGGAAAATGCAAAAAAATAATGAGGGTCAAAAACTCAAAATCATGGATGGATTTGAAATGTACTGCTCTCCTTTTACACATAATAATATTTTTACATTAACTTATGTTTCTGACGAATGAGAAAACAGTAGCATACAATAAACTAAGACAAATATTTGAGAGGATACTGCCCCCCCCCCCCAAAAAAAAAAGAAGACAGTCACCAACTGTGCATCTCTTATTTGTTAGATTGGGATGAAATCAAAGACATAAATGACCACAGTCACATATTTCAAGTGACTGCTGTCATACATTTACATAGCATGCTGCCTCACCCCTAAACCCAAAGGCGACCTGTATATGTGCCTGATGTTTCATTGTGAGAAAAGTGAAAAAAAATGATCACAGCAATGTATTCCAGTGTGTTGCTAATTGGCAGTACACTGCCCCCTATACAAGCTATTCTGACCTTGTCTGCACACTTCTCTGATCTGTGAGAAAAGTACAATAAATAATGACCATACTGTCCCCAGTCCCAACACGAGGTATAATGATCTCTTGTGCAGACCTTTGAGATTTACTTGTTAAGAAAATTAAAGAATAATGATCACACCATCCCCAGCCTCCTCCACCACCCACTCACACAGAAGCCACTGCAACCTTCTGTACGTGCCTCTGAGCAGGGCTGCTTTCACAATGGGTGAGCCTGAGGACAGAGGCCATCACTAAGTTCATGTCAAATCACGTAGATGGTCTTAGGTGTAGGACCACTAGACCCTAGAAGCTGTAATGGTTTGGATGTACTGTGATATATTTTATGACTTATTTTTGAAAAATAATTACTTGCTAACTGCATTTTTACTGTTACCTAGAAGTGTTATGTATGTTCCAGGCATTAGCGTGTGTGTGTATCCACAAATAATGATTGGTGATATTTTCACACACTAGCCCTGACATGCCAGGTCTATCACAAAATGCACAAGCAGATGCAAACATGTATATGCCCAACTTCAGAAAAACTAGGGGAATGCCGGTTACAGCGTGTCTTTCTGGTGCTAGAAGAAGCCAGAGCACATGCATAAACCCACACACTGATAGAGTGGTCAAGCAAACGCAACATAGAAAAAGCTACAGCCAAGAACTCAACCGGAGCAAAGCACTATGAAATGCCAGTGCTCCTCACTGTGCCACTGTGGCAATGAGCAGCTGATTTCACACACATCTTGCTGAAGCCAAACCACCAAAGATAGCCACCTATCATTGCAAGGTCTATATTGGTGATGGTAAGTGAAGGAAATTATGACTAGCTTGTTACTCTTAACTAGATTGCACCCCCCAATACACACAGGCACACACACACACACACACACACACACACACACACACACACACACACACACACACACACACACACACACACACACACACACACACACACACACACACACACATAATGGAAATGCTGATGATGTTTGAGATACATAGAGAAATAAATTATGAAAAACTTGTTACTATTATGCAACCCCCCCCCCTCCAACCATGGGCCCGAGTAACAACAGACCTGTTATTCTCACTAGCCTTGTATATAAAGCTATATTATCTAAGACCTCAATAAGCTGAATATTGAAAATCTGTTAACCTACTCTGGACCCCTATCAGTTCAGCATTGTCAAAGAAAATTCTTTTTTCTTTGAAAAAACAGCAGACGCACTGGATAGTTCTTTTGCCATACAAACGGGATATTTAGACCTGGACAAGGCTTTTGACATTATTCCCTAGGTAAGAATTATTGACAAATGTGTAAATCTGAATATAAATCTTTGTGGTGGATAGCTAACTGGTTGTATGACAGAACTCATGGTTAGAGGCACAGATGCCACTTCTGAAAACAAAAAAAAGTTACCAGTGATGTACCACAGGGATCAGTATTGGGCCCTTTCCTGTTTGGCATATATGTTCTCAGACTCCTGGCCTATGGTAAATGAAGTTTCTAGATGAATGTAAACTGGGTGGTGTTATTTTAATCTTCCATTGACTCACAATTGCTCCAACATGTATTAGACTGGGTCTACTTCTAAAGAGCGAAAACCACTTACCCGAATCTCTGAAGACCGAGATGACTTCGCTGAAACTACTAAAGAAAGAACACCCAAATCACAGAGTAAATTCTCCAGGTAAGTAACCACTTGTCTGCACAAGAAAGAAAACATAAAAAGTGAAGCAAATTAAACCCACCCATGTGGGGAGGCTTCACCCTCCACAACTAAATATACCAACTCTGACATCGCACTACAGTGGGTAAAGGGGCAAAGTTCACCATGGTGACCAAGTGATTCCTTTCCCAGTGTAACTTTCCTGTCATCTGAGTGTTCATTCTTTAGTGTTCAGTGAAGTCGTCTCAGTCTTCAGAGATTCAGGTTAGAGTAGTTCATTTTGGTAAGCAAGACATTTTCACTTACCATATAGGTGTTGCACCCCTCCTGTGAAGATATGTGAAGACTGCCAGTCTAACTAGATAGAATTTTGTAGATAATTCTATGTCTTTGTAAATATTAATATAAGCCACAGGCTTATTATCTTAAATGGAAGAAAATGGTGTTAAATGTTAAATGTCATAAATGTGACAACAGTGCTCTCTGCTGGAAGAAAGCTAAGTCAAGCCTTGATTGACTGTTTGATCTCAAACTTGGAACTGTGGTGTCTGAACCAGCAGATTCTTTCTATTGTTTTGAGACCAGAGTTAATTGCTAGATTTTTCATATATTTGTTTGTGTCTTTCGGCTTTTCCCAGTTAGGGGTCGCCACAGCGGAACTCCGGTCCGCTAATGATTGGCAGTAGAGTTCTACGTGCTGGCTTGCTGGGCCTAATGCACAACCTTCAATGAAGGAATGCTCATTCATGCATGTCGCCACACAGAAGATGATTTTGCATATATAAAGTCTTTAATTACTGTGGTTTTCTGACCAGGTGCAAGCTTACCAAGAAATGTAAATGTAGAGTTTCTGTTAGCCTGGGAAGCCAGAGAATTGTTAAGAATGATGTAATCTGAAATGAGACAACAGGATGTATTAAGAATTTAAAGTACTTTCCTAGAGACAGAGAGAGAGAGCATTTGGGATTTTGTCTAAAGCTGACAACAACTCACCAGTACTCTGCTTTGCTCTATATGTAAGTTTATTTAGAACTGTGATTGTTCTTAGGAAAATATAGAAAATAGTAAGATTAGTCTAGCTGTTTTTTTGTATTGATGTCAGAACTATTCTACTGTATTATTTTTAAGCATTTTCCTGTGATCTCTGAACTCTTGACTAGCACTGTGTGGTAAGAAGTATTGTCTTGTGTTTTTATTATTTATTATTAAATAATTTTAAACATTTCAACTGTGGCTGTTTTGTGTAGAGATAATTTAAGCTCTAGAGTACATTGCCTGTATATAGTGATACTAGCCAAGCTACTCCAATAGCTTTAGCCATGGGTCACACTTACTATTTGGATAATAATATTGCACAGTAATAATTGGACACCCTTTGGTAAGGGCCTTTTTAGAAGCTGATTTTAGATGTTTGTGGCAGCTGGTACTACCGTATGGACTGGCAGGAAGGCACATCTGGAGAACCTGTGCCAGTCTTCCCCAGGAGCATCTGTGTGTTTGTATATAACTCATATCTTAAAGAGTGTGTGTGTGTGTGTGTGTGTGTGTGTGTGTGTGTGTGTGTGTGTGTGTGTGTGTGTGTGAGCGTGAGCTACTTGGGCAGGGACATGAAGCACTGGTTGGACAGAGAGGGTGTGGGAGGTTTTAGTTTGACCATTAGGCTGAGATCTAGACCCTATAGCTGTGCAAGTGAGGAGTCTTATTGGGGATCTGGAGAGAAAGGGAGAAACCAGCCTCAGACTGACTGTGATCTCTGTGCGCTCTTAAGGGAAATTGTGCTTTACTGTGTGTGTATTTGTTATCCTTCCCAATGTGGACGCCCCTCACTGGTGTTAGTGGTGAGGATTGAGGCTTCTTGATTACTGGGCCAGTGCACAGGCATCACATATTAACTGGTGATAGTGGTAGGATACCCACACCACAAAATAATTGGTTGGCAATTGGCTTGTAGTGGTGTGGGTAGTGAATTCCTGTAGCTTGTGTACAGTGATCACTGAAGGTGTTTTTGTTTTCTAAATCAGCCACACAGTGAATATTCAGAGTTCAGATCACAATTGTTTTATTTCTTTTGTTAGCTTAGTTAGTCAGGGAGAGCAGGCAAGTATGGCAAGCTGACAAGGAGCCAGTTGGCTGAGATGTGCCAGGCTAAGGGACTGGTGCATGGAAACCTGACTAAGGCAGACATGATTACAGCTTTGGTCACAGCTGCATCAGAAAACAACAATCAGGAGGATGATCAGACTGGCCATGGAGGTGTACAACACTCAGAGAATGGACAGCTCAACCTTTCTGCAGAGGACTTAAAAATCCATCTGGAGCTAAAGAGAATTGAGTTGGAGGCTTGGCATTTGGAAACAGAAGCAGAAGAAAGACTGAGATGTCTACAGCCTGAGGAGAATGAGAAACTGCTATGCCTGGAAGCTGAGGAGAAGGAAAGGCAGAGGTAGCATGAAAAGGAGATGCTGACTCTTTGCCAGAGTCATGGAGGTAATGGGGAAGGGAGTAACCAGACCCCAGAATCACAAAAGGTCAGTAAACTTTTTCTGCAGTTTACAGAGTGGGATAATTTTAATAGATTCAGTCATAATATGTTTGAGAGGGTATGTGAACAGTATGATGTTGATCAAAGGCTATGGGTACGGTTCCTGACCCTCTTACTCCATGGTAACACTGTAACTGTGTTGCCTAAAATTTCTGATCATGAATTTTTTGATTATATAGCTGTTAAGAATTGTCTGTTAGAATTTCCTAACCTAACATCTGAAACGTATAGGAAAAAGCTTTGTGAGTATGAAAGTGTGTGCGAATATGTTGCTGAACTGAGCACTTATTTTCATAGGTGGGTGAATGGATGTCAGGTCACTACTTTTGAAGGGCTGGCAGACCATTTGGTGAGGGAACAAGCCCTTAGCACTTTGCCTGAGGACACCAGGATCTGGTTAGCTGATAGACAATGTGCTACTTCAGATGAGTTGGGGAAGAAGGGAGACCTATACCTAGCAAGCAGGGCATCCCTGCATAGGAAAGGGACCCCCCAGTACTGCTCATGGGTCTCAAGGAACCCATGGTGGGCAGCCCAGACTGCTCCAACAGAATCTGACAGTAAGTAGCAGGGGAAGCCACTAGTCCAGGTAAATATCCAGGACCTAGGGTTAAATGTTTTGAATGCAACCAGTGGGGCCATGCGTCATACAGATGTCTACGGAGGCAAGGTGGAGAGCAAAAGGTGAGGGAGCCAGTAAGTGGGAAAGACAAAATGGCAATAGTAGGTTGTCTCGAGACAACAAGGATACCGAACTACCATCCTGCAGATATCCTGACAGGGAAGGATTTGGATGAGGCAGTACCATGTGCTTATGCAGTTACACGCAATCAGGCTTCGAGACAAGCATGTGGGTCTGGTAGCCTGGGAGAGACCCAGAGAGGCTGCATACTTGCAGCCAGGACTGGTGAGGTGGTTCAGGGATGGAGATACTCTGTAGCAGTGAGACTAAAGGTGAGCCACAGCTACTTGTGGGTACTGATGTTCCCTTGGACAGAGTGACTGCAAAGATAGAGGTGAGTAGTAGTACCCAGGCTGACAGTGAGGCATTGCTGTCAGAGGATGCCAGACTTCCTGTGGAAGGAGAGCTGGGAAGGGTTACAAAGAGAAAGTTGAGACAGGCTCAGCTCTCAGACCCTATATTACAAGACCTGAGGCAGGTAGATAGTGAGGCACCTGATTCTCAAGGGAAAGAGGAAATCTGTATACTGGGACAAAGGGTTACCATACAGAGAGCGGACCCCTGAGGGAGGGCTAGAAGGTGAGACGATACAGCAGTTGGTAGTGCCTAGAGCCTACCATCTGGCACTTCTAGCCATATCCCATGATATTCCCTTTGTAGGTCGTATGGGCATAAAACATACAAAGAGCCATATTATGCAGAATGTCTATTGGCCTGGAATTTCCAGAGATGTAACAGGGTACTGCAGGACCTGTGAGCAGTGCCAAAAGGTAGGCAAGACAGGATACAAGTTGAGAGCTCCTTTGATGCCTTTGCCTGTGATTGAGGAGCCATTTAAGAGTGTAGCAATGGATATTATGGGGCCTCTGAGTACCCCAAGTTCCACAGGGAAAAAACATATATCCTAGTGGTAGTAGATTATGCTACAAGATAACCTGAGGCAGTGGCTTTGTCCTCCATTGAGGCAGAAAAGATGGCAAATGCTTTGATAGAGATTTTCAGCAGGCTAGGTTTCCCAAAAGAAATACTGACTGACAGAGGTGCCAATTTCATGTCAGACCTGCTGGCTTGTCTGTGGAAGTACTGTGAGGTGAAGCACCTGAAGACCACCCCCTACCATCCCCAGACTAATGGTCTTGTTGAGAGGTTAAACTCTGCAGTCAAGTCCATGCTACTGGCATTTGCAGGCCAGTTTAAGAGGGATTGGGACAAATATTTGCCCCATCTGTTGTTTGCTTACAGAGAGGTTCTCCAGGAATCCACAGGTTTTTCACCCTTTGAATTGCTGTATGGGCATAGGGTGAGGGGACCTCTAGATTTAATTTGTGATGAGTGGGAAGGTGAGTGTGAATCCCACAAGGAGTCTGTTCTGGCATATGTCCTAAACTTCAGGCTAAGGCTCAGGGAACTTGTGGGCTTGGCTCAGGAGAACCTGGCAGAAGCCCAACAACAGAAAAAAGTCTGGTATGACAGGAATGCTCAAGCTAGAGAGTATGCTGTAGGGCAGCAGGTAATGGTTCTCATTCCTGTCAGACACAACAAGCTGTAAGCAGCCTGGGAGGGACCCTACAAGGTGGTAAGAAAGGTAAATGATGTTAACTACATGGCGGAACTGCTAGGCAGGAGACAGAGGGACAAATTGTACCATGTTAGCATGATGAAACCTTACCATGATAGGGAGGCCCTTGTACTGAGTATTTGCAGTGGATTGCAAGAGGAGTCTGAGGGAGATCTGGTGACTGATCTCCTCATTGAGTCTCGGACTGACACCTCAGTGGAAGGAGTAGCAATGTCCCAGTAGCTATCTTCTACCCAGTTTCAAGAAATCTGAGCAGTATTACCAGAGTTTGGCGAAATGTTCACTGGGAAACCAGGGTGCACCCACCTGGTGAAGCACCAGGTGGATACAGGACCCCAAAGGCTTATTAGGCAGGTCCCTTATAGGGTGCCTGAGAGAGTCAAACAGACTCTGAGGGAGGAGATACAGAAGATGTTGGAACTAGGGGTAATTCAAGAGTCCAGCAGTCCCTGGGCCTCCGCAGTGGTGCTGGTGCCAAAGAAGGATGGCAGCACCAGGTTCTGTGTGGACTACAGGAAATTAAACAGTCACACAGAGTCAGATGCTTACCCCATGCCTAGGACAAATGAGGCCCTAGAGCAGCTGTGTGGGGCTAAGTATCTTACCACCATTGATCTTACCAAGGGTTACTGGCAGATACCCTTGACTCCCAGTGCTAGAGAGAGGTCAGCCTTTGTGACTCTGTTTGGCTTGTATGAGTTCACAAAGATGACCTTTGGGATGAAAAATGCCCTAGCAACTTTCCAGAGGCTGGCAGATCATATCCTAGCAGGAGCAGGAGGGTTTGCCCTTGCTTACCTAGATGATATTGTCATCTACAGCCATTCCTGGCAAGAGCACCTTCAACATGTCAGGGAGGTACTGGGCAGACTACAGAGGGCAGGGTTGACCATTAAACCCAGAAAATGTCAGGTGGGTATGGCAAAGGTCTCCTACCTGGGACATAGAGTGGGGAGTGGTAAGATCAGGCCAGAATCTGCCAAAGTGGAAGCCATTCAGGCATTGCCTGCACCTGATACCAAAAAGCTGGTGTGGGCATTCTTAGGGACAGCAGGGTATTACAGAAAGTGTGTCTCCAGTTATAGTATCATAGCTGCTCCCCTCACAGACCTGACAAGGAAGAATAGGCCAGATAACATAGTGTGGACCACAGCATGTGAGCAGGCGTTCCAGAACATTAAAGAAGCTTTGGGAGGACTCCTTCTGTTAGCCAGTCCAGATTACAGCAAAGAATTTGTTGTGCAGGTGGATGTTTCGAGCCATGAGATGGGGGCTGTACTTAACTGCATTTCTTCAGAGGGAGATGAGCGCCCAGTGTTTTATCTCAGTCGTAGGCTCCAACCCAGGGAGGAATGCTATGCAGCTGTAGAAAAGGAATGTCTAGCCATAGTGTGGGCACTGAAGAAACTTCAGCCTTATCTGTATGGAAGAAAATTCACTGTAGTGACAGATCATAATCCCCTAACATGGTTAAACAGAGCCAGTCAGAAAAATGCCAAGTTGCTAAGATGGAGCCTAGGGTTGCAAACATATGATATGTTGAGGCAGCACCGCAGTGGGAGTAGCAATGCCAATGCAGATGGGCTCTTAAGACAGCGACTGGGATAGACCTAACCCTCTCACACAACGTTTCTCAAGAGACACTTGTAAAACTAGCTTGAGTTCTCAGGGGGGAGAAATGTGAAGATATGTGAAGGCTGCCAGCCTAGCTAGATAGAATTTTGTAGATAATTCTATGTCTTTTTAAATATTAATATAAACCACGGGCTTGTTCTCTTAAATGGAAGAAAATGGTGTTAAATGCTGAATGTCAAAAATGTAACAGCAGTGCACTCTGCTGGAAGAAAGCTGACAAGTCATGCCTTGTATGACTGATCTCAAACTCAGAGTGGTGGTGTCTCAACCAGCAGATTCTTTCTATTGTTTTGAGACCAGAGTTAATTGCTAGATTTTGCATATATAATGTCTTTAATTACTGTGGTTTCCTGACCCAGGTGCAAGCTTACTAAGAAATGTAAATGTAGAGTTTCTGTTAGCCTGGGATACCAGAGAATTGTTAAGAATGATGTAATCTAAAATGAGTCAGCCGGATGTATTATCAGGACTTTCTTAGAGACAGAGAGAGAGCATTTGGGATTTTGTCTAAAGGTGACAACAACTCACCAGTACTGTGTTTCCTCTATATGTAAGTTTAATTAGAACTGTGATTGCTCTTAGGAAAAGATAAAAAATAGTAACTTTAGTCTAGCTGTTTTTCTGTATTGATGTCAGAACTATTCTACTGGAAGGTTTTTTTTTTACTTTTCTAAAATAACTAAAGAAAGATTTATAGTTATTTTTGGCTTCAGAAGCCAGCCTATGTTTATGGGCACTTTAGTTCATTTAATAGTGTTATTCAGATTGTTTGTAATGATTTTTCATATTATTCTTGAAAAGATGGGTGTTTTTATCTACTACATTATTTAATGGGTTTCTTTCTTTTATTGAAGTTTACTTATGGAGGTGGACCACCAGAGAGGTTTGTTTTTTCAGTTTTCCATGACACTTGGCTCTGATAGGGACCTCTGCCACTATGCAGCTTCCTAAATGAGTGTTGAATTCTGTCGTAAGGCTTGCTGCTGTAATTAGGTCAGCAGAGATGCAGTCATGAGTGAATTTTGATATTTCATCTCATAGTAGGTTGAGGGTTGTCATGTTTGTAGTCCTTAATATCAGTGGGGCCTGCTGTATGAGGTTTAGGGAATTTAAAAAAATTCAAAAGTTTATGGTCACATTTTACTGGGAAAGGAGATACAAGAGAAGTAGTGCAAAAGACAACCATATTTGTAAAAAATCTGGTCAATAATTTTGTGACCTCTAGTAAATGTATCCAGTAAGTAGCTCTAGACTAAAAGACCCCAGCAATATTAGGTAATATCTAACCTAAACAGCTAATTTTCTGTTTGTCTGCAACTAAACATCTGTAATAGTAGCTTGTAAAATTCCAAATGTGGTCTAGTTATACAATTGCATCAAAAGATGACAAACATTGTTGAGCAGAGCACAAAAGATACAGCATTTTTTGAACTGCAGTAGAAATAGCTATTGATAAATAGCAAATTGATATAATTTGCTAAAACAGATGGACCATCTAAGATATAGGTCCATAAGTTCATAGGTAGGTACTAGGCTATCGGCCCAAGGGCCTACGTAAGCCTAGCCAGCAAGGTTCCATAGCTTACGCCACCCAAGAAAGTTATTTTCCTGTGCCACTGTCCAGCAGAGACACAGAAGTGATCCCCGGGGTGTATTTCCTATTTCCTATCCACTCATCAAGATTTTTCTTGAAGAGTGCTAATGAAGAACTTTGCTTGACATAGATGGGTAGCTTGTTTCAGAGTATAGGAAGTCTCTGGGACAGGAATATATCCCTCCAGTGTGTCCTGTTTATTGTGGTGACAAGGTTTAGGTCTCTAGAGCATGTAGCTTGGAGGGATTGGGATTTCTTTAGGTGTAGCATGTCCAACAGCTCTGGGTTTGACATAGCTTTATATGTTAGGCAGAGATCACCTCGGAGTAGGCGATATGCTACGGAGTAAAGCTGGAGTTTTTTGAGGCGGTCAGTGTAGGGCATTTGTTTGAGGCCAGTAATCATCTTTGTGAGGTACTTCTGTGGCCTTTCCAGCTGCTGCAGATGTCTTGTGAGGTACATTCCAAAAGGGGCATTGTACTCTATAATGGGTCTAATGAATGACAAGTAGAGGGGAACAATGACCTCTTTTTTCCTTGATGAGAAACCTTTTATGATGAGGTGTGCCACGTACAAGGACTTCCTGACTACTGTGGCGATGTGACTATCAAAGGAGAGACTACTGTCCACCTGGGTCCCAAGGTCTCTTATCACACATTCAGTGTTAAGTAGATTGCTGCCTATGTGATAGTTCATGGGTACAGAGTTTTTACCAAAGGGGATGACACTGCACTTTTTGGCATTGAGCTTGATGCCATGGCTCTGACATCAGGCATCTGTCTCAGTGAGGCCCTTCTGTAGGATGTTCACATCATTTGGGGACTTGACTATGACTCCTAGTTTGCAGTCATCTGTGAACTTCATTAGCCAGAGGCCTTCTGTGTTAGCCTGTACTTCAGAGAAGTAGAAACCAAACAGGAGAGGTCCCAGGATGGAACCCTGTGGTACTCCACTTGTCACTGCTTTGAGGTCAGATTTGGAATCTGCAACTTTTACAGTGTGGGTTCTGTCAGTGAGCCAGTTGGCAGCCCATCTTGTGACGTAGGGAGTTTAGCTATAATTCCAGAATGGGGGATTGTGTTGAAAGCTTTGGTGAGGTCAAGATAGGCTGTGTGAACCACCTTACCCTCATCCACGGCTTTGGTGACTGCCTCAAAGATATCGATCAGGTTCAGGAGGCATGATCTGCCTTTCACAAACCCGAACTGGGTGGGATCAAGAGTTTGGAGGTTACCAATGTCTTTGATTATGAGTTCCATGATGATACATTGAATGGCCTTGCAGACCAGGCTCATCAGGCTAATAGGTCGATTGTTCCCGGGATCAGTGGTGGCTCCCCCTTTGTGGAGTGGGATAACTGTTGCTGTGCGCCATTCAGTGGGCACAAAGCCTGATGTGAGGCTATTATTGAACATGGTGCTTAAGTGGGGAGCCAGTTCATTCTGAAGTTCGTGTAAAACACAGCCTGGGATGTTGTCCGGTCCCATGGATGCTGTGTTTTTGGCTTTATACCTACAGTAAGCAGAATTATTTAACATTCACCACTACATTTCATTTTGATTAAATAACTCCTTTAAGTTCATACTGTTTTGTTAACAAAACAGGGCTCACTTCCAGTGGACTCCATTAAAATGTGCATAGTGCTCTACATGTATATGTTTTTATAAGACTGCTAGAATGATTAAGAGTAGAATTTATGGGCATATTTATGCTATGAGAACTGGAAATGTCAATGCTACTTTGGAAAAACACAAAATTACACCACTTTTAACAAGTTTTTATTTTTTTGCATCGAATATGACAGATATGGAGCTTAGAGGGGGAGATGTGGAAACTTTCCATCCATCTATCCTCAACCCCCTTTTTTCCCATTTTGCTCATGGGATTGGGGTGTCACTTCTGCAGTGACAATCTTCTCAAGCCAAGGTTTACTAGTTTATGTGGAAACTTTACTGGAAGTAAACAAATTTAGTTGGCAAATTCTGTAGAATGCTTATATGAAGCTAGGAATAAATTGGAGTATAAATTGCAAATGTGCATTAAAGTCAAGAATACTGAAACATGAATTGTATTGGCTGTATTGGTTAGTGTTATTTTTTTAATGATCTATTTAAATTTAGATAAAAGTATTAGCCTGATGAAGTTGTTTGTGTTTTGAAAGATAAAACTGCTTGCCCATTTTATTGTAGTTATAATAAATGTCTGTTCTTTTTAGGTAGTTTTACGTGTGTTTTTTAAATATTTTGTTTTTGTTAACTCTTATTTAGATTTCTTATCATTTTATTTTTTGTTAACTCTGGTCATGTGGTACTGTTTAGCACTTCTGAGTGTTTTTTTTTTTTTTGCTGCCATGTTGCATATTGCCTGGACTGGATCCAGCACAAGGTGACCTGAGCAACTGCATATGGCCCTCAACTGGTTGGAGGGGGGGGGGGTTGCTTAGCCATACAACATTAATTTTAAAAAAGTCCTAACCATGGGCTCTTTTAAAAAATCTCAAAGATATTTCCTGTTCACTCACTGTTTAAAAGAAACTATTTCCTGCTCTATTGCCTTATGAAACTACAAACAAGTAATAGAGCAGGAAATAGTTTCTGCAAATGAGAAACTTACAAGACTGGCATGAGTTTTAATAGTGTCAGCAGGCAGTACTGGGGCAGCAGTAATAACATGCTATCTCATTTACATCATGCTCTGATGAAAAACAACTAGGAGATTGTTTTACTGTTTAACTAATACATTGACTCTGCTTTTATTTCTTTAACCTTTGTCTCACAGCAGCAACATGATTAGCAGGATTCACATTTATTTCTTGGAATAACATGTTTAGAGTGTGTGAGTAGATGAAACCATTTAGGTACTATCTCTGTCGGTGTATGTGAGGAGTCATCATTATTTCTTCTTACTTCTTTGTCATCTGATATTTAACTGTTAGCCTAGAGGGCTTCCTCTGTTCCCGGTTAACAAATGTAAAATAAAATAAATAAAGGGCTTCCTCTGTACTTTAAGTGCTAGCCACAAAGTTTGAGAATTCATTTTATGCTCAATTTCTGAGAGACTTGGTTGGCTACAGTCACCTGCATTAGAAGCTGAAGTTAAGTGCAAACTTGCAGTACTGTATTTTAGTCTTCTGTTAAGTACAAACTTGCAGTTTTAAAAGTACTGTATTTCATTTTTTTCTGTTACCTAATTGTTTCACTGAATAGTGTGCTGTGTGTCTCTCTGCAGTTAGTTCCACACCCACCCTCCCTGTTCATGTCTTGGTGGCTCTGGAATTGCCCGCCCCTCCTGTAAGTCTGTATTTGAATACTCCTCCTTGGTCCATCTCATTTGCTCACTTAACCAAGTACAGTGAGATCATATTCTGAGTCTAGTGTTCACAATACTTAATACAGGGTGAAGATTTGAGAAGGCCAACCCACTTAGGTTCTTCCTTCCACTCTCCTTGCACTTTACTAACAAAAAAAATGCACTTTATTCATCTGCTTTTACTGTATTTGTTTTCTCCTACTTTATTTTGCTTTTGCCTCTTCTTAAAAGTACTCAGATTTTATTTATTCTGCTGCATTTATTACTGCTTGGTTGTAGCCTGATTAAATTGTAACTGTTATTCTAAGTCTTTTTGTTTAAGCACTTGGGCTTCATACCGGTTGTTTTACATTAATAAGGTTTGTGGTCTGCACTGTTGTGGCAGGAAAGGTAGCTTACATCCTTCTAAGCTGGGAATTGCTGATTGAAGGCTCAGTGTCTGCTATTCTAAAAGTGTATTAGTTCTGGCTTAAGCACTTCGGCTTTAGGCCAGTTATTCTACATTAAGAAGATTTGTGGTATGCACTCTTGTGGGAGGAGAGACTGGATTCTGCCCTTCTGAGCTGGGAATTTCTGGTCACAGGCTTATTGTGCCTGCTTATTTAAACTGTTTCTTTCTGAAATTGGTGCACCTTGTTGCTGTAGCATAGACCAGATTCAGGCCTGCTGAATCTAGCTTTGCTTCTATAACCTGAGCACTGATCCAGGCCATCTTTTTTTTTTTGGAGAAGGTTCCCCTGCACCCTAGTGGCAGGAGTGTGCAGTTAGAACTTGTCTGATTGAAGACTGCTGGAACAGGGCTCAGTTTTGAGCTTTTTTCTGGTTAATTGTGTAACTTGTTTAAATCAGTTTGCACATTTTTCTATTGTTTTATATATATATATATATATATATATATATATATATATATATATATACACACACACTGCGGTGGTGGTGCTGCGGTAGTGTTGTCGCCTCAAAGCAAGATGTTGTCCCGTTCAATTCTCAGCTAGAGCGTCTTCTGTGTGGAGGCATACGTGAATGGGGTGTGCCTTCGTTGAAGGTTGTGCATCAGGGCTGGTAACCTGGTACGTAAAAATGCACTACCAATCATTAGCGGACCGGAGTTCCGCTGTGGCGACCCCTAACTGGGAAAAGGTGAAAGACACAAACAAACAAATATATATATATATATATATATATATATATACATATATATATATATATATATATATATATATATATATATATATATAAAAACAATTGCACTTTATTCATCTGCTTTTACTGTATTTGTGTTTCTTCCTACTTTATTACTAGGGGTATTGACTACAACTCTGATCTGAGATATATAACAATAAGTATCATTTTCTGTGCATTTAAAGTTTTTTTTGATTGCATCTGCTTTATTTTCTGAAAAAAAAATATACTTGTTTCCTGCCTTTCTAAGCTAGTATAGTCCAGCTTTCAGGTTAGTGCTGAATTCAGGGCTGTGTTACAAATCTCTGTGTTTGCCCATACCTTACCTGGATAGAAGGAAGTTTCTCTGCCACATAATGCAAGCACTCAGGTCACTCCAAAGCAAGTACAAGTATGACTCCATCATTGTCCATGCTGGTGTGAATGACCTGAGACGTACCTCCCTGGACTACATGAAAAGAGACATAGAGGAGCTCTCTGACCATGTATCCCAGGCTGGTATGACCCTGACCTTGAGTAGCATCTTGCCCTCACCAAGACTGATGCCACAGTATAAAGACAAAATGATCAGTTTCAACAATTGACTAAAGTATTGGTGTCATTCAAAGGGGATCCAGTGTCTCTCAGCCTGGGATGACATGCTCAACAAGCCACATTGCTTCGCTAGGGACGGCTTGCACCTGTCACCCTTAGGCTTTCGTATACTGGCCAAGGCTCTTACCAACCCCATAGTGTCTTTTTAGGCAAGGCTCAAAGGACAAACCCACCTTCGTAGACAACCCAAGGATAAAAAAACTAAAGGTAATGCTACTCAATGCCAGAAGTCTAAACCTCAAGATGCACGCACTCGAGGCTCTCCTCAGTATGGAGAAAGTCGATGTCTGTGCAGTAACAGAAACCTGGTTCAAGGCTCCTGAGAGCACCCCAGCACTGCCAGGTTATAACTCATACCATGAGTTTCAGCCCCAAAACTCGGACCGAACCACAAAAGGAGGGGGAGTATCTATATTCATCAAAGATATCTACACCTCCAGGTTAGTGGCACTGCACAAAGAATCAGAAACCATCCATGTGCAACTAACAGTGGGCAAAACTGCCTTTCAGTTTGTAGCCTGCTACAGAACACCCTCCCTATTACAGGAACCCCACGTGGCATTCCTGAGAACACTGGAGAATATGAAGGTCTCTCCAAACACTTTGTTATTGGGTGACTTCAACTACCAAAACATTGACTGGGAAAACTACTTAAGCCCAAACACCCTCGCCCAACTGTTCCTTGAATTTATAAATTCTAATGCAATAGAATAACTGGTCACCACTCCCACAAGAGGAAACAACATATTGGACCTGGTCATCACCAACATGGGGACTCTATGTTCCACACCAGAGGTAAACCCCTCATTGGTAAGATCAGACCATAAACAAATTTCCCTGGACATCCATATCCCGTCCCCACCCCCAGCCAAGGAAATCACTGTAAAGAATTTCTCAAAAGCCAACTTTACACTTCTCAAGACTAAGGTGGAATCCTTCAAAGCCCCTGGGCCAGAGGATAATACAGCCCAATCCGCAGAATCCTTTACAAATGCATTCTATGAGCAACTGCAGGAATGCATGGATCATGCTATCCCAAATAAAACCAAGACTCACTCCTCCAAAAACAGGAGACCAGTCTGGTGGATCCCGGCCATAAATAAGCTATACAACAGAAGGAGGAAGCTACTACATGACAGAGCAAAATCCCAAAAAGGGAAGACATCTCTGATCAGTATTAGCAAGAAACTTCGATCCCTCATGAAATCATCAAAGGCCAGTTTTGAAAGAAAAATTGCCCTAGACACTAAAGATAATCACAAGGCCTTCTTTAGTTATGTCAGGAACATGGGTGGAAACTCCCAGATATGCTCTGAATTGTTGCATAACGGTACAAAATATACCGAACCTACAGACATAGCCAACATCCTGGCAGACAGATTCAGCACAAACTTCTCCCCCCTTCCCCCCCAAAGGAGCAAATGCCTATCCCAACTGAATGTAACCTCCCCGACATTACAGATGCACAGGTGAAAGCTGCCCTCTCCAAAGCAAAAAACACAGCATCTATGGGACCGGACGGTGTCCCAGGCTGTGTCTTACATGAGCTCCAAGAAGAACTGAACCCTCACATTAAGTCACTGTTCAAACTTAGCCTTACTACAGGATATGTACCCAAAGAATGGCGTACAGCTACAGTGGTACCACTCCACAAAGGTGGTGCCACAACCGACCCCGGAAACTATCACCCCATAAGCCTGACTAGTCTGGTCTGTAAAGCTATGGTATGTATTATCATGGAACTCATAAACAAAGACATTGGGAGCCTCCAGGCACTGGACCCTACCCAATTCGGCTTTGTTAAGGGCAAATCTTGCCTCTTAAACCTAGTTGATTTCTTTGAAACATTTACCAAAGCCATAGATGAGGGCAAGGTAGTCCACACAGCCTACCTGGACCTCAAAAAAGCCTTCGACACAATACCCCACTCGGGCATCATAAATAAGCTTACCAGCTTAAATATCAACCCCTATATCACAAGATGGGTTGCAAACTGGCTCAGAGATAGAACCCACATGGTCAGAATCGCAGGTGCCATGTCTGAATCCAAACCAGTTACAAGTGGCATCCCACAGGGCTCAGTTCTGGGACCTTTCTTGTTCGATATATACTTCTCTGAGGTTCAGGCTAACACGGGGGGATTATGGCTGACAAAGTTCACAGATGACTGCAAACTGGGGGCCATAATCAAATCTCCAGCTGACACAAGCATCCTCCAAAAGGGTCTCACAGAGATGGATGCTTGGTGCCAGAGCCACGGCCTCAAGCTAAATGCTAAAAAGTGCATAGTCATCCCCTTTGCGAAAAACAAGGTTCCCACAAATTACCACATAGGTGGTAATCCATTAAGGACGGAAGAAGTAATTAGAGATTTGGGACCAACGTAGATAGTAATCTCTCCTTTGATAATCACGTTGCCAAAGTGGTTAGAAAGACCTTCTATATAGCCCACCTTATCACGAAAGTGTTCGCATCTAGATTAAGAGAGGTCATTGTGCCCCTCTACTCGTCACTCATCAGGCCCATAATTGAATACAATGCCCCTTTTGGAATGTACCTTACCCGACACCTGCAGCAACTGGAGAGACCCCAAAGGTACCTCACCAAGAGGATCATGGGCTACAAACAGATGTCCTATGCAGCTCGACTAAAGAAATTCCAGCTCTACTCAGTTGCTTACCACCTACTCAGAGGCAATCTATGCCTGACGTACAAAGCCATGTCAAACCCAGTATTAATGGACATGCTCCACCTCAAAAAATCCAAGTCCCTTAGAGCTACATGCTCCAGGGACCTAAATCTCAGCACAAAAATAAATAGGACATGCTGGAGGGACAGATTCATTTCCCAGAGCCTCCCCTCACTCTGAAATAGAATCCCAATTCATGTTAGACATAGCCCCTCGCTGACCCTCTTCAAGCGAAATCTGGACGCGTGGATGGGAAATCGCAAATTCACCCCTGGGATCTCTTCTGTGTCCCTGCTAGACAGAGGCACAGTAAACTAATCTTAAAAGGGTACCTTCTGTGACCTACTTTACAGAGGCACAGTAGGCTAATCTAGTAGGGAGGCGGAAGCCAAATACACTCTGGCTAGGCTTATAAATGCCCTAGGGCAGATAGCCTAGTATCTACCTATGAACCTATGTTCACCTGTGAGAGAGGGGAGCTTTGAGCTGCCTATCTGTCCCTGGAGGAGTGGTTTCAGCCCAGAAATTAGTAGTTTTTTGGCTAATTTCTATCTTTTTCATTTCCCTGCTATAAAAACTGCATTTGCCTGGTTTTGCAAGCCTGGCAGCGCCGGTTAGCTAGGGTATAACTATTCCCAGCTCCACAAAGTCTCCTCTTCAATTTTTCCCTTGGAACTAGACAAACTTTCAACTTAAGCACTCAAGCCATTCATTTCTCAGCCCAGCACTTGCTCAAAACTCATAGCAAGCACGTATAAACCCTAGCACTAGACCCCCCCCTATACTGTACAGAATGACAAGACTCTCTATTCTACCTTATCAGCCTTTCAGTAAAACAGTTCACTGTACCTATCCAGGCATGTCCAAAGGGCAGTTTCAGGTGTACTCTCCAGTCCAACTGGTGAATCTGGGCATTTTGAGGCAATGTTGCAACTGCCTCATGTACACAGACAACCCTCTCCTCCTACCATCAAACACTAATACATGCGAGAGATGCAATTATACAGCCAAACTGGAGGCTGCGGTCTCTCATCCCAAGACTGGATCAGACAGTCAAGAGGAGAAGGGAAATACTTGCATCACACCACCAGTCTCACATAGACCCATTAAACCAGCACCGGCAAAAAAACACACATAAATACATGAAAACATACTCAGGGCTCTAAATAAAAATCTGCAAAAGCAACAGAGACCTCCAAAGCAGACATCTAAGCAACCTCCACTCCCCAACACAAACCATAAAACACATACTTCACAAAACCAGTGTGCCACGCAATCACAGCCCTTAAGGCAAAATAACATACCCAACATACCAGTAATAGGTGACTCTATAGTCAGGCACAGTGACATCCCACTCACTAGGCTGAATAAGAAGAAGGTTACTGTTAGCTGGCTGACGGGTGCCAGGATCCGCCACATAACACAAACACTCAGGACACTCCAGAACAAGTACAAATACGACTTTATCATTGTCCATGTTGGTGTGAATGACCTGAGCCATACCTCCCTGGACTACATAAAAAGAGGCATGAAAGAGCTCTCTGATCACGTAGCACAGGCCGTTATGACCCTGAGTAGCATCCTGCCCTCACCAAGAATAATACCACAGTATAAAGAAAAATTATCAATTTCAACAATTGGCTAAGTTTCTGGTGTCATTCAAAGGGGATCCAATGTCTGTCCACCTGGGATGACATGCTTGACAAGCCATGCTGCTTTGCTAGAGACAGCTGGCACCTGTCACCCTTAGGCTTTTGAATACTGGCCAAGGCTCTTGCCACCCGCATAGTGCCTTTTTAGGCAAGGCTCAAAAGACAAACCCACCACCATAAATAGTACAAGTAACAAAAAATTGAGGGTAATGCTACTCAATGCCAGAAGTCTAAACCTCAAAATGCATGCACTCGAGGCACTCCTCAGTATGGAGAAAATCGATATATGTGCAGTAACAGAAACCTGGTTTAAGGCTCCAGAAAGCACCCCAGCACTACCGGGCTACAACTCATACCATACATTTCGGCGACAGAACATGGACCAAAATACAAAAGGCAGGGGCGTATCCATATTCATCAAGGATACCCACACCTCCAGGTTAGTGGCACAGCACGATGCTTCAGAGATCATCCACGTGAAACTAACAATGGGCAAAACTGCAATTCAAATTGTAGCTTGCTACAGATCACCCATCATGTCCCAGGACCCCCATTCCGCATTTCTGGAAACAGTGGGAAACATAAAGGTCCTACCAAACACCGTAATATTGGGTGATTTCAATTACCCAAATATTAACTGGGAGAACTACTCAAGTACTAACTCCCTTGCCCAACATTTCCTAGAATTTATAAACTCAAACTCCCTCGATCAACTGGTCAACACTCTCACCAGAGGTGACAACATATTGGACCTGGTCATCGCCAACATGTGCGAGAGGTGTTCCACACTGGAGGTCTACCCCTCGCTGGTTAGATCTGAGCATAAACAAATCACTTTGGATATCCACATTCTGCCCCCACTCCCAGACAAGGAAACCACCATGAAAACCTTTTCAAAAGCAAACTTCACGTTACTTAAGAACGAGGTGGAAAGTTTCAAAGCTCCCATGCTAAAGGATAATGCTGTTCAAGCTGCAAAATCCTTTACTAATACAAACTACTGGCACCTACAAGAATGCATGGATCGTGCTATCCCAAGCAAATCCAAGACTCACTCCTCCAAGAAAAGGAAACCAGTCTGATGGACCCCTGCCATAAACAAGCTATACAATAGAAGGAGGAAACTAGTACAGAAGAGTAAAATCCCAAGAAGAGGAGACATCCCTGATCAGTATCAGCAAGAAACTACAATCCCTCATAAAATCATCCAAGGCGAGCTTCAAAAGAAAAATTGCCAAGGTCTCCAAAGATAACCACAAGGCATTCTTTAGCTATGTCAATTATCTAAGTGGCAATGCTCAGATCTGCTCGGAGTTAGTACAGAATGGCACAAAATACACTGAACCAACCAATATCATCACCATCCTGGCAGGCAGGTTCAGTGCAAACTTCACCCCCCTCTCACCCCCCAAAATGGCCCATAACCATACCAGAAGAATATAGAGCCCCAGAAATCACAGACAGTCAGGTTAAAACAGCCCTCTCCAAAGCAAAAAACACAGCATCAATGGGACCGGACGGTGTCCCAGGCTGTGTCCTACACAAGCGCAAAGACGAACTAACCCCTCACCTAAACACACTGTTCAACTTAGCCTCTCCACAGGCTACATACCAATAGAGTGGCACACAGCAACGGTTATTCTACTCCACAAAGGTGGAGCCACAACAGACCTCGAGAACTATCGCCCTATAAGCCTGACTAGCTTGGTCTGCAAGGCTATTGAACGCATCATCATGGAACTCATTAACATTGGGAACCTCCAAACACTGGACCCTACCCAGTTCGGCTTTGTTAAGGGCAGATCATGCCTCCTAAACCTGGTGGACTTCTTTGAGACAGTTACCAAGGCTAAAGACAAGGGAAAGGTGGTACACACAGCCTATCTAGACCTCGCAAAGGCCTTCGACACCATTCCCCATTCTGGTACTATAGACAAGCTCATAAAGCAAACAAAGTCTGGTTTAGTTCTCCAAATACTCCAAAACACTTCTGTGCACCAAAAAAAAGAAAAATTTAATGAGCAAAGCTTTCGGGTTAACCACCCTTCATCAGTACATAACATTGAATTCCTTCTATAACCATTTAAATAGGGAAAACAGTTAAAACACATGATTCAGCCAGCCTAACAGAAACACCTTCCAATTACATATTAAAATACTACTTATTTACATAAAAAACTTATTTATAACACTTAATACATTATATATAGAAAAAATGTACCTTAAATATTTAAAATACCCAAACTACCTAAAATAACTAAAATATAAAATATGTAAAGCATATCAGACCCATTATAGAGTACAATGCCCCATTTAGGATGTACATTACAAGACACCTGCAACAGCTGGAAAGACCACAGAAGTACCTCACCAAGAGAATCACTGGCCTCAAACAGATGCCCTATGCAACTCGACTGAAGAAACTCTAGCTGTACTTGGTTGCATACCGCCTACTCAGAAGTGATCTCTGCCTGACATACAAAGCCATGTCCAAATCAGAATTGATGGACATGCTCCACCTAAAGAAAACCATATCCCCTCGAGCCACACACTCTAGAGATTTTACACCACAAAAATAAATAGGACATGCTGGAGGGATAGATTCCTGTCCCAGAGACTTCCCATGCTTTGGAACAAGATTCCAGTCTACATTAGGCAGAGCTCCACGCTAACACTCTTCAAGAGAAACCTTGACGAGTGGATGGGAAACAGAAAGTTTACCCCGGGGATCACTTCAGTGAGTCTGCTGGACAGAGGCACAGGGAACTAATCTAAGGGGGTGGCGAAAGCCAACACATTCTGGCTAGGCTTATAAATGCCTTCGGGCAGATAGCCTAGTACCTACCTATGAACCTATGGATAAACACACTTAGAGCATGTGCACCAATGAAACCAGCCAGGTATTGCCAAAGTGTGTGTGTGTTTGTGAGTGTGTTCGTGTTTGTGTGTGTGTGTGTGTGTGTGTGTGTGTGTGTGTGTGTGTGTGTGTGTGTGTGTGTGTGTGTGTGTGTGTGTGTGTCTGTGTCCGTCTGTCTGTCCGTGTGTAAAATGTCCCAGTGAGTCAAACCCTGAAGCTTTAGCATGGTGAAAAGAACTTTAATACTCTACACCAACCTTCATATGTGCAATAATTCATTATATGCTATTTGAGGATGAATTACAGCATGCATTTTGTAGTTTAATGGGTTGGCAGATGCATTTTCATTAAATGTGAGTTTTAAAGCAAGAGAAATTGTGTGTATTGTGCTAAATCTGTTTTCAGTGTGAGAGTGGTTTGCTTTATTTGGTTTAGGGAATGTCTGTCAGTATTTTTTCTGAAAAAAAAATTGAAATAAGTTTTAAATTAAATCCAAATCTCTGTGATAATTATAAAAGTAAAGAAGAAAATAGTATGTACACTGATAGAACAGTTTGAACAGTGTTTATGGTAACTGGGGGGAGAACAACTAAGTAATGGGATGTTGGAACAGCTGCTGGGGCTTTGATTCATTACTCAGCATGAGGCCTCATTCGCCCATGACCCTGCTCTGGTGATGCAACAATACTGCATTATTAGCCATTCATGTAGGTCAGACCTATAATGAGCTGGACAATTTTGGCTACTGTGGGTTTGTGTGAAATACATTTGAAATATAAGACTTTGGTCATTATTAATTATTATTTTTTTTTACAATTTATTTATTTATTTATTTATTTTACATTTGTTAACCGGGCTAGTCCAACTGGATACATGTCCATTTTCAGTGGAGGCCCGAGGAGAAAAGCTCCACTATCTAATACTTAACAAGCTAAGAATATACAAGTTATACAGTAAAACCATTTCCATAAACTTCATTAGAGGCTATCTAAGTGTCTGAGTACAGTGTGAGTCAATAGCATGAGTCAATAATAGATACTTTACTAGGTTATAAAAGTTATTAATATAGTCATAAGTAACAAAATCTATAGTTTTATATAACTAATGAGCTATAGCCAGAAACCTTTTTAAAGGAAGAGAGGAAAGGAAAAGCAGGTGAGAGGAAGGGAGGGAAGGAAAGGAAGAGAGCAAGGTTACCCAGGGTTATTGCAAGAGCAAAGCCAGTGGTTAATTAGGAAGAGTTTTAGATTGGTTTTAAATAGTGGAATAGAAGTCAGGGATGTAAGATCTGGTGGTAGTAGATTCCATATTTTGCCAATTGAGTTAGAAAATATGGAGTCACCTGCTACATTATTAGCTCTAGAGGTTTTACAAGAGTTTTGTTACAGGAACGTAGCTTCCTCATGTTGTGATAGGGCTTTGAGAGCATTGGTGTGTTTTCAGGGTGGTAGAGGACTTTGTGGGCAATAGTGAGTTGATAGTATTGGATGAGATGGGGTAGTTCCAGCCACCCTAGTTTTATGAGATTCAAGCAATGGTGAGTTCTGTATGGGGATGCAGTGGCAAATCTGGCGATATTGTTGTAGGATTTAGTTTATTAAGGTTGGACTTAGACAGATTAGTGTATATAGAAGAAGCATATAAAAGGGTTGATATTAAGTGGGTTCTAGCTATAGTAGATCTAGCCTCAGGGGTTAGGAAAGGTTTGATTCTATAGAGTGAACCAAGTTTGTTAGTTGTTTTATAGTGGAGTTGATATGACAGTCAAATTTTAGTTGGTTGTCAATAGTAATACCCAAGAGTTTCGTGGTTTGGTCAGGAGTGATAAGAGTGCCATTGTTTGATGTAAGTGTGAAATCAATGGAGGGTGATAGGTGAGTGGGTAGAAAGAGCAGAAGTTTGGTTTTTTTGGGGTTAAGTAGGAGACAGTGGTTAGAGAACCATTGCTCAATGGTGGTGAAGGTGTGCTGTGTTAGTGAGTGAAGTTCAGTCTGGGTTGAGGCAGAGCAAATGATTGTTGTGTCATCAGCATATTGAATACAAGTAGATAGAGGAGTGGCTAGATGTAGATCGTTAATAAAAATGGAAAACAGAAGAGGACCTAAGATGGAGCCCTGAGGAACTCCTATAGAGGTGGGGAGAAGATTAGAGAGATGGTTGTCCCAGAGAACTGCCTGTTTGCGTTTTTCAAGATAGGATGTGAACCAGCTTAAGGCTTGATTGTCAAGGAGAGGGAATGTAAGCGTTGTAGGAGAAGTTGATGATTAACCATATCGAAGGCTTTAGACAGGTCTACAAAGAATGCAGAAGAAGTAGTGTTATTGTTGCGATTTATGTTGATAGAGTCAATGAAGGATAGTAGGCGGTGGTAGTACTGTGGTATGGGCGAAACCCATGTTGGCAGTTAGCTAGAGATTGTTGTTTAACAGGTGATTAAGTAACTGTTTGTGAATACATTTCTCCATAATTTTGCAAGAGGAGATAGCAATGCTATGGTAGTTAGAATACTCTAAAGAGTCACCGCCTTTGAAAAGAGGGATGATGTAGGAGATTTTCCAGACAGAAGGGATAGTACATTCTTTTACAGTCCTATTAATTAGTAGAGAGATGGGATTGCTTTGGCACCTAGTTGGAGGTATTCTGCAGGTAATTTATCTGCTGAAGGGGTTGTTGGCTTAAGTTTTTGAAGTAAGGACAAAATGTAGGAGGTAGATATGGGTTGGAGGTGAAATGGAGGAGGGGTGGAGCTAGGCTTAGTAAGTTTGGAGATGTCAGGGATTTGTTGTTCAGCTAGCTTTAGAATGGCTGAAGTAAAGAAGGTGTTAAAGGCATTAGCTATTTCTGAGGGGGAGTTGGTATTAGAGCCTTGTGGAGTAGGTGTGGCTGGTTTACCTGGGGATAGAAGAGTATTAATAGCAGACCAAAATTTATTTGGTTGGTGGAGGGAAGATTGTTGTAATTGAGTGTAGAAATTTTTTTTATCATTTAGGATAGCTTGTTTAGCCATATTTCTTTTTTGTTTAAATGATAGATGGTCAGTTATATTTTTAGTGGTTCGCCACGTGTTCCAGGCTTTGTTTCTTTTAAGAATTAGTTGCCTAGTTTTGTTAGAGAGCCATGGTGCTGTTTTAGATTTTATACGTATGGGACGCAGGGGCATGGTGTTCAAGGATGGTGAGAAAGGTATTATTGAAGTGGTTAACTGCTTCATCTATTGGGAGTGTTTTAAGAGGTGACCAGTTGACTTGCATAAGTTCATTTTGAAACAGATTGGGGTCAAAATGCTTTTTACAACGGGTTGATCGAACTTGGGTTGGGATGGAAAGATTAGTTTTATGCCTGATGATATAAGTTAGGGAGTGATCACTAAGGTCATCTGGGAGGGTGCCTGTTGTATATTTTTGCTGGGGACTGTTTGTTAAGATCCAATCAAGTACTACTTCTTTGTTACTATGCTTGTTTGCTCTTGTAGGGGTGTTTATGTGTTGAGTAAAGCCATGCAGGTTAATAAGAGTAGATGGATTAGTATGTTCACATGAGTTCCAGTCAATATTCAAGTCTCCTAAAAGTATTGTTTCTTGGAGGAGATTTAGAAAGCCAGTTTAGCAGGTCTTCTAATATAGTGGGATTTTTTCCGGAGGTATATAGGTACAGATAATATTTATATTTTTGTGAGGATTAATTTGAGTTTTGTGATAATTAATTCAGCATTTGTGCCAGCTAATAGGGTATGATTTATTATGGTTAGGTGCAGGCCTGTTTTGTAGAGTATAGCTACTCCACCTCCTTTTTTGTTTAAGCGGTCCTGTCTGAGGATGTTGTAGCCAGGGGGAAGAATTTCGTTGTCTTTTATTGTAGGTTTTAGCCATGTTTCAGTTAGACAGAGGATGTCGAACTGTTGGACTTCAAGTAAAGCATGTATTTGTGGTATTTTATTGCAGATGCATATTAAGTTGGGCAATTGAGAGTGATTTGGGAGGTTTTGTAGTTGGGGTTGGCTTTGGATTAGCTAGATGGCAGTTGTTTAGTACTGGAGATAGGTCAGGGCCTGGGTTGGGGTGTATATCTCCATGTATTAGTGAGCTAATTAGTAAAAGGTTATAGAATTGTGATGGTTTGTACTGGTAAATGTCACGTTTTTTGGGGTTATGAATACAATATTTGGTGTGAGTAAGGCGGTGATATTTAGGTAGAAGATAAGAGGTTTTATAGATGATATTAAGATTGTTAATGAGTGTAGGTGGGGGAGTAGTTAGGGTGTCTTTGCGTGGGATAGTAAGAGTTGTGGGTAGGCTTTGTTCATAGGAGGTTGAGAGATAGGTAGTGGTAAGGGTAGTTAAGAGTGTTAGTAGTAGGGTAGGGTGATGTAGGATAGGCATAGTTTGGTTGGATATGTGAGAGTGACTTGACAGGATGTGGTCTAAGGAGTAGGAGGGAGGGACTAGTTATGGAGGGGTGGGGACAGGAAGCTGTTGTGATTGGTAGGATGAGGGGAGTGGTTATGTAGAGATAAATGTAGAGGTGCTAGGGGTGGGATTTGGGGGCAGGGAGGGGAGTAGTAGTGCACAGAAAACAATCAGTAAAGGTGGAGAACCAGAAGGTAAGCTTGTTACAGGTATGGAAGAGGCAATACAGTGGAAGTAAGGCGAGTGGTGAGTGGTCAGACTGTGTATCAGCAGAGTAAAAGTAAGGAGAGATGTCAGTAAGAGGCCAGGGAGGGTCGTGTAGTAGTGCACAGAAAACAATCAGTAAAGGTGGAGAACCAGAAGGTAAGCTTGTTACAGGTATGGAAGAGGCAATACAGTGGAAGTAAGGCGAGTGGTGAGTGGTCAGACTGTGTATCAGCAGAGTAAAAGTAAGGAGAGATGTCAGTAAGAGGCCAGGGAGGGAAATAGAAGAGCAGATTGTGAGCTCGGAGGTCCAGGTATCAGAGGAAGGGTACAGGAGAGTTAAAGAGCAGCTAAAAAGGGAGTCAAGCAAAGTTAGAGGGTGCCACCTAGTGTCCAATAGATCAAATCAGAGTTATCCAGGTAGGAAGGGGTGAAAGGAGGACAGTAGTAGTGAACAGAAACAGTATTAAGGCTGGTGGATTTAGAACTAACAAGGGTGGCTATGGGAGCTTGTAAACAATAACACTGACATCTGAGAAGGATACAGTCAACAATGCAATTATAGTTGCTGAGTTTGGGTGATGTCTGAGGTTAAAAATTACCCTGATGATGTGATAACTTTTATTAGTCTATCTTTGCAGGATTAGTGTAAATGTATGCAAATCAAATTGGAATACTTTACTGTGGAAATCTTTATCACAATCACATGTGATGTTTACACATTTGATAGATTGGTGGCAATTGTTGAGTATGGATAGTGGTAGATTATATAATGACAGCAGTTTGACTGGCCCTAGTTAGATGCATTTTAATGAATGGCAGTTTTAATGCATTTTCTATTAGAGTTTTAGTATATTTGCAGTGAAAGTTTAATGCAAGTTTACTGTTGCTCATGGTAGGTTTGTTGTCAAGTGAAGCTAAGTGTGGTCATTGTGAGACTTTTGTCTTGTTTAGCAAATGACCATCAATGTTTGTACTCTAAAAAAATTAAATAAAAGTTTTAAATTAAATCTAAATCTCTGTAATCATTATAAAGGTATATAAAAAATAGTATGCACACAGACAGGTTTGAACAGTGTTTATGGTAATTGGGGAGAAATGGCCAAGTAATGGAACACAGATGGCTGCTGAGGCAGGGGGACTGGTCTATTATTCTGTCTAGATCCCCATTTGACTATCATCCAGCTTTGTTTGGAGTTGCTGTGTGTGTGTGTGTGTGTGTGTGTGTGTGTGTGTGTGTGTGTGTGTGTGTGTGTGTGTGTGTGTGTGTGTGTATGTATGGAAGCGCTACAGAATCCTGAAAGCCCAAAATCCTGAAGACCAAAATCCTGAGACCAAAATCCCGAAATTTCAAAATCCTGAAAATTCAAAATACTGAAAACTTAAAATCCTGAAAACACACAGGATACAAACACTTACTATATTCCACTTCAAGTACATACAGAAACATATTACTCTTCAATTATATGCAGGGGCAAGCCTGCACCCCATGGGAGGCTGCACCCCACCCCTGCTACTTAAAGATATGCAATCCGAGATTGCACTTCACCACACTAAGTGCCATCTTGGAGTTGATATAAATAAGTAGTGGGTGTGGGGCAACACGTGGGGGTGCAGAGGCTTGCCCTCTGCTACTACAAAACAGTAATATAGTTTGTGTTTTATTTCTTTTTGCATGTACTTGTGCTGGAATAAGTATCCTGTGTGTTTTCAGGATTTTGTGTTTTCAGTATTTTGAGTTTTCAGGATTTTGAACTTTCGGGATTTTGGTTTTCAGGATTTTGAGCTTTCAGGATTCTGTAGCGCTCCCGTATGTATATATATATATATATATATATATATATATATATATATATATATGTGGGTGTGTGTATATATATATATATATATATATATATGTGTGTGTGTGTGTGTGTGTGTGTGTGTGTGTGTATGTATGTATATATATATATATATATGTGTGTGTGTGTGTGTGTGTGTGTGTGTGTGTGCGTGTGTAGCAGAAGTAGTAGTGACACTAGATATTTATTTCATTCACTCTGTGGTTGTGTAGCATTGTGGATAACTGTGGCAGTTCCTTCCTTTGTAGGATGTTTTGTGCATATGTACTATTTACTTTAAGGGATGTGATTAATGTTAAGTGCATACCATGTGCCCAGTTCTGGTCTATTGATCTATCAACTCTCTTTATAGGGACACATTTGATCATGCCACACCATATATTGAAAATTGCGAAGTGTGTTTGTACTGAGGGTGGAGTTGTAATTATGAACTAGGTATGAACTGTGCTAACACTTGGCCAGGAATGTGTGTGCTATATACAGTCATGTGTTGTGCATTGTGAAATATGAAGATAAATTCAGGTTCTTTTCTGTCCATTAGAACTCTCTGATTGATTCTGCCATGCCCAGTCTGCAGTGGGGAGCGAGTACCCCCTTACCTAATATAACAACATCCAAAGTTGCCCAGCTTTAGGGCAGTTTTGCAAATTCTGGCAGTATTTTGACAGTATTACTAAAGACAAATTTGATAAACTGATAGTGTCTGCCATTGAGTACTGTGAAAGATGCAAAGTGTGCACTAAGAATCCAAACTGGTCATATTGAATTAAGTTAAGACTAATTTTTGCAGGAACTTGAATGATGTTAATGCATACAGTTTTCCAGATACTGAATAATTTCATACTACTTGCCTACCAAACTGTTGGTTGCATGGTTCTCCTGGTGGAAGGTTTAAAAGCACAGTATAAATTTTCTTCCTTACTTGTAATAGTCTGTATATAAGTTCATTGAAAAATCAGTTCAGTGAACAGTATTTTCAGTTCACTTACATCGAAAATGCCATTTGTTGAACTGATCATACTGAGATTGTGATACAGTGGGGATTGGGAATTTTTTCTCTTTTCCCCACTGTAATGCGATCTCAGAGTTGGAATATATAATTAGCAGGGGTGTGTGTGTGTGTGGGGGGGGGGGTGCCACACATGAGCAGAATTCTATGAACGGCATTTCTGATGAAATGCCGTTTGTTGAAGTGTGACTTCAATGAAGTGATATAGACCCCTTGTAATGACACTTTTCCTAGGAAGGACTGCTGAACAATCTGTGCCATATGTCTGATATGTGTGGTATTAAATGATATTCTAGTGTACAGCTTCCACATTATGTTTGTTTAGACGATATTCAACTGCAGAAGTGTATTCAGGCTGCTTTGTAATGCTCATGTAGTATGACAGAATGCATTGATCTGAAAGTACTATGGGGATGCTTTGGATGCAGAGCACACTGGTTTGTAGGGCTTGATGTACTTATATGACCCATGCATGTATTAGAGAATGTATTAGTTAGCATGGAGAATTAAGGTGCTGAGCTGTGCCCGAGCTGCTTCCTAAGGGACAACTTACAGATTTTGATTCCTTCTGTCTTTATTTGCCTGCTGTGTGACTCAGTCACTTAACTAGAGAGTTCACCCAGGTCCCCCAGGAAAGGGTCACTCACGTTCAGTTGACTATTCAGTCATTAAATGAATAAAAATAAAAAAACAATAATTTTGTGCAGTAAAAAACACACCTTCCTTGCTAGATGGTTCAGTCCACCAAGAAATCTGCAATTAAATGTAAAACACTAGTAGCCCAAAATATGGCAGGCACTTCCAGTGTAAAAAACCCTTCTTTAGTCAACCACAGATGTATAAGTGCTTTCACAGCTTATACGTTTCTGGTTGAATAAAGAAGAGTTTTTTACACTGGAACTACCTGTTTTCTTGGTGGACTGAAGCCTCTAGTAAGGAAGGTGTGTTTTTTTACTTGACATTTTTCTGTTTTTACCTTCCTGAAAGAGGCTATGGCAGAAGAAATAGAGGAGATCATTGAACTGGATTATGTACCGGAGAATATGCATGTGAACAAGGTGAACAAACTAGATAAACTGCTGTATGTTACTAGTAATGTTGGTAACCCACTTCTTAGCTTTTATGACAATGAAAAAGACTGTGAGAATTTGAACACTGTTATCATCCCATTTAAAGTTAAGTTACATGCAATGGAGGGCAATTTATTTAAATTAAAGGGACATCAGTTCCAAATGTTTCACATGGAGGTTTGTGTGAAAGAAGGAATTGTTCCCTGTGGGTTACACATCTTGAAGATGCCTGCACAAGGTTCTAATGACCCTGAATTACTGGCTAAATGGCAGTCTATAAACTTAGAGACAAGCATTAAGTATATGGAAGCTTTAATTAAGCTTTCAAAATGTGAAATAGATCGCCTATCTGTATTGGTGAAACAGCAGTTTGAAGAAATTATGGAACAGTTTAGTTCTGACTATACAGACAGATGTCTTAATGAACTTATAGACTCTAACAGTATATGAGCATAAACTGTGTAAAATAAAGCAAAGGAAAATCATGAGAGATCGTGGAGACTTCATTTCAGGTAATATTGTTACCTGACCACGTACTGACAGTAATTTTTATAGAGAGCCAGAGAAACAAATGGAAGGCAGTATGATTGATGGCATGTCGACCAATAGAACATCTCAGAGTGGAGGAAGGTGTCATTCCATCTAATAGCACTGAAATTCAACAGTTAGAAGTCGTTATCATCCTGAATGGAGAAACAATGCCAACGACACGAGCTGAAGAGCAGGTCATCAGGAAAAAAAAAACAATTCAAAGTGTGGCACAGGTGCATAGAGCTGACGGAGATACAGGGAATGTAACTACTTAAACCAACAGAATACAAGAGACTGTTGAACCAGGGAGAAAACAACATAATGTACCAACTACTTTTAACACCAAATTGGTTTTTCCCCTTCCTATCAAGGAAACAGGAGAGAAGGGGATGAGAATGAGGTCGAGAAGCAGAAGCCGATTAAAAAGGAAACTGGAAGAAGCATCAGGGACACTAGCAATATAAAAGGCCTGGGGAATCCAGAAGAAACAATGATTTGGAACCTGTTGTCCCACATACTTACAGCAGAAGAGACTAGTGTCTTAAAGAAAGGACTATCTTTTATTCCAAGCCAAAAAAATGGACTTTACTGAGGTAATTTTTGATTTAAAGTTGTTTACTAGAAATTTGACTTTAAAAATTGAACTACAAAAGTAATGAAAATGTTGACAATGTAGAAAGGTTTAGAAAACTGAGTGCATATATACCAGTACTTAACCTAGTGATTAATGCCTTTGAAAGACTATGTATTAATGACATACACAAGATTAATGAAACTGATAGAATCACCAAATTAAAGAGGTACAACCTGACAAAAAATGAGTATCTGGCACTAAGAAATTTAGGAGCTAATCATAGCATAATAATAAGACCAGCGGACAAGGGAGGTCCATTAATGATATATGATGTGGAAAGATATCAGAATGATATAGAAACTATGCTGTCAGATGCTCATTTATATTCTGGCATAAATAATGTTAGAGTTCAAAGTGTCATAAGATGTATTAATACAGTTTAGACTGAACTTTTTAGAAATGGTAAGATTAACAAAAGTTTTTATGACTATCTAACAGTACAGCATCCACTATTACCTGTGATTCAAGGGTTACTTAAACTTCACAAAGACCCCATATGTCCACCACTAAGACCTGTAGTAGCTGGACAAGGATGGTCAACAGAGCCAGCCTCTAAATATAGGAGAGAAAACCCTCCACCCACATTTGAATAATTTTTTTTTCTTCTATTGGCTTTTCCTGGTTAGGGGTCGCCACAGCGGAACTCCGGTCCGCTAGTGATTGGCAGTAGATTTTTTACGGGTGCCGAGGTGCCAGCTCAATGCCCATTCTACGCATGTCTTTTGAACACCACTCGACCACGGTGAGGACATGCAGACTCCACACAGAAGGTGCTCCAGCTGAGAATCAAATGGGAGAACCTCTTGCTGTGAGGCAACAATGCTACCGCTGCACCACCGTGGCTTATCCACATTTGAGTAATATAGGGCATATATTAAAAGACACTAAACATTTTTTGAATGATTTGTTTCATTTTTGTGACAACTATAAGAGTTGTGAGGATGTGTATTTAGTAACTATGGACATCACATCACTGTTTACTATGATCCCTAACAAAGAAGGAATAAGTAATATAGAGCTGTTTTGTAAGTCATGTAAATAATACAGCAAAGGGAACATGGAAGTTATTATTAAGTTGTTAAAGACAGTCTTGGAAAACAACATATTTGTTTTCAATGAAACTATTTATTGGCAGAGGCATGGTGTAGTTATGGGTACTCGTGTGCCAATAGCTACGCCAATGCTGTATTAGCCATTTGGGAAGATGAGTTTATTCTAAGAGGGAGATACAGACAACATATTTTGTATTACTATAGGTTTGTGGATTATCTTTTTTTGTTATGGGGAGGGACACAGATACAGTTTATAGATTTTTTTGATTACATTAATAATTCTACAACTTACTTAAAATTTTCAATGGATATGTCATTAGGATAGGTTCACTTCTTGGATGTTAACATCAAAGAAGATGTGGAAGGAAGGATATATACAAATTTATACAAGACAGAATGTCATTGTGACAGTTTTTTACACAGAACAAGTATGTACCCTCCACATATATTTAAAAACGTAGCACATAACCAGTAACTTAGAGTATCGAGGCTTAATGTGAGAACAGAGGACTTTGAACAAGTTGAAAAGATGAGTCAACATTTTGTAGAAAGAGGTTACCATAAGGATGAAATCAACAAACCTATACATATGGTAGTTGAAATGAGGGAAAACACAGCTAGACCATATTTTTCTAAAAGAAATAATATGCCAGAACATACAATATGTAAAAGGAAGGCAGAAAATAAAATAAGATTTCACCTGTTTTATTCTACTGATGTGAGGTTGTATAAAAATATAATTGAGAAGTATTGGGAAAATTTGATGCCAGATAAAGAGATTAGTTCCTTACTGGAACCTAGACCAAGTTTTGCACATAAGAATATGCATTCATTAAAGAGAAGTTTTTGTTATTTTAAGAATGGAAATATAAGAAAAAGGGATGGACAGACTTATCCATGTGGGAGATGTTCCATGTGTAAATATATAAGTAACAGTAATACATTTTTACATACTGACACAGGCAAGAAATATGCATTCAACATTTCAGCTACATGTGCCACAGAACATATTATTCATCTAGCCCAATGCTCAGTATGTTTTTGCTTCTATGTGGGAAAAACGGATAGAGCCCTTAGAGATCGTATCAAGGAACATATGTACCAGATACAGAAAAAAGTGATGTCAGTGCATTATCTAAACACATCAGAGCGAATGACAACACACATAATTTTACTTTTTTAGTTATAGGTAAAATATATGACAACATTAGAATTGGGGATATCAGAAACAGGACAGAACAGCTTTAGGCAAAATGGATTATAAGATTAAAAGCAGATTCTGGGCATGGGTTAAACGATAGGATACCCATAAGACCAAAACTCAAAGCAAGATGTGTTCATTGACCTTTGTGAAAAACAACTTAGAGAGACGTCTCTAGATAAGCAAACTAATAATTTTAGTAATTTATCAGCTGCAGAGTTACAAGCTCTAGTTGAAATGAAAGAACTAAATAGTATAGAAATACGTCCAGCTGATAAAGGAGGTGGTATTGTTGTTATTGACAAGGACAAATATATAGAATCTATGTTAAGTCATATCAGTGACATTGATACGTATGCCCTTTTACCTATGCATATACTCAGTAGTGTCATAGAAAAAGTACAGTTTTTGATCTTTGATTTATTAATAACAGGCATGATAGCTGAGCAACTGTTTGAGTATTTCAAGGTAGAACATCCAACAGTCCCTTTGATATATGATCTACCCAAAATACATAAGAATCCCTTAACTCCACCTATGCACCCTATAGTTTCAGGCTGAGGTTGGGTAACTGAGCCACTTTCTATTTTTGTAGAAAAGACTTTGCATGCTGCCTTAGCTAATTGTAGCACTGTTTTAAAGGATACCAAGAGTTTTTTTAAATGAGCTATCTAAACAAAATGAAATTAGCTTAGGACAATGTTTATTTGTAACTCTGGATATTGAATCATTGTTCACTGTTATACCCAATGAATGGGGAATTGAAAATGTCAGAGAATTACTGTGTGAGAGAAACACACCTGATACTAAGGTGACACTTATTTGCACACTTTTGGAAATCATCCTAAAAAACAATGTGTTTATTTTTAATGATGTTTATTATGCACAAAACGTTGGCATAGCTATGGGCACAGCTTGTGCTAATAGCTATGCCAACCTATCCCTAGCTAATTGGGAAGCTAAACATGTACTTTCGAATAATGAATACCAGGTTAACATCAAATGGTATAAGCGTTTTGTGGATGATATTTTTTTTGTTGTGGCATGGCTCAGAGCAGCAGCTACAAGAGTTTCTTTTATACTTAAATCAGTTGAATACTTTTTTGAGTTTTACCTGTGAATATCCTGATAAAGAAGTAGAGTTTTTGTATGTTAAAGTTGCTAAAAATAATTTATCCACTGTGTCTACTACTTTGTATATGAAAACTGTTAAAAAGAATGATGTTCTACACTATGGCAGTATGCATCCGAATCATACAGAATTCAATGTGTTGAAAGGACAGATATTTCAAACTGTGAGACTTTTTAATGATGATGATAGTCTCATTGCTGCATTACAAAAACTTAAACAAGAATTTTTAGAAAGAGGCTATAGTAGTAAACTTATTGATTCTCAAATAGCGGAAGGATGGCGGCATAGATCAGGTAAGTGCCAGCCATACGTTTCCCCCCTCCCCACTAGTATTAACAACAGGGATACTATTGACAATACTTTCTCAAGTGATGCTTCCACTGATACCCCTAGGAATAAACTAAGGATGCCATTGCCCTTTGCCAGTAATGTGCATGTAGCATGTAATATTATTAAAAACAACTGGGATATTCTGTCTACTGAGTTGAATGGGGTCATTGGCACACAGCCAGATTTTGCTTTTGGAAATAATAGATCACTTAAGAGTCAGCTCTGTTATTGATCCTTTAATACTAAATCAACTATAATATCTGATAGACTTGATACATATATGTGTAGGATTTGTATGGCCTGTACACATATACATATTGGTAATCATTTCACACATCCCACTTTGGGTTTTAAGATAGATACTGCTTTTTATGCAGATTGTCGAACAAAAAATCTTGTCTATTTTTGCTATTGTACTACCTGCTTTTCATTTTACATAGGGAAAATGAACAGGGTGTTTAAGGATAGAATACTCGAACACCTTAGGGATATCAGGAATGTTAAAGAAGCCAGCGCACTATCACTACATGTAGCTAGAGGGTAAAGAACATAAATTTAGCTTTATGGTACTAGAGATTCTGTATAGTACCAAGAGAGGAGGTGACATAAATAATAGAACAGAATCTAGTGAACAGAAATGGATTTTGCGCTTTCAAGCTGATAAACCTCCTGGTTTAAACAACAGAGTTTCCCTGAAACCCCTCCTTAAAGTATGGCCATTAAAGCATTGATCTCTCTTTTAATATTTTATCATATATGTTTCAATAGTCCATCTTTTATTATTTTTTACTATTGTATTTACCAGTTTTAAGTACATATTGTTCATTTAGTCTGTTTTATTCAATTTTTTAATGATCTATATATTCTACAGATGTATTTTATCACATGGCTTTTAGCTATGATGCACATTTTATCTGATTTTTGATTGGATGTTTTAGTGTTTAAAAATGTAACTGCTATTCTATCTTTGTTGGTCTGATGAAGTGGATGTTATTCCGAGAAAGCGCTTACCTACTACAATAAAGGCCATGTTGATTTCCACTGCTGTGTGGAACCAGATTATTTTTCTTTTTCTTGTATTCTCTGGTTTTTGCATCTGATTCCTTATTTGGTTCAAGGACTGTTTTCGTTTGGTACATTCTGCAATTGCTTGACACCCCATTAACCCAACCATGGTTAGTTTGTCTGCCTTTATCCTACTAAGTGGTGGCACAGGCCCCAGATTCTCAGTGAACTTGAACTTTATTAAATGGATAATCAGGGAATTAATTAATGTACTGCTGGTATGTGTGTGTGTGTGTGTGTGTGTGTGTGTGTGTGTGTGTGTGTGTATATATATATATATATATATATATATATATATATATATATATATATATATATATACACACACACACTTTTTTTTTTCTTCAGATGTTTGTATTACTTCATCTATGTAAACACATGTCTATGATATGCTTATGGCATTCAGGTGTCTCAGACAGTACTGGAACCTTTAACTCTCATGCTTTGTGGTTCTACATATATTATCTTGTGACCTTACTTGTTATATACCCATCTATTTTATCAAAATATACAGGTGAAGAGATGTTCTGAAACAGTAGATGTACCAAGTTAACATGCATAATCTGTTTCCACATTGTTAATCTTCTCTTACATCATGGGAGGCTCTGAGCACAACCAGTAAGGAAATATAAATGTGTTACTACATTAACTGCATACCTGCTCTGAACTGCCAAGCACTGTGCACATAGGCTGCTGGTTACCAACAACTTTAACAGCTGCTGTCCTTTTTATTAAATAGATTTCTGTGTAGCTACATTCCTGCATGACACTGGGTATTCCTGACATCCTACCATGGTCTTTTAATTGACATGTCCTTTCCATAGAGTAATGGCATATTTTGTACATCTGTATAATCCTGTGTATTGCCTTCTTAATAAATGTGGTTATGATAGGTGGTGCCTTCTGTAATCCTGCAGTACTAATACTTCAGTGACTGTACAGTCCAGTTTTCAGTTTTGTAGTGTGACTTGGGATTTGTGGTGTGCGTTAAACATATGAGTATTTATAGCTGTTGACATACCTCCCACAAGTGAGTATTGTCAGTGCTTTATTTAGACATCTTATTGGCGACCCTATTCCTTTTACAGCAGCTGCATGCTGACATCATGACACTCCCCCAGACATCTCCCCTTTTAGGTTTGCTGGAT